>NC_046160.1:102049676-102377732 GCF_011064425.1 Rattus rattus | reverse complement strand
TTTTCATTCCAAAAAATTTCTATAGTTGATCATAGGCTTTTCTTTTGTAATTTTAATTTATTTCTGAGTTAATATGGCCAACTCTGAAACATGACAAAAGCAAACAAACAAACAAATAAAACAACAACAAGTGCCCAGCCTGGGTCAAGGCAGCAGGATGCTAGATACGGAAGCATAGGAAGTGAGGAGATAATCTCTGAGCCTTCCTCAAGCCAGACACCTCAAATGTACCTTAGCAAGGAGGCTCACGTGTTAAGAGTTGACATAAATTATTTGTTGGGATTCTTCCTATATTCTGCAAGAAAGGAGAATCAGGTATTTTCTTTTCAATTTATGATATTGTAGCCTAAGATTTAGAAGGCTAAGGCACTGCAATAATTTTTCCATAGCTACGTAATTGCAACACTAAGCCTAGAACCTAGGGTTTTCATGTTTCAAGCCTGTGTTCTTTTACCTAACCTGATTAATAATATGAGAGAGTATCCTACACTTAGCTGCTGCATGTTATACCAAAGATACGTACTGTAAACATAGTCAAGATTCCCTGAGTGAAAAGTCATAGGCCCTAAAGAGAAACCTACTACTATTACTTTAATAAGTGGGCAGGTTGCTAAACCACCTTCTAAATATTCATGGTTATATTAACAGACTAATGCTCTTCTCACCATTCCTTAGCAAAGTTTTTATAGATGTAGGTAGCACTTAATGTAGAGATGTATAACCACTCAACATGCTAATAACAGATGATTGTTGACTGCTCAGCCCTAAACAGGGAATTTACATCACCTTCTCCAAGGCTCAGTTAACATCAAAGAAGAAAAATAAGAAAGACCAGAAGAGTTAGATAGGATCTTGTGCACATCATGTGTACATTGTACCATTGTACCATAAACTCACAGCAACTATGGTTACCTGCACAGGATCTAAACAAGATGGGACTAGTCAGTATTCCATCATGAATGAGTTGGGTAGGAAATCATAAGTCCTTTTCCTTCCTTAAGGGACTGTTGGCTGTTTATGGATACTGAGGTTCTACAGAGGTATAACCAGGGTTAGGTGCCTAGACTCCAGTAAATAGCATCTCATCCATGCTTATTCAAGGAACCCTAATCAAACTCAAGGGGTATCTCACACTCAAAGACATGAAGGTAGGGAAGGGACTTCTTGGAGAAAGGAAGGGTTTTAGCTAAGGAAGAAAGAGGTGATGAAAGAAACCAATGAGAATGAAAGAAATAAAATTCACTGTATAAATACATTGAAATGTTGAAGAGTAAATAAAACAAAATATTGTAAAGGGTAAGACCCATGCTCAATATACTTATAACGATAAAACCATCCAGAACCCCCAATAAAACAACAAAAAATAAAACATAATTAGAGCTGGTAAACTACACAATAAATGAAATATGCCAAACCTCCACATACAACATAATCATAATTATATTTCCAATTTTGTATTCAGCTTTTGAGAGAAGGTTAAACTTTGATGTCCTTTAAGACTTTTTCTTTAGAACTGGCTAACCATTAATTCATTTGGGGAAGATGATTGACAGATTAGTTCAGATTAAAATAGTTTATATATGAAAATGATAAAGTTGGAAAAAAGTCCCTTAGCAGGAACTTCTAATTATCCAAAAATGGGGATCTTTCAGAAGGTTCTTTGGGTTTGTGGTTGTCAAATTTCAACATGGTAGAATCACTGTTGAACTGGTAGACTGTTCACTTTAATTAATCTTAACAATCAATGATTCTGTGATATTATCATTCCCATATTTCATAGGAGGAAGCTAGGTTTCAGAGAGGGAAGCTAGGATCAGATATCAAGGCTGCTGAGTACATGAGCTGAGACTAGAGACATGGGGAGACACATTTATGTGTAATGCTGAAGTTGATTGCGAAGAGTGGTACTTTGAGGACCATTGCTGTAGAAAGCAAGTAGGGAACTTAGCAATAGGGAGAAGGTATATACAGTCAGGTTCACAGGAAAGGCCATATTTTCTTTCAAAATTCAAACACCTGTCTGGGCTCCTAAGATTTTTTTAAGCAGAGATAAACGTGTTGCCCTATACCTTGCCTTGTTAAACTTGCTTCCTTTTCCAAGCTTCGGAGTCAAAGTCTATAACCCCAAAGACCTAACTGACCCCTAGAGATTCTCAGACAAGACTATGCCAGGGAAGAAAAGTCCCAGTTCACAGTGATGTCACGATCCCTATCCTGAATCAAGAGCTTGTTGTATAATTCCTCTGGCAAGCTCTGCCAACCAGTGTTGTCACAGGCATAGGCCTGCAGAAACCTATAATATTCTCATACGGAATGTGTTGACATTGGTAATCTCATAAAGATGGATCTGCTGTTTGCTCAAAAGCTATAGACTGTTTGTCAAAGATAGAATGTAAAAGCAGACACGACCTGGTCAGGGCTCTCATTCAAGGTCATCCTTTGTATCAGATATGAAGGAATGGCCAGGTAGGGTCCATGGCTCAACTCCCTCTTCTTCCCTCAATACTCTGAGCAGAGATGGTTGGGCTTTATTGGCCAAGGGACATAGAACAATTGTCATGTATATTAAATCTTGTCTCTATTTTAGTATGTTTTTCTTTATGCTAAGGATCATGGACCCAGCAAGTAGAAGTGGGGTACAATGAAAGCATTTCTGAGTACCTACTGTATCTCATGTTTATTTCTAAGATAAATGTGTATTTTGTATACACATAAACATATGTGTATACACACATACATATGTGTATACACACATATACTTGTTTGTGTGTGTATAGAGACACTAATAAACACACACACACACACACACACACACATTGTTTATACATGTAACCTGATACATTCTCCCTAATCTCCAAACTAGGGGTCAGCCAATTTTGTCAGTAAAAAACAGAATAGTAGTATTGTTAGCTCAAGTGGCCATAGCCTTGTATCCTGGATACTCAGGTATAGAGTGCTAGAAACCGTAAACAACAGACTGACAAATGCAAAGGGGTTGTTCAATAAAATTTTACTTACAAAGAGGCAAAAGTCCAGCAGAGAAGCAGAGTTTCCCAGTCCAACAAGAGGAAGCATTTGCCCTTTGACCTCTTATTCTCTATCAATAGGTTCTTTATATTTGTATTCAGTCTCTGGCTTCTAAGTAACAGGAATGACAATAACTTCTAAATTCTTAACTCCAGCCTAAACTTCCTCTTAAAACTGCCTACTTCCTGTATCTTGGCACTCTTACATACACTGAAACTCCACAAGTCCCAAGCTAACTCCTAACTTTAAACCCTTGCCTCCTTTACAGTATCAGAGCATATCAGCCTGCTCAGATCTGGGCATGATGCTGTCTCACACTCACTCAGTCCCTGTATCCTTCAGCCCCATTAAAATTCTGTCTTTACTTCTCCTATGTAGCCTTCTAGACTCTACCACAACCACAGGCATCTTCCCAAGCCTCCAACTCACCATTTATATTCCTTCTTCAGGGTCTTTGCATTGGCTCTGATATCATCTCCCTTAAGATTCCTTTGGCTAAATCTTGAGATTAACAAGCGTGAGGCCAAACATAATTCCAACGTGGTAACTTTTCCTCCAATTAATCATCTATGTTATCTACTTTATTTCCTCCTATTTTCCTTTGTAGCAGTAAATAACCAATAACCATTGGGGTCTTTTCCCCTTTTTTGTCTGCTGCTCAGAAAAGGATACCTGTCTTGTGAGGGTCAAGCTTTATCTGTCCAGCTCAGTGCTGGAGTCCTTGAAACTAGAGATAGGCTGGTCATAGAATAGACATTCCACATTCTTAAAAAGAAATCGATGAATGTATCAGAACAAAAGCCCACAAGGCAAAGAGCTGTCATCTCACTTAATTCTGCAACTGCTTTCCCAAACAGGCAAGACGGTATTGCTAATGGAGGAGTTATGACACAGTGGGATGACTTGCCAAAAGGGACACAGATTATAGATGCTATGATGCCAGAGCAGTGTCTTTCCAATTGGAGGTCCTGTCTGCCACTCACACAGGATGGGAAATTCATAAGTTCCCTCCAGCAATTGTTTTGCAAGGAACATGAACTGTTTTCTAGTTATTTTTATAGTTCAGCAAATGACTCCCAGTGCAGGGTTTATCAAGCTATTTCACAAGTGCCTGTCCATGTCATAGATGTGGGGGGAGAAGAATGTGTCATTTGGTCCTGGTTGACAACAAGAAAAATGAATAGAGCTCGAGAGGAGTTGCCCAAGAAAGAAGCACTGATGGGAGGTGTTTGATTCCTGCCTCTTCTGTCTAAAGAATGAATGATTGTACTCTTTGGGAGTATAATTTTTAAGACCATCTAAAGATCTGTATTCCTACAGATTTCCTGTGTTGACTCAGGAAATAATAGCATTTTAGTTTCATAGATTCACAAAATACAGGTGACAAAACACAATGTCACCCTTACATGACTTTCTAATTTACCAGTCCCAGTAGCATCTCAAACAATACTTTAAAGATAAAGCAAAGCCCAACAAAACCCCTGCATCATGTGCATCTCCATGTCCCTCTAGTTGGTACTCAGCAAATACTATCTATCTCTGTGAGGTGGCTTGGTGAGTGTCTGGGTGAACTCTGCCACCTGGTTCCTGTATTTTAACCACAGCTTTGCTTCTAGTCACAGGGAGCCCCCAGAGAGCTGCTTTCAGTTCTGCATCTCTGCTTTCCTTACGGACAAGGGAATTAGCATGCTTTTGGAAGTACTGGATTACTGAATTGAGTAAGTGCAAAGTTCTCAGAAGAGTGCCTGGCTCATGGCAGATTGTCCATTAACAGGGCATACCATGTGTTATTTAGGAAGTCATCAGCCTACTTGCAGTCATCTTCTAGCTCCAGTGAGGCAAAAGCCTGCAGCACAGGGAAACTCTACCCTAGAGCACTGACTTTAAATGTAACAGTTCTGGAGAAGCCTGTTCCACACCATATATCACAGTCCTTGGGGGTTTTCAAGACACTGCTAGCTCAGTGTAGTTGCACCAAGACCCAGACCTACCAATTTAATTTTACCTCGTTTCTTGAATCCATGATTTCTACCAACATCCTCATTAGACCTGAACTCCATCACAACAAACAATGGTAGTTGTCACTAAGACTGACTGTAGAAAGGTAGCGTATCTTTAACTAACAAAGGACTTTTCTTAGTATATTTTTAAAAATATATTAAGACTTCCCTTTGTAGGAATTCACAGTTTTTGTTTTCTGTCTTTTTCTTTTTCAAGCGGTTTGATATATTTCACCATAAACACTTGATTCTTATTAAAATTTATAGAAATATAAAAAGAATATTATAATCATTCACGGTTCCCCTCCCTAATCCATCCCTGCTAAAATATTGTTGCTATATAGATTTTGTGGTCTTACCTCACATTCTATATTCTTTTTTCCCTTTTTTGGTCATCTGCTAGAGAATACCATACATTATAGCTCTAGACCTCATTAAGAATTGCTCTGGCCGAGTCCAAAGGGTAGCCAAAAGATAAAATGCTTTGGATATTAATATGCCGAATCAGAGCCACAGGGCATCTTGCAACAAAATCATGGTGTTTCACCAACAATCCAGCTAGCAACATTGATGAGGACTAAGCAAGATGGAGCATACATGGCTATGTATACTTGAGAATTCTCTAGAAGGAACTTCATGAAATTTATGATGGCTTTTAACTTCTCTGACTAGGTATGAGTATTTGTGATAACTGATGCCTTCTTTGCATTGGCCTTATTTATTCAACGGACTTAAAGCTTCCTGTATGGTGTGTTACATCATGCTGACGATATTCTACTAATAATAACAATTTAGAAGAAAACACTTCCTGGTGATAAAGAATCAGCATGGCTGCTTCTCTCTAAGGGTAGTGACTGAAGCAGTAATGGAGGGAGAGAATGGAGGTGGGAGAAGAGAGCACAGCAGGAAATTGCAGATGTGCTTTTTAAAATGCAGCACAAGCTGACTGACAGATGCTTAGATCTCCTGAGCTCCCTCAACTCTGAGTCTTTAAAATCCTCAAATATCTCCCTCAAGACCATTCCATGGGACCATGGGATCACCTACAGATATGAACTGTTTCTCACTGGTGAAGGCACGCTTGTTTTCTATACCCCAGTGTTGTAGGTCATGGGCAAGATGATGTGGAAATTAATAAGCACTTTATAGAAGGCAAATACTAGGTCAAAGAAAAGTCAAAAAATACTAACGCTGACAATATTTCTGTACTCCTCCAGGTAGTCCCAGAATGAGTTGAGTTCTGGGATGTCTGAACTTTTAAAAATGACTCCCACTTATTTTAAATTTGTCCTGCAATGTAATAATCAGTAAACTACAATATAGGGTGAAAAACCTAGCAAACAATATGCTTTCATCAGATATGTACAAAGTGGAATCATCAAGAAGAATAAATGTTAATATGTGGATCCCTATCTACAGGGAAGAATATATAAACACACATAGAAAAATAATTGAAAGACCATTAGGTTATGTGGAACTGTATTGCTATACAACTGCAGGGATTTTTTTTTATATTCTAAATATGCCCCCAAAATTTAGGTGTTAGAGCTCAGTGGCCAATGCTATACAATATTAAGCAATCTCTACAAGGTTTGAAGAGAATTAACAATGGTTTCCTTGCCTCTTTTACCATGTGTCTGTAAGAGACAGCCATAAGTAACTGTCTTGGAAATAGAGTGACCTGAATAAGACAATGAACTTGTCAGCACTAACCTTGGTCTGCTTAACCTTCAATGCTCTGAGAAATAACTGCCTATTGTTTATGAGTCACCCAGTCTATTGAGTTTTGTTATAGCATGACAAAAGCTGTGAGGTATAAAGTAAAACCAAGACCATTTTAGATTAAGTTTATGTTAGATTGATGGTTTATTCCAGTTTGTAATTATTGGTATCTTTAAGTATTTATCTTAGCTTTGGTTTAAGTTTTAAATTACATTGAATTCCCAAGCTCAGTGAAACTTATGTAAGACACCTTCTTTGTCAGAGCATCCAGAAGACAGTTGATGGCCTATATGTGGTAGCCTATACATACATTATTCTTAGGTCTATAGAACAGAACATGAGAGTGTCATAGTGCTAGAAGGTAGACATAACTCTATCCATTTCAAAGGACCAGGGATTTAAAGCATTCTTCTGTAATGGGCAGGCAACTTTAACCCAAAGAGAAGAATAGGTTACTGAGCCTTCAGCCAGCATGGGCTTGGACACCAGGCATAAATGGCTAATACCTCTGCACTGTAGCCAGGGCTGCTGTTATGAACCATGCATACAGTGAGATGGACTTGAAGAAGAAAGGTACTATTGTAGATTCATTTCCACAGACCTTTCCAAGACTCATACCTCCAGTGGGTCAGTGTTGAGCACTAAAGGAAACCCAAGAGCAAAGTAGGCAGTACCTGCTACAAATTGAGATCAGTGGGGGTACATGCAAGATCAAAGAAGCTGATTTTTGTACTGGGGAGAGAGAGAATATCCTGAGGAAGCCAACCATAGGACTAACATGAACAACTAGAGAACTGAAGTGGCAAGTCAACAATTACAAACAAGCCTGATTTCAACTGAGGATAGGTCTGAGGAAACAGGGGAGGACAGGTATGAAAGCTAATGCTTAAGGAATGTGCAGCCATTGAGAGAAGTCAAATTGGAGAAACTGACATGGGTACATTTTAGAAGTGCTCATCATGTCGCCACCTCCCAACACCTGTCAGTAGGACCAATGGCTTCCTTTGTAGCAGACACAACCAAGAAATGAATTACCACAGAATATCCTGTAAGGCACAGCTACGAATCTAGTGAGAGTATTAAGCAAAACAAAAACAAAGTAACTAGCATTCTGGTACCACTGAGCACATGTCAGGCATGGGATTCAATGTTGGTCTTCGTGGCATTAATTCATTGAATCCTCACAACAAGCCTGTGAGACAAATATTGTTCTATTCTTCCTGTCTCCTGTTAGAGAAGGGAGCAGGTACTGAAAGGTTAAGTGAGGAGCTGTGTGACTTTGAAGAACTTTTTGACAAATGCATGCTGCCGTCACTCATAACTCCTTCTTAAGCAGGTTATTTTCCACTGGTGCTGTGGGTTAAGGTACAAGGTGTGGCAGTGAAACTTTGCGAAGTTAAACCATTTAGGGAAGATGTGATGCTTCTACTTTGGCATCTACTAGTTAGTTGGGACAACAGAACCTATCTTTGATTGACACTCTGGGACCCTCTAAATTGACCCTAAAATGGATGACGAGGTAGTCAATGACACCATTTCTCTGAGATTATCTCATGCCTACAGTTTGCTGCCTTATCTTTTAGTTTTATCTTTTCTTAGACAAGTTCCCATCATCCCTTCCCTGCCTTACAACTAATACATAGATCTTACCATGGCCTTTGACACATGCTGATCATTAAGTGCAAATCTGGCCATAGACTGGAAATGAGGTTGGTGACTTTCATAGCACTGGGGAATGAGAGAAATACAAACTTTGCCCTTAGCGAGATACTTACTAAAGTATCTTCATCAAAATATGTTCTGGCGATGTGCTTGCTTCAGCAGTCCCTAACTGGGTACTTTGTCATCATAAGGAATCCATCAATGGTCTTTGAACATCTCCAAGGTACTCAAGTAGAGCCCATGTGCATATGTGTACATCAAAAGAGTACATGCATCAGTAACATGAGGATCTTGTGCTGATATTGACTGTTGTGTTGAGACCTGGGGATGATCAGGTGGGAATTCCCTGAGTCCATCTGGTGATGGGATGTTTCTACCCTCTCTGATGGACTAAAAGTTTCCATTGGACTTCTGTAATTGGTTGGCAATTGAACCTTGAATAAACTCAGCTGTCATGTCAGTCCTCCTCTGTAAGTCATGGGTACCATGAAAAGCTGCATAAATGTTCTAAGGAAGGAGAATAGCTGTGTATTAGAAGCTGGTCTTCATGTTCCTCTGGTGTGGTGAAGTAGTCTCAGAACCCAGTCTCTCAGTCCCTGCCTTGTGCCCATTTCTTTATTCTTAAAAATTACTATTTATGCACTGTTATTATTACTATAAGAGAAAGAACATTTTTATTTGGACAAAAAGAGGGAAATATAGTGGGTTGTTTTGATCGCAGTACTAAATGCTGGTTCCTCGTGGTTGCCCTTGAACAAGCAGATCCTCACACACTCAAAGTGGTGCCATGTAAACATTCTTCCAAATTAAACTGGCCAATAAAATGCTAGAACCTGTGACTGGGCAGTGGGTGGAGGAAGGTGGGATTGGGGGTTCTACTGAGGGGGTTACAGGTAGAGAGGGAGGAGAGAAGAAAGAGGAGAAAAAAGCTTCTGTGGACCAGAACCACATGGCCAGGAAAAATAGCAAGCAACAAGAGACCTATAGCTAGGGCATAAGTTAGTATAGTTCAATCTACCTAATCTAAGCTTATGGCTTGTAATAAAATACCTGGATTGTGCATATTTTATATGGGCTTATTAGGATTATAAATCCATAATATGATATATATATATATATATATATATATCATACAGGTTTCTATACAAGCTAGAAGACGATGTAAGATTCTCTGCAGCTGATGATGTTATCAGTGGGTTCTGGAAACCAAACTTGGGTCCTCTGTGAGACTAGTGCATGCTCATAACTACTAAGACTTCTCTACAGCTTCATTTGTGCCAATTTCTGAGTCTAGGTTTTCTCTGTGATCCAAGCTAGCTCACAGAAAGCTAGCTCTGGGCAAAAGGTGCTAATTTAACCACATGTACCCAGCTTCTGAATGTCTCAATTAAACACATGACTTCGGCTCAGAACAATACATTAATGATTGCAACATGTTTTTGGTGTACAGCAGGTCGTACTTCTTCAAAGTGTATTTCTTGCTTCGCGATCTCCATGGTAACACTTGTGTCAACCCCCACTCTCTAGAGGATTGTCTAATACTTTCCTTTTCATTTTTGGTATCCTAGAAATAGTGGCAGGGTGAAAGGGAAATAAGGAACAAGAGACTCAAGAAACGTCAAAAAAAAATTGTTGCAGGCGGATGATGCATGGGCTTCCATGAGCAGATGCTGGTGTGCTGGCTTCTAAAACAAGTCCCAGTTTTTCAGATCAGCTGTACTGAATGTTAGCCTAGTGTAGAAGTCTCAATCACAGTGACTCATGGTAACTGGTTTATAGCAAGAAATTTAATCAATCTAACCAATTTAGATGTCCTTGAAATGTTTAACTGATTCTATTCTAAATCTGCAGAGCTTATTATATTAGATAATTCATATAATTACATAGAAACCACGAGATGCCTATCATAAATTATATGCCCAGAACTCAAAATACATCCACCTGAGAGCCTTAATGTGACTTCAAATAAAGTCACGATTTACCTGAATAATTTCTCAAAGTTTTAATTTCACGGTAATTTATGCATAGAGACTTTATATGTATATTTACACTACATTCACATATCTGCTGACTTAGATGATGCAATCATTATTCAAAATACTCTTTATTGCCCTATGAATCAATAAAAGGCCAAGGACTTTTGTAAAGTCATAGCAAATCAAACTGCCAATGTCGTTTGGATACAAACAATCCAAGGAGAGACAGCTGGGCCTCAGAGGCTTTGGTGGCTTGACAGATTTGTCTCAAAGGATCATTAAAACAGAAGTCAAGAAAACCGAGTCCTACGCACCATTCCCCCTGCCGTATACATCTGAAGACTATAAAGCAAAGTCATCTAACTTCTCTGGTGTTCACACTCTGTAATTTTCAACATCTTAAAGATGTTTAAAAAAATCCATCCACAGTTCATCTATGCAGAGATACACTAAAATACATAGTGATAAGTTCTTTCTGGATTTTTCTCCCAGCAAATCCTCATCAATATATGTTTTTTTCTTCATCTGTATATATGACCATACCAATAGCTGTCTTCAGATTAATATCTTATAAAAATGAGATGTATTTTAAGTCTATTTTGATTTCAATTTGTAATATTTTGAGGACTAACTATAGGCCTATTTTATTTCTCTCTCTCTCTCTCTCTGTGTGTGTGTGTGTGTGTGTGTGTGTCTGTGTGCCTGTGTGATATGTTTGTGTTGTGCTTGCACATGAATGTAAGCGTGTACATGACCATAAATGTATGTAATAGGACCAGAGGAAGATACTAGGTGTTTTCCTCTATTGCTGTCTGGCTGTTGTCAGTAAGCCAAACCTTGTTAATTTAGTTATGGCAGTCCAGAGAGCTTCCAGGACCTGCCTATCTCTGACTCCCAGTCTTAAGATTACAACACATACAGGCACATCTATGTTTGGTGTGGGAGGGGGTTGTTTTTTTGTTTTTGTTTTAATTTGGACAGTGGGGTTTCAAACTCATGGTCCCAAAGGGATGAGGAAAAGGCAAATAAAATACAAAGAATAAATAAAACTGGAAAGCTGGGGTTTACTTAAGTTTTCTAGAGAACAATCTGAAAACACCTATCATAGGTCTTGACAGTAAAGGTGCCTTTTAACCCACTGTAGGAAATTGATAGATGGATGCCAATATTACATCCTTTCTGAGTCCACAATCTTGTAGTACCTTCCACATATGCATAGGACATTAACTCTGAGTTGTCACGTGACTTGCTTGGTGTTGTCCGTAAATGTGACGGAAGTAGAGACTTTATGGGCCTGGTAAGAGTCAGCTTGTCCACACCTCTGCCAATGGTGTGAAATCATCCCAGGAAAAGGACTTATGGAGCAGGGGAAACAGAGAGATTGAGTCAGTCTATTGAATCTTTGTAGCCTAAGCTACCCTATGCTAACCAATAGTCAGCCAACTGATGCCAGTGCTCAAAGTCAGGCCTAAGCAAGCTTAGCAGAGCCACGTAGCTGGCCCCAACCCATCACCCAAACAACAGTGCCTATTGCATATATTTTTACCAAACAGGGCTTTGAATTAAAGGGTTATATTTTACTGGCTACCTAATACTACCAACACCTCTACATCTAAAAATTTAATATAAGCAACTATTATAAAAATGTATGAATATTTAACCACAAATGTGTTTATCACAATATTGATATAGTAAGCATACATAAGCACAGCCTATGTGACAGTCAGAAGGTATTAATTATAGCTTAAAAATTTCCTGTTACATATGTATTATTCAAATACCATTCTACTCTTAGCTATTTTAGAAAAGCATTTACTAAAGTGTGAAAAATCAGTGTGAATGTCAATATATATGAAACTGACCATGGAAATATGCGTAAACTGATCTCACTTTTAATATAAATATGTATAGTAATACTAGGAAACAAAAGCATAAACACTAAAATGGTAATGGCCATTTTCACTAAGTGGTAAGCATATGAAAAGTTTTATATTTTTAGTTTTGTATATGTTAGACTAAATGTGCATCTTCAGAAATATATTTTCAAGTACTTGTGACAACGAATGAGAAAACTCAAAGCACACAAGACCACTGGTGTTGCTCTTGGAAACATGAAGGAAGAATTGGGAGAGATAAGCCATTGAGATAGAGACTGATACCAATCAGAATCCAATGCCAGAGTTACAGCAGGGCAAAGGCTAAGAAAAAGTACGGCAGAAAAGGTCTGATCATGGCGAGGGCTGTCCTTTCACCTGCCTCTCTCTCTCTCTGTTTCCTCCTTTTTAACTTGGGATCAGGAAAAAAAAGGACGGCTACATTATTAATGCATTAATTATGATAATATTCTCCGCGCGACTAATACATGTCAAACCATCCTCATGCCAAATTGAAAACTGACATTTTTGCTTCATGAATATTGCTCCATCAGTGACATTTATTTTACGTTTCCAATCTTGCAACAGTGAATGTCAGGTCAACTATCAAGCGTTTGCTTTCCTTCCACCTTATTTCCTATTTTAAAGCAGTCTCCTGTCACTGTTAATTGGGATGCAAAGTCAGCTTGCACTTGGAGAATGTGAGCCTTCTGGCATCTAGAACATCATTCTCAGGCCCCTGCAACACTACACCGCACCCAGTCTGCATGTCTGCCGGTGTTTTCTTCCTCTACCTACATTCGAAATCACTGTCGCCACCCAAGCTCACCCTTCTGAGCACATACAATCCTATATAATTAATTTATTTTATGAATTTCCTACAGCTCATCACTGAAATAAAATCTCTGTGATGACAAGCATTTCACTTTATATGCTGCAGTCCACCCATCACCTAGCATGGTTCTAACCGAGGCCAGGCATTTGTTAAATACTAATTGGACAAACCACTTTATATGTTTGGGATTTGGAGGATCCTCGGAGATAGCCTCAGATTTTACATCATTGCATCATGATTGTTTTAAATCTTAATTAACCAGGAATCTGTAAATTCACAGTTTTTAAAAGCTTCTCCACTCACGAGCTCATTGTCAACCTCTAACGTCATCTGTGCTGCTGAAAACCATCAACTCCATCCCATGCCACTGTCACCTGGCTATTAGTTATACCACCATCCTGTGGCTACCTCTTGTGTGGCAACTCCTATCTGTCATGTCGTCTGGAAATTTTCACCAACATCTATTTACATAGTTCCTTAAACAATCAATAAGCATGTATTCAAAATTGGCTGTGTCCTGGTAAATGGAATTTGAAAGGAACAGAGAGGCAAAAGCCCTGGCGGTGGAAATATCAAATGCAGTTGGGAGGAACGAAAGTTCTGGGTGTGAGGTTGTCTTAAATGAAGGCCTTGGCATCACACTTGTCACATCTACTCAAATCCATCTGCTCAACCTCCTTCCCTAGCTTTCTCCTGTGAAGATGCAAGACAGCAGCATCCGCTAAATTAATAAAATGAGCCATTGTTATTTAGCAAATAACATCTTATTGATGATCACATTGATTATCATCCTCACAATCATAAAAAAAATCATACTGTTCCTATCAAGAAAGAAATCAAGAAGGAAATTAATGGTTGTGTGTACAGTAGTGTGTTGAACATGTACAGAGATCTCGGTTCAACTCCTTCCCGGCATCAGGGAAGGAGTAGTGGGAAAGAACTTTTATGTTGAAATGTGGAAAGGATATCTTTCCTTCATTTTAGGCTGTCTCTTTTAATGTACCGTGATAATGAGGGTTAATAAAGTAGCAAAGAAAAAAATAAAAGAAAAAACCAGATCCTTAGTAACATTATCCCGTTGGTCCCCACGACTAATTTTATTCTTTATTTTTTTCCAATGCTGGGATCAAACCAAGGGCATCAGGAATGCCAGGCAAATGTTTTACCAACTTGAGTTTCATTCACAGCCCTAGAATAATTTTAAAATATTATCTTTAAACCCACAAATAAGAGAGTTACTCTTCTAGGCTATTCTCTCAACCAAAAGTGAGATTGCAACTCCCAGAAAAGTTGTCTTCTAAGGGAGAAGCCAAGATATGGCTATGTTTCCAGCCATGTTCTAATATAGTAAATCATTAACTGTAGAAATAGAAATTAGGATAAGCCTAGGCTAGAGCTACCAGAGATCTATGCAATCTAACACAGCTATGTTGTGGTCCTATACTGGTCTACTCCGAGGGAATTTCGTATCCTCGAGCTCTGGGAATTGAGCTCTGGGATTTTGGATCTGAGAGCTCTGGGAACTGAACAGATTAGACACTTCAAGATCCTGGCATCTTGATACATTAAATGAGGGCAGGGGCTCTCAGGCTGGCGATGTAGGGGCCACAGGAAAGTCAGTTGCTTTCCATAGCTGTGCATCTCTGACACGTAGCACTAGCAAGAGGGGGAAGAGTGAGGGTAGGTGAGCTGAGGGGGGATGGGGACAGAAAAGGAATCCGTGGCTGAGAAGACAGACTGAGAGAGGGCCTAGGGAAGAGGCGCAGTGAGGCAGCACCACAGCATGTCAGCAGAAACACCAGATGGGAACTGTAATTACTTTTTCCCCCCAACTCTGTTCATGTTTTACAAACCAGTACTGACACTTGAACAAAGAGCTTTGAAAATGCAGGCAGAAGCGAGGTATGTAAATACTGGGCTCTGCGGATCTATCTTTTTCAAAGAGTGGAGATGAAGGTGGCAGGCCTCTGAGTGTACACAGATCAGGGAGCAGTAACAGTCTCAGCAGAGTGCGGGTTCATTCAGCATATAAAACACTTCCCTGTGAACCCTTCAAGTCACAGGGCTTAGGAGGAGATAGCTTTGAGCAAGGAATTTAGGAAGGTTATATAGGGCAACTAGAAACATGGCAGACATCTAGTTCTGGGGCCGTTTGAACACACAGGTTCCATGTGCGCCTTCTGGGAATTTTAGGGTGAATTAGTCCACATGCTCTGTGGGTGCTGGGGGTTTGTGTTTGCATGTGTGTGTAGAAGAACATGTAATAGTTCCCCAACTAAACTGTCACCTTTCCTCATGGCAAGATTATTTAAAACAGTATTTCTAAATACCCATAGGTATCTGGCATCTGGTAAGCGGTCAATGTTTGCTGAATTGAACAGTCACAAAAGAAAGACTATAGCAAAAGGGCACTCATACACAATCTGATTCCAATTCTGTCACATTACATTGGTTCTCTGACCTTTTTGGGGTCATGCACTTTGACAAAAAAGGAGCACTCCCCAAAGACAAAGCAGGCTATAACAAACAGCAGATTCATGTTTATCTCTTAAGCTTAGAGAGAAAATTGAGCCTCTAATCATTAGACTTGGCCAGATTTGCTTTCTAAAGATTTCTTCCCTTCTCATTTCTACCCTTACCATCACCAGATATATTGTCAGTCTACTCCAGATGTGTCAACCTACCTTAAGACATTCATCCTTCAACCCACATTGCATTCAGAGGTCAGTTAGCTAGTTTGTGATTTTACCATATCTATGTTTAAGTAACGTTACTAGTTTAAGATCATATGATGAGAGAGAGCTTGAGTCTCACTCAGGGAAGATTCACAAATTACAACATGCTAATCTGGAACCGGGGATAGCACTTTGGATTAGATCTAATCACAATGTCATGGATTTGATCCCCACTGTCATAGAAACAAGATATGGTTGGTGCATGCCTAAACTCTCAGCACTTGAAAAATGAACATGAGAAGATCAGAAGTTTGAAATCCTCACCTACACGATGAGTTTGAAGGGAGCTGGG
This sequence comes from Rattus rattus, assembly GCF_011064425.1. NCBI lineage: Eukaryota > Metazoa > Chordata > Mammalia > Rodentia > Muridae > Rattus > Rattus rattus. The sequence goes on along the minus strand of NC_046160.1, from coordinate 102,361,609 downwards.
AGACATAGGATACCATCCCAAAAATCAGCCCTCCCACATTCCTCAATGAGAGAGAGAGAGAGAGAGAGAGAGAGAGAGAGAGAGAGAGAGAGAGAGAGAGAATCACCCCCCTCCCACATTCCTCAATGAGAGAGAGAGAGAGAGAGAGAGAGAGAGAGAGAGAGAGAGAGAGAGAGAGAGAGAGATCATGGTAAACAGGGGAATCAGAAATAAAGAGACAGATATTAGATGAACATGATATAGGTTCTCTGCCACTGCTGAACTCCAGAATGGCAGCGTCCACACCCCTAATGACCAGGGTAAATTCGTCCTTCCAACTATCAAAACTGATTCGAGTGCTTCGGAGTCCATGCAAGTGAAACTAGGCTTTGGGGTTCAGTTACAGAATGAAAGTCTTTCTTTATGAGGCTCACACAAGTAAGGTCCCCAAACTCAGAAAAGGCACTGCATTGCTGAGAAACTTTTTTTTCTGAGAAACGTTTTTTAAAAAAATCATAAATGTAATCATTCAAAGTGTAAGTTCCTCTTAGTCTCGCAGTATCTCAGAAAATGACTAGCATAGTTAGAAATACCCCCTTCTGTTCCTCAGCCCCAACACCGCCTTAGCATGCCAACAGACTCAGTATCATTTTTGGACAGACTTCATGGTTTACAGATGCTTCCTTGTTGCTGGGATGTCATACAGGAGAAAGAACAAGCTAGGCCTTTTCATAATCCTGAGTTCTCTCCCCTTGTCACCTCAGTATTTCTCAATGTCCCAAATCATCACATCGATAATCAGGTATCACCATATTGAAGTTTAGGTGACACAAAAATCCTAGAAATAAATTCATGAGCCCCACTTCTAAGCATGATCCAGCCTCCTTTACTCTCTCTAATGTCTTTTTTTTTTTTTCCCGGAGCCGGGGACCAAACCCAGGGCCTTGCGCTTGCTAGGCAAGCACTCTACCACTGAGCTAAATCCCCAACCCCCTTTACTCTCTCTGTGATCTCCACCTCATACCAGAATTTCACCTTAGAATCTTGGCTATGACTTTCAGGCTTAATTAAAATACAAAGAAGAAAAGGTTAGTTCTTTTATCTAATGAGATAGGAGGGTAGTTTAAAGCCCAGAAGGAAGGGATACAAGAGGAACCTTGAGGATGGTGGGAGGGATGCAGGAGGGTAGACCTTGAGAGAATGTCAGAGGGACGCAGAAGACCGTAAGTGTGGAGAAAGGCTCAGAATGGGTATTCCGCAGGCCACAAAGGTAACCTGTAACACCTTCCCTGACTACTGGTCTCAGCATAATTCTGTACTCATTCCTGAGCCAAAGGACCTCCAAGCTAATGAAGCAAACCTAAGAAAGACCAGTCAAGACTGACAACATCATTTTCCTACTACTAATAGCAACAACGCTTGCTACCATTATTATTATTATTCATAATAAAGCTTTTTGGGCCCCACTCAATAAGAGGTTGAACAATCCCATTAAGAACAGGAAATCTATTTCCTGACTGGTACTATTTACACACATCACTAGGAGACACTTGCTGGCTGGGAGAGGCCCATTTGCTCTAACACAGACTTGGCAGAAGCCAACAGAATGAAAATAAATCCCTCAAGTAGAATTGCTGTGTGGTTAGTGAGGTCATAGATACTGTCTGGCTATGCTATATTCTAGTATGAAGAAACAGCAATGACCAAGGTCACCTTGCTGTCATACTGAAGACAGGGATCCTCCTGTCCTTTTAGCTCCTGAAGTCAGCTGAGCATGATCCATTGGCGTGAGTAACTCTTAGGAAAGCTGTGAACTAGTAAGTCAGTTCATGACCTACACTGCTAGTCCTGCTTACTCCACACCCTCCCATCTGGCTCTAGTTCTTCTCTTTGTTCTGCTCCCACTTGGGCACTGAGAAGCCCCACTCTGTGAAGGGTCCTTTGAATCATAAAACTATTAAGACCCACCATCCTACTGCCCCTTCAAGATTCAATTTCCCTCTGTAAGCTTCTCTCAAGAAAAAAAAGTCTGTTCTTGCCTAAACACTTATCAAAGGCACCAGTGATGTTTAAGGGTCATTTATGGAGGGTCTCCATATACAATGCCCAAGCCAGGTAGGGAAGAAGAATAAATCTCATTCCCTGGGGACATTACACTTAGAAGATATGAAGGATCCAAGCATTGAATCCATAATAGCTACATTCTAAAGATCTGTGAACAGTCGTGCCACTCTGATACAAGGGGCTTGGGAAATCCCTGCGTTCCCCTCTTGAATGGGTACCTATATTTTCAGCAGTGCATGGCTTGTGCCCTAAGGCTGTTTTCCTAGGATGTACAGAGCTCCACAATCCACACCAAGTGAAGCTTTCTTCCCAGCAGAGGGCAGCAGCTGCCAGTGGCTGGAGCACGGTGTAGGTGTAGCCATCTCGGAATGAGAGGACAGAGGCAGAAGGCAGGCAGGTGGGGGCTGGGAGGCAGCCGACTGTGTTTGCCACTTCATCATTTGTTGTCAGCTGTCACCTCTGGTACAGTCTGGCTTTCCAGCCACTGCCCCCATAACCTAGTGCTTTCTGGCTGGACTGCCTTACCCTGAACTGCCAGTGTGAAAGGCTTTGGGTTATTAATCTGACCCGGAGAGCAAAAGCACATTTAAACCTCTTAGCTTTCCCTTACTCAGCTGCTGATGCCACATGGAAAACTGGAGGAAAAAGAGAAGGACAAGGAAAGATCCAACTTTGAGCAAAAGGTAACTCTGCTCCCAATCAGTCCCACCAGATCTTCCCCTAGCAGGAACAGCATTTATGCCAAGATGGGGCTGAGGAGGGTCCACTCAGTGAATATATAGCCACTATTTATCTTTTCCTGGGCATCAGCCAAAACAAGCAGCAACATCAGATTACTCAGAGAATCAGGCTTTCAGGGTGTCCTTTTGGGGACAGCAAGCTTAGCATGGGATGCTAGGATTGCTTTAGCAAATGAAGGCAGTCATGCAAGAAACAGTAAGAACTACAGAGAAGAGAGTTATTGGTGAACGGAAGGTGTTCTGGATGTTGAAACAATAGAATCTACAGAAATAAATACCCAGGGTTAATTTTTGTCATGTATTCCACAACCCATTTTACTTGACTTAATTACTGATGCTGAACTCACACTCGGCTGTCATCCCTCTTTCAGTTTTCTTCTATCTGTAGATCACAGTTGAGGCCATGGCAAATCCCAAATTGCTCAGTGAGTCTACCATGATGCCCAGAGCTCTGTTTATACCTGATATAAAGCCCTGTAGAGAGAATCAACCCACCATCATCATGCCCAGAGTTGCTGTAAACTTCATTATTGACATGGACATAGTGTTTTACAATATCTGTCCTTTCACATTTTGTATCACAGCAGAACATCATCATGACTCTATACAATAGTCATTATTAGACCCATTTCACAGATAAATAAACCAAGGCACGGAGATTGTCACAAATGAATAGTAGTGACAAAACTGGGAGTTTTGAAGGATTCAACAGTTGTCTGCCACCACTGTCTGCTTTAGAGTGTAACCTGACAGTCTAATTCCCTTCACTCTGGTCACTAAAAGGCTTTGATTGTATAAGCACTAAATGACTACTGTCAATAAGTATCTTAGACCTCTGGCAAGAAGAAATACAGATCTTAGGTTGATAAGAGAAGGCTAAGAAAGAATTTGGGATAAAATTGGAATTCTGAAGAAGAGATCCAGTAGAAGGATTCTAAATAAAGAGATTGTTTACAGAGACTGGCCCTTCTCACCATCCCTATATGCCAAAGGTAGGCCCATGCATTATTTGGTCAGAGAAATACACAAACTCTCCTAGAGAAGCAATGAAGACTGCAGTCCATTGAATGAGGAAAACAGAATGGAGCTGAGAAATGCACTGCAGACTGAAGGACCCCGAATACCAGGCAAAGCAACTAGAACTCAACCACAAGGAAGAACCAACCACTTCACGAGTTTCTCAACCAGCTGTCTCCTGGAAGTGAGGTGATGGTGTTCCATAGAGAGCTGGAGATGTGCCTATGGGGGGTGTTAAGAAGAGCTATATACAGTAAGTGGGGAGAAAAATAAACACATTCCTCAAGCCAGAGGGAGAACAAGGTATTGAGTGAGTAAGAGACCTGGTATCTGGAAACAAAAGCAGACTTTCCAGAAGTCATTTTGGAACCTCCAAATGAAGAGATGGAGGCTGCTTTTGACTAATGTCACAACTATCCCTGGGAGACAAGAGCATGAGGAGGGCAGGCAGAAGGTCTAGAAATCAAAGTTGGCCACTCAAGTCCTCCAGTTACTGTCATCAAAGCTAGAATTGATGTCCTCACCCATGATGATTGGGTCTTATTGAAGGAAGGAAGCTGATGTTCACAGGTCCTTTTCCCCTATGAGCATTTAAAATGCTACTGAAACAGTAAATATCACCTCTGACATATTTGTCCCCAAAGAAAAAAGTGTGATTTGGAATACCTAATTGAAATGTGCTACAGGAGATAAGGCTCCTGCAAAGACTGACATTTAAAGGTAGGCGATACCATGGAAGACATGAAATATTGCTGCCGCTGCCTCAAAGGTAAAAGCCATTTTCACAGATGGAAATGCCCTGCAGCTCCTCTTCCTCCTCTCAGCCCCTAAGTCCCAGCCCACATAGGTTAGACACACAGGCCTGTAGCCAGTCCCACTCAATATTAGTAACCAGCCAAGCCTAGGACCTACTCTACCAACTCTGTGTTAGCACTCCCCTGTACTGAGAGCACAAAAGGGCAGATGAAAGAGAAAGCACTCATCCTACTTCTCTTGGCTTTTATGAATTCTTCACAAAATTCTGGGGTCTTGTTGCTCGATAAGGCAATAATTCTGTGAAGTCAGATGGGCCAGACAGGAAAGGAAAGAAAGAAAAGGAAAGGAAAGGAAAGGAAAGGAAAGGAAAGGAAAGGAAAGGACCTGTCAGTGTATCATAGTGAGTGCTGTTTTATGCTACTGTAGAGGAAACATGGTAAGAGATTAAAGCATATTACCTAGGCTTAATAACTAGCAAGCCTTGATCATTGAAACTGGGATATAGTTAATTCTCAAGGGATGGATCTAAATAATGGTTTAAAAAACCAAACAAAACTCTGTGTGTGTGTGTGTGTGTGTGTGTGTGTGTGTGTGTTCATGCACTTAATCTACTTTTCCATGTGTTTGCATATGAATTTGTATGCTTGTTTATGAATTTGTATATTTGCTTATGAATGTGCACATGCTTATGAATATGCATGTAAAAGCCAGAGATCATCCTCTAAGGCCATTTATCAGAAACCATCCAAATTTCTTGAGATAAGGACCTAGGTTTTCTTCCACTGAGACCTGGGGCTCATTGATCAGGCTGGGCCAGCTGGCCAGTAAGCCCTATGGTTCTAACTATCTCTACCTTCCCAGTAATGTGATAATTGCGTGTTCCTCCATGCCTGTCACTTTATATGGGTTCTGGAACTTGAATTCATGTCCTCAGGTAGTATATCTAGCACTTTGCTGAGTTTTCTCTCTAACCCCACGAACACCCCTCTGTTCCCTTTGTTCTGAGCTTTAGAATGGAAATAACTTGCTGGCAGATAATAGAACCAGAGCAGTTTAAATTCAATACATTTCACTAAACCTGTTTCTATCATGTCACTCTCCATATAGGTTGCTGGTTTAAAAAGAGGCTGCCTCCTTCAAGTAGAATTCTTACTGTACTCAAAAGACTTCCTTGTGACCCACACAATATAGAAGAATTGAATGGCTTCTGAAACTACACTATAAAAACGTCTCATAGTTTCTATTTGTATTTCTAAGAATATCCTTCGATGTTTGCTCCACTTAGCATCTGGCCACAATGTGGTAAGCTAAGCACTAGGGGCTACTTGAGGGGGCATGAGAAGGTTCTTTCCACCTGATTCTTTCACCATCTGTCAATCATATATGAGAACAAGGTACCTTAGATTCAACTAAATCTGTTGATTTATAGAATTAAAAGATGAATTAAAAAAAAAAGAAAAAGAAAAAGCCTGTTGTATTGAGCCACTAAGTTTCAGGCCATATTTTGTTTGTTTGTTTGTTTGTTTGTTTTACTGCAAAAGATAAACATAACAGAAAATGAATTTAATTTAATATACATTATATATATTATGCATATACTCATATGTATATGTTTTAAGTAAATAAAAACATTTAAACAGTAGACTTTCTATATAGCAATAATAAACATGTTGAGAAGGATATCATAGGAATGCTCTCATTCACAATAGCCCCAAAAATACTTAGGAATAAACCTAGCCAAGGGACTTGAAAAACCTCTACAATGAAAAATTTTATACCTATGAAAACAGACACTGGGAAACATACTAGAAGATGGAAAGACCTCCTAGGCTCATGGATTGGTATAATTAATATTGTGAAAATGATTGCCTCACCAAAGGAAATGTACAGATTCAATGTAATACCAATAAAAACCCCCATGAAATAGTCTTTACAGAATTAGAAAAATATCCCAATACTCATATGGAATCACAGAAGATCCTGGATTTCCAAAATAAGTAGGATCAAAAGAAAAATATTGGAAAGATTATTATACAATATTTCAAGCTATATTACAGAGGTGTGGTGATAAAAACAACATGATATAGTTAAACAAAAAAAAAGCCATGTAGATGAATGGAACAAGACAGAAGACTCAAACATGAGTGCATATAACTACAGACAGCTGATATTGGAGAAATATACACTGGCGAAAAGACAACATCTTCAGCAAAGGGTGCTAGGGAAACTAGATATTCACATGTTCTTGATTGACATTATAAACATATCACTCACCCTTAACAAATACCAACTCCAAGTGAATAAAAAAACCTCAGTATGAATAACGTTTAAAAGTAGAATGCTGCCAAACAGAAATCCAACGCTTGTTGTCTGGTCATGGAACCAGGCAGAAAAAAAAAAACCATGAAGGTCCTGCCAATAGATAGGAGGGTAAAACCTAGAGACACCGAGAGGGAATTATTAGAGTCTAAAGATGGCATGTGCTATATAGTGGAAAAGAGTTAGAAGACTGTCACATGCAGTGGCATGAATCGTGAAATCTACCCTGCATGCCAGTGGAGATGGCTAAGAAAATCTCCAGGTAGATTATCTAAAATGGTAACTAATTTATCTCCTGAGAAAGTATGAATAGAGATGAGCTAAGAAAAAGAAACTACCTCGATCTTCAGTGAAATGTAAAGGAAGTGTAGGAGTCAGTACTCGGATGTGTTTGAAAACACAAATCTTTTTCACTTCCATTGTTCTAGCCAATAAAAAGTTGATCTAAATAAGAAGTGGGCACGTACATGGTCGAGGTGACATGGAGAACACTCCTATAAAAGGTAGCTTGAAGAGTTACATTCAGATTAAATATGTGACCCAAGAAACTTTCTCAAGACCAAATAAAAAATAAGGTAATTCCTTACAGGACCATTCAGATAAAAAAAGCGACTTAGGATGTAAGTCAAATAATCTTATGATCTTTGTTAGATGAAGTGACTTGAGAATCTGCCTCACCTCTCCCTGAGGGAGTATTGACAATCAACAGTTGTTGGAGAATTTTCATTTTCTTCAGTAGTGTAGCCACTAAGAAGTTTCACTTGCTTCCAGTTCATTTCCTACCCCTCAAGATCAGGTTAAAAACTCTAAATAAGACAGGAAAGCAGGAATTGCTTAGTGAGACTTGTTGAGAAAGGTTCTAGAGAGGAGGAGAGGGCTAAGAGAAGGATTGACAATGACTAAAATTCATTATAGAAATGATTAAAACTGACAAATGATAAAAAAATTAAAAAGCACATTCCTAGAGATTTGCTTCTCATAAAAATTCTATTGTCATCATGTGTTGTTTATAATGCATTATCCCAGAGTTTATTGCTTTAAACAACGGTTCTGTAACTGGTTGGATCAATTGGGCAGTTTAAGCTTGGGGTTTTTCAAAGTTAAAGTCAAGAATGAGAAGGCTAGTGTCGGGTGAAGCCTCCATTGGGCAGGATGTACGAGATTTCTTTTCTACCCTCTTGCCTCAGTCTTCCTTTGCTTCCTTGCTCCTTGTTGCATCTCATCACTAGAGAACTGTCCATCAAACTTGGGATTCTTGTAGCATGGCAACCTTTTAGCAGTCTTCCTCCTTCATGGCAACTGACTTTTGAGAATCAGAAAGTAGAAGCTGGTAGGCCGGTTAAGAACTACCCATAAAATTTCCTTTGTATTAAACTTTCATATTCCATTGGTAAAATCCATAATAGTTCTATCCAGAATCAAAAGGAGAGAGAGACACACACACATAAACACCTGGAGTAGTGTTTATTATATTTCCTGATCTTAATGCAAAAATGTCAGGGATACATCACAAGAGAAAGCATGGGGTGGAGATTTTTAACGCAGTCATCTCAGGACAATACAGTATATTACAGCCTACAGCCTGCTACCCTTCTTTTAATGTGCATGTCTCCTTGTATTACAGGAACCATCATGAGGCTCAGCGTGAACCAAAAATATAAACATGATTGTCAGAAAAGCTAATGAAACGTCACTCATCAACATAAAGAATTCAAAGCAAGGGAGACAAAAACATCTGAGTCCGATGCTGATGGGACCACACATGGGAGGCTATTCTTGTCTTAGTCATTACTTTAAGAAGGGGAGGTGAAAAATTAGAGTACACTCCTGGTGAATATTCAGGATGTCATGAAGTTGGAAATCCCATCATTTCTCGAAATAACATTTTATAAAACACAGATAAGTGGGCACAAATCCTATCTTAGCTACCAACCTGTTCCTCTCCATGAAACCTGTGGAAAGAACTTATAAAACTCTCAGTTGTATGGTCCGAATCTGAACCCAGGTTCCTTCTAAGATACTTATATTGTAAGAGTCTACAGTTCTATTTTCTTCAAAAGTCTGTATCTGATGCTAGTTGGATCTGGTATGTATCAAGGCTGTCACTATTTTTCTTATGGTAGAGTTTTACTAATATTCTGTCAGCCCAAATCTTTCATTATCTCTGGAATGACAGGTCTGTTACTACATCGTAATAAAAATAGTTATTGTTTTGGTCAATGAAAGTGATGGAAATATTATGCAGGAAAGTTTTCTTGTTATTTTTCTCAGCTTGGGCAAACCCCAAAGAGCCCCGCCAAGAAGGTCATATCAAAACACCATGGAGCGTCTCATTATCTGGTCCCCGGACAATTATGACCACCATAGTTTCATGGTTACTCATTAAATATGTAAAAGTAACTATATTGTTTTAAGACACCAAGATTTGGGAGCTAACTTGTTACTTGCAATATCATTTTTCCAAAACCAACTAATATAACCATCACAAAGAGAAAGGCATGTTGAAAACTTATGCCTTGAATGTGTCTAATCTTTAATAGACTGAGGTCTTTAAATGAGAACTGGGAACTGTTGCGGCTGGATTTCAGATTAGGAGTGGTGGGAGAGAGGGGTAAGAATCATTTTCTCCATTTGAAAGCTGTAAATGGCAGGAAGTTTCCTCTTGGAAATTACCTTGAAGACTCTGCCACCCCAGATTTCAGAGTGAATGTCTCAAAACCTGTCTTCATTCTATGCATTTTTGGTAAAATGAAGGGAAAAAGGTTTAGGTAAAGAAGCCAAATTTTCATGAGAAACTGGATATCAGTTTCTGAATGGTTAATGGCCCCTCTAAATAATGCTTACAATGGACACTACCCCAGAGGTCTATGGGCTAACAAGATATCAGCTCTGAGAGAAAGGTTACACTTCTGTATCTTCAACACTGATTTAATTAGAAGTGTTCCTGTTTGCTAAATAAACACTCATGCATTATGAAATCCATCAACCATTCTGCCTAGCAAGGTTAGGACCTGGGTCTTTGGTTGAGAACCATGCATTAACTGTCTCTGGGAATTCCTTTCCCAGGCCCAGGCAGGAGGTTACTGACGAAGACAACAAATCAATAGCCTGACTGATGTAACTTTCAGGCATCAATTCAGTGGTGAAGAAAAGTCTGTGTGTTCACAGATCCGACTGGGCTGGAGCATTCTCATATGGAATATCTACTCTAATAAAAGTAACTCTGGCTAAAGTAGAAAGACAGTAGCTAAGAGAGCAAAAGCATTGAACCAGTAGAAAAGGAAAGGCTCAATTGTGGCTTTCTGGTCCTAGTTCTAACTCTTCCTTTTACAGTCAGTGGCCTCTGATTGGCAGGAAGAACCTTCTAGAAAACATCCAGACAATTCATATCAGAAAACACTGAGTCTTGCTCCAAATGAAGCAATACAGGTAGGCAGAAGTGATGAAAAATGCTACCGTGTACAATCCATATGGTGCTCACTGGAGACAGGTTACAGATGACAAATACCCAAAGCATTGCAATACTAGGTGTCATAGGAGACACATATGACCATTGTGTAGAGGGCACAAAGGATAGCCTCCTATTCCCCTGCCCCTGCGGCCACAAAAGCATCATCCTATCCTGAGCACATACAAGATCAAGTAAGCTCTTTCCAAACTTGTTGGAGACCTTTACAAAGTACACTTCTAGATATATCAAATGGCAGTGATCACAAGATGGATAATGTCAAGCACTGTCAAGGAAGAGGACAGTCTGCACCACTTCCTTGTGTATGGCTGGTGGGAGCCTAGCTGGCACAGACCTTCTGGAAAACAGTCTGGAAGTATCTGAAATAATTAAGTAAAATACACCCTAGAATCCAGCAACACAGGTCATGCTAGTAGAGCCCTGAGAAATTCTGTCTTGGGGCCATGAACCACCCTACTGGTAACAGCAAACCTGGAGAAGAAGGCTTCATTGAGGGAAGCAAGAAACACCTAGTAGTTGCACAAAAGAAATATTCTGCAGGTGCAAGGAATATGTTGAATGAAACCACAATTAACAAGGAAAGATCTTACAAGTTCAATGCTGAATAGAAATTAAGAATTGCGCTAAAATACATCACACAATATTTTAAATAGGTACGTTAAATGTTTAACAACAAAAACATATGAGTCATTCTTTAAAAAAAAGAAAACATGCATATTTAAACATACATATACACCCTGTACTGTTATAATGTATATCGCTGGGGAAGGAAAATACAGGTAATATGATTAAAATTGAGGGGGAATAATTAAATAAAGGCTGGGAGGCCTTATAGTGCTAACAGTGGTAGGTTATAAATTAAAAAGTTTATAGTCAGTTCTCTACTTAAGATTAAAGAGAGAAGAAATATGTTGCTTCATTTGGATAAAATGTGAAATATGTGTCTAATCAAGATCCATATATAATAAGGTATCATGATGTGAAGGACACAAACTGATGTCTCAGTTTAGAATCAGAGCCTTATTATTTATTAGTTATATCTGCATAGATTAGGAAAAAATAATATATGTGAAATACTGATACAAAAGAAAGCAACAAGCAAATGGTAACCACTGTCATGAGATTTTTTTTTTAAATTTCCCTTTTGCTGTAGCTGATACACATTGAAATATTTTGCATAGTAAGAAAGTTATCCTAAGTTTCACGTTGGTTTATATATGGTTTGTGCCCTCCCTACAGATCTAGGGGTATTAAATACAATTAACCAACAAAATAAATCAATCCAGGCAGAAACAGATACTCTCCTCCTAAAGGAAGAATGGGGTCATACTGGCAGATGGCTAGGAAGATTTGGTGACTAAACCCTGACCTAGAATTTTGCTCAAACTCATAATTAAGTAGAATACCAGATACATGCAACCTGCCACATTGCCCCTTGCACCATAGGATAACCATGAATGTGACCTAGCAAAGTCATGTTATAATATCATAAGGTGGGATACCCCTGATGCTTGTCAGAGAAGTGTGAACTTCAGAGCTCTTGGTTCATGTTAAATAAAGCAGAGAGGATCCTGTGCATACACTCTCTAATGATTACTTGGATGTTCATGGTAGAACTACTAGGGATCACAGAAGCCAGTACTTGCCCAGGACTTTGGCTAAGACGTCAAATGTCTGAACAAATGAATTATCAATGGAGATTTTGGACACTAAATAGAAAAGAAAAAGACAATCCTGAAGTCATGTATTTGGGTCTTTCTTTTTCTGACAACTTCATGAAACTTGGGAGAGCTTGATGAATCTGGGAAGACAGGTGGTAAATTTGAGGCAGTCACTCTCTGTCCTATGCTAGTGAGGTTCTAAACTCTGAATGCATTATCAATAGAATGAAATCTTTCTGTTGCTACTGCTACCTCTGTGATGGTGAGGCAATGTCTCTGTGCTTCAGTCTTGTCTTCTGTTGTCAGGGTGATGGTAGTTATAAAGTAGTTCAGAGGATTAAATGAGTTGGTATTCTTTTAACAATGCACATGGTAAGCACTGTAAGAGTTATTATGTGAACATGCGTTAAATGAAAATAAATGCCAGGTGCCTTAGGCAAACCGCTGGCAGATGCTGGACTACGACAGACTGTGACTGAATGCTTTAACAAGTACCTTGAGTGTAGATTCTCTTTGATGCTTTAAATACCAGCTGTGCGGGAGGCAAAGTGGTCTCCTGTGTACAGTTAGATGCTGGGCCTGCATTCTCACAAAATAGACACATATACTCTTAGCAAGTACTTAACAGAGATGCAAAATCAGAGCAACAATGGTAATTACATAACTCTCATATTAACTGAATGCCTCTGGGTGCCTGGCTTGGAATTAGTACTTCTGTTCATTCATCTTGGTTCTTAACCACAAGAAAAAGAAAGTGAGTTTTTTCCCTCCATTATATAGATGAGAACGCCTAAGCTTGGCAGGTTAGAGTGTCTTGTTCAAGGTCACCCAGCTTACCCTTTGTAAGCCTTACAGGGTTCTTCCACTATGACCTTATTCTTTCCTCACCAAATCAATTGAGTGAATTTTACGATAGGCATTCTCCCGCCTGTCTCTCCTTGCCACCACCTGCTACAAAGATACAGCTTATATTTTAGACATTTCCTCAAGATCTACAAAAACGACCAGGCATTACTAGCATTGAGGAACTTCAAGTTCAAATACATTGCACAGCTGAACTGTGCTCATACAAGGCACAATCCCATGAGAAGGTGCAGGTGCAATGTCGTGTCAGCCATGGCCTTGAACTTGATCTGATTAAATATTTAATAAGCTTTGTGCAAAATTTTAGTATATGAATTTTTATTTAGGGTCAGATTTCATGTGACATGCATTGCAAATGACTACGACACATCAATATGTCCCAGCATCAGGAACCACATCTGTTAGTTTTAGGAGCCTAGGTGAATCCATCCTTAGCTGACCAGTTCTTTCAGCCTCAGCAAGGTGTAACATTTGGTAGCACATTTTGTGAGAGTTTCGTGGATTTTGATGGATTCGGGGATCTCAAGAGCTCTGAGTTAAAATAGAAATGGCATCTATGTTATATGATGATTTAATAAGAAATAATTTCCAATTTAGCCATTTCTTAGCATGAGTCACAGAACAAGTGTTGGAGTGAAGTGGAAGGGAAGTAAGAGTGAGGAGAGTGGAAGCTACAAGCTGCAGAATGGAGAGACATTAAAACTCTCCATAGTCTCAGAAAATTATGCTCAGAATGAGAAGACTATTCCTAACCAGTGGGGCCATGTAGACTATCACTCAGGCACCTCAACTTTGAGACTAAAGTTTGATGACATTTCAGTGTCATCAAAATTTAACATCTTTCAATAATAACCAATTGCATTATTCATATTGTTAAAAAGACACATAAAAGATCTAGGCATAGTGATGTATGCTTACAATGTCAGAGCTTGGGAGGGGTGGTCAGATCCCTACAGTTTACTGGCTAGCCAGCCTCACTTAGCTGGCTAGAGACCTTATCTTCAAAAACAAAACGAAATAGACTGTGCCTGAGGAAAATCACGTGTGTGCATGTGTGGGCATGTGTGGGCATACCATGCACGCACATGTGCGCGCACGCACACACACACACACACACACACACACACACACACACACACACACACACTGAAACAACTTAAAAACTCCAGGGTCTCTGACTTATACCAAGTTCCCAATAACATGATCACCAGAATGAATCAGACACAGATCTGGGATTCAAAAGTCAAATGGGGTCAGAAGCAAGCTGTTTAGGACTGTGTCTTAATGCTGGTGGAGGACTGGGGAGGCAGCCATGAGCATGTTGATCCAGAAGGCAAGGATCCCAGCAGAAGGCTTTGGCTCCAGCTCGCCCACAAGCAACCACATAGCCAGTGACACCCCCTTGGTCGTGACTGCAAAGATAAATTCAGTGCATGCCCCTTCTTTCTCTGTGAGCGGCTTGCTTCTCTTCCCTTTGATGGTTCCCCTAATAAACCCTTCATTAATTAAAAGGAGGCATCAACGTGCCAACAAAATTAGCAGTTTAGCTATATCCTGAAAGTGTGAGTGTTTCAAAGAAAATGAAGGCTTGGTCACTCCTAGCTTATTTTTACTTCCCACCACCCACCTGCCTTTTGGGCAATCTGTTCTCATCAGCTCTGCTCCTCATCTCCCCACACACGCTGCTCTCTCCCTTCCTTTCTGATTCTTTGCAGAACTGTTGTGCGCAGCCATTCTCTTCTTACAGAGCTAGCACATCATGCTAGCCTTGATCTACCCTTCTGCCTACATCTTAATCCTCTGCCCTCCCCCTTATTGTCTGGTAGACAGTTGATAAGCCATTTGTGCTTTGGGTACAACTGACATGGTGGGTGCTATTTGGGACCTAGTGTTTAAGCATAAATTTAAATGAACTAAGAAGGAAAAATGAGTTGAGATAGCATTGGCTGCGATGGGGCCGGGGGAGGATGCCGAGAGTAAGCTAGCATCACAGGTTACAAGCAGCTCCTGCATTGAATGCAGGGATTTACAATAACTGGATCTTGGTTACTATGAGGTCACAAGTGGCCCTCATGAGAAGAATGACTCCAATTGTCAAGGCTCCTAGTTAAGAATAACTCCCTGGGTATTTGCTGCTAGACAGACTCTTCCTGCAATCCCATGAGGGGAAGATAGGAACAGAGCTCTGATTAGACTGGGAAACTATCCTTCTGGAGCCCAGAAATGGAGGCAACTCTAACCTGGGGACATCCTAAAACAAGTGGGTCTGAAATCAGCAGGGACTTAGCAGAACTCACTGGCCATAGCATACGTACTTCCAAATGCAGATGGCTGAGACCTCAGATACAGCCTTGTGTGGTCCATTCTGATGCTTGTTTTAACACTGGCTGCTGGCTTTTTCACATTAAACACTCCATCAATTATGTTTAAGAATCTCAAAACCTCAAGGTCCCTCAGTACTTATTTAGAGTCTGTTAAAATGATCAAGACATGTACACGGTAGCTTTAAAAATGTTTTTCCTACAGGCTTTTGCATCTGAATGCAATAATAACATTTGCCTTATAAGGTTGTTATAAAGATTCATTGAAGTAGTTTTGGAAAAGTGAATGTATAATACAGGTATATTTTTATTTCCTCACTTCAGACTGGTTCTGAGACTTTTTTTCTATAAAGTATAGAGACAGCCAAGTAGAATGATGGTGCTGACAGGCCCTTCTCCCTTTCTCAGATCTGTTACAAGGCACAGAGGTACTTAGACTTTCTTTGATCTTCATCCTGTGTACCGAGGGAAGTAACCAGGATGCTACACTTTGATCAGGACCATAGAAGAAAACCCTTATGGATTTTAACGTTTGTTTTATGTCATCCAAGCTGGTGATCACTTCCAGTTATCTGAGGGGTAACTGTCTATATGCCTCAAGTGTTACAAGCAATACAATGGACTCTCTCTCTCTCTCTCTCTCTCTCTCTCTCTCTCTCTCTCTCTCTCTCTCTCTGTCTGTGTGTGTTTTGTTTGTGTACATGCGCGTGCATGGGTGTGTGTGTGTGTGTGTATATGTGTGTGTGTGTGTGTGCATGTGTGTCCTCATGTGTTCAGGAATATAAATGTCTGCATTATGTACATATAAATATGCAGCCAGGTGTGTACAGGCCAGGTTTTCATTTGTTGTTTGAGATATGGTCATGTATTGTCCTGGAGCTCAACAAGTAGAATACGCTGGCCATCTGACTAGTCTATGAATCTGCCTGTGCATGCTTGCCCTCTCAGTTCTTGGTAATACAAATATCTCCCACTCCACCAGGCTTTTTTAAATGTGGGGTATGGGCATTGAACTCAGACCCTTATGCATGTACAGAAAGTACTTTACTGGCTGTACAATCTTGCCAGCCCCTACTGAAAGTCTTAATGGCTCCACTGAGATGGCTCCATTAGTAAGTAGTGGGATTAGGCCTGAAATTGAAGGCTTCTTAAATTAAAATAAATACATTTGGGGACACTCCATACAAATACCATGGCAAGCCCCCTTGCTGACCTTGTAGTACAGAAGCACTCGAAACAGTGCTTGGCTTTTTAAGTACTGTCCAGGGTATCATGACCAACTAGTTCCTCAGAGGACCTCTGAGTTCACTGGTCTCCAAGGACACCTCCAGTCCTAATATGCTATAATAAGGAGGAAATGTTGCTGTCTTGGCAGCTGGCATGGTTTTTTTTTCCTTACAGAGAGAGTTGCCTTTGTCTAAACAAACAAACAAAAGGCTTTAGTAAGGCATTTGAAGAAGAGAAACAAAATAGAACTTTCAAAAGGAAATAAGGTGGAAGAGGAGGAGAAGCTAGGTGGGAGGAAAAAATAGGAGAGGTAGAGAAGGGAGACATGGAGGAAAGAGGGGTATTGGAAAAGAAGGACCAGAAAGGGTGAAGGAAACAGGAAGGATAGGAGAGATGAGGGGAGCATGGAGAGGAGGAGGAGGGAGAGGTGAGAGGACAGAGTGATGTTCAGGTGAGGATTGAAGATGGAGGAGGATTGAAAGAAAAATATGGATGTAAGGGAGAAAGAGAAAGAAGAGAGACGAGAGGACAGGAGGCAAGCTGTTGCATTGCCTCCTGAACTGTGGCTCTCTCAGCCTCTCCTAAATTTCCAGTAGCATTGACAAAGATCACAACCATCATTAGAGCTGTTCAAAGAAGAAAAGCAAGAATTCTGCATTTTGGTTGACTATGAAACAAAGGAGACAAGGAGAGGTAGCTACTGGGGAGAAACGATAGCTTGACACTAAATTTTAATTCTGTGACAATCACGAAGCAAGCCTTGACACTTCAGCAAGAACAAAGAGAAACATAACTTGGCTTTTCCCCAGAAGCATGCCACCCCACCCTAATGTACTCTGGTGATAAGAATGCCATTAGCCCAGCTCTAGGTACCATGCATACCTTCCTCTATGTGTTTTCACATGTATTATTCTACCACATTCATAAATAATGTTCTGTGTTACCTTTCTCGTAAGGACAGAGAAAGTAAAGTATGTAAAATTAAAATATTGCATGAGATCACTAACGTTTAACTGGCATCACACTCAGTCTTTGAACGTTACCAATCACACTCCATAACCTTCGGAGCCTATCAACACACTACAGTGACTCATAAAGGCATCTATCTCTTACCACAGTGTGAATGACAGCAGAAAAAAAGATATACATCCCTATCCTTATGTTATTCTTAGCCTCAAAGAGATCCTTTAGATAATCTCACATGGCTGACCTCAATGTATGCATGATAGAGCACAGACTCCTATGGTGTCCCAGAATGCAGATGTCCCAAGCTTTCTCCCATGGAACAGACATGTCAGCAAGGCAGTATTCACATAATCTAGAAAATATCCCCAGGCATAGACCTCAGTCACTTCTGTGTAGACAGGTGAAACCCTCACTAATAGAACATTGCTCACCCCCAAACTTCTTCGCCACCGATGACTTCATGAAATTCTGGCATGAGACATATGTTAATTATCTCTCTAATTTTCTTCTAAAACATAATGACAACCAAATGCACATTCACTTGTGCTTCCTTAAATATATATATATATATATATATATATATATATATATATATATATCTTATGTGTGTGTGAGTGCAATAAGAACTAAGCTGCATAATAGATGTACATGTAGGAGCTACTGGGCAGAAACAAAGAACATGTCATAGAAATTGGACCATTTTTGTCCCCTCTTCCACCTTAGCAGGGCCAAAGTCAACTAAATATTGTCACTTCACTTATTTCTCTAACAGATAGTAATAGAAATAAGGCAGTGGGAACAAAGAAACCAGGTCAGAACAGTTGAAAACCAAGGAAGAAAGGGTTGCTGCAGGATGCAAGAAAGAGATATATAGCATTGTAAATGTATTCAGAGGAGTATAAAATATCCTTATAGGAAAGGACATGAACTAGTAGGTTAATACAATTAAAAGACTTGAGTTCAAACTAGACATCAAATTATGAAATGATATAACCAACTTCACTGCTAAGAAGGCATCATAGAATTCATTTATACAGTTTTTTCAGAAAGTATTCACTGTGCTCACATATATACCACTCACAGCTAGAAGCCAAGGGCACTAGCAGTGATTTTTTTTTATTGTCTGTCTATGGGAGCAACAGACACATACACAGATAAATGAGATGGTGACCTTGGTGACTGAGAGGTACAAAGAGGTTTTAGTACTTTAAAGGAAGGGTTTCCAAGAGGGGCAACACAGTTTACCAGATAAGCGTTAGTAGGTGAGCTGAGCAAGAAGGAAGAACCTTCTGGAAAAGAGAATAGCAAGAGCAAAAGCACAAAGGTGAGTCAGAAACTGGTGTATTTTTTAGTGTGACTCAAATTCAGCTACTTAGGTGCAATTCTTGGGTCTTATATGAACCTGCAGCAATGAAAAAGACACAACATCCTCTGGGCAAGAAGAAAAGACCTGATTCAGTTTCCCCCATGTCCTATAAATTTAAATAAAAAACTGATTATAGACCCAGGGAGATACCTCAATCATTAGATACATATATAGTCTATTCATATAAAGAGCTTACGAGGTGTAAGCTATAGATTGGCAAAGCCTGGTGACTGATGTAGCAGATCTTCCCTAGAGTTTTAGGCCAGAGATGTCCTGCAGACCCCAAAACAATATAGACTATTTGCTATTTCTTTTAGTTGTCCATCAGAAGTTGATGATAAAATCCTATTGCTGAAATCACATTTATTAGTCAGAGGACATGGAGAAATCAATTGGGTACTGAATAGGAAGCTTCTTCCCTGTTGGCTAGCTCTCATAGTACTGGAAGGTGTTATGTAGGCTGATGTCAGGGGACAGGGTGTCATCAATACTCTTATTCATCTGTGAACTGCAATAATGACTAACATGGCAAGCTATGCTCACCAGTGCAGCAACAGCACAAATGCTATGCAAGTTACCAACTGCTTACTGCTTGAAGGTAAGAACCACTCCATACAGGAAATACATATCTGGTATTGTTAATGTAGCTGAGAACCCATGGTAGAGACGTCCATAGGCTCATCTATCATCTGGAGATTTATACAGCTCTCAGATCTATAGATCCGAACATCAGAGACGAGCATTTGTTCAGTAGGCAGTAGTTATTGCAGACACCTCAACTAGTCAAAGTACAATGGAAGGCTCATTCACAATGGTCAGTACATCACCCCCTTGCCCAGGGCTTAATGGTCTGTGTAGAAGAGGGAGCAGAAATATCATAAGAAAAAGAGGTCTAGGAAGAGCTATGTGAAACACTGTCTTCTGGATAGGATAGGACCACAGCACTCATGAATTCATAGCAGTTGTCATTGGACAAGGCTTGCACAAAATCAAATCAATCAATACTCTAGTGTGGAGTGAAAGAGCAGTTCATGAGCCATCACAGATATCTGAAGAGCTACGAACAGTTGATGACTTCTGAGTGAGGGAAAGTTAATCTTCAATGATGTGCCTCCTCGTGGGTTAACATGCTCTAGTATATGAGCCCACACCTAGGAGTGCTGGATTCAATGGGCTGCTGAATAGGAAAAAGAGCTAGAGAGAGAGAGAGAGTTTGAGAGAGAGAGAGAGAGAGACCCCAAAAGGCAAGAATGGATCCAAAAGGAGTTATATAATAATTAATTAAAACATTTAAAATAAGTTAATAAAATGAAATTCCATGGAATGAAAAATAATATATTGATCCTTTTCTTCATGTTGAATAAATAAAGTAGATACAATCAATCAATCCCTCTTCTCCAGCACATTAATAAACACTAAAATACAGAACTGAGGAAAATACTTCATTGAAAATATCAATAAAATTTTAAAGTATTTATGAATTACTTTCTCTAAATGGCTGTCTAAAAAACAATATGAAGAATATGAAATTATATTGTTGTATAAATATTGGAATGAATGAGAAAAATGTATCATGTTTTAAGTGGGAGCACTTAATGTGAGCCTGAATCTATCTTCAATCTGTATGTTTATTAATATCATTTTATTTAAAATCCCATAATACGTTCTAACCAACTAAAAATGACCACAGATACACTGTAGAAACAAGGATTCCTAGTCAGTGAGTGAGTGACAGAAAGTGATGCAAGGAAGTAGATTGGATAATGCCTCTGTGAATCAGTAAGAAATCATTACAGGCGAACACTTATAGATCATGGAGCATAGAGAATATAGGAACAGACTCTGGAAAACATGAGAATGGGGTCAAGGATAAGAGAAGTAACGCATATCATGGAGAACAGATAGAGTCCTGGCCCAGGCAGCCAGCAACTCAAGAGCCATGCAGGAAAGATCCAGGTCTTGGCACTTACTTTCTAAGGTTTAAATCTCACTTTCACTACTTCCACAGCTCTATGACCTTTGGAGTGCTGATTCAAGTTCTCTGTGGTTCATTTCTTTTTACAACAATAAAATTCCTCTGGTATGGCATTCTGTCTCTGTGAGTTGAGAGAGGCAGGAGTCATTTTGATTAACTCCCAGAGAGCCCCTATGGATAAGGTGCCAAGCACAATAAGCGGTATACGTTAGCTGTTATCAGCATACTTACCATTAAAACTGGAATGGCCACCGACCTCTAACCACCACTAAATACAAAAGTTAATGTCTGCCTGACTAAGATTTAAACAAAAGAAACCCAAAGCTCAATTTAAAAAAAACAAAGCATTCTATATTAAGTACTGGGTTCAATGGTTTGCTGAATAGGAAAAAGAAAGAGAGTTTGAGAGAGAGGGGGGGGGAAGAGAGAGAGAGAGAGAGAGAGAGAGAGAGAGAGAGAGAGAGAGAGAGAGCGCAAAAGGAAAGAATGGATCCGAAAGGAGTTATATAATAATTAATTAAAACATTTAAAATACCTTAATAAAATGAAGAAATTCCATTGAATGAAAAATAATATATTGATCTTTTCAGAAGTGAGATTGGAGAAGTTGTTCTCATCAAGGTTAGAGACCAGAGGCTATAAAGTCAGTAACAGACACTTAACTACATAAACTGAAAGTAACGAATTTGATGGCAAAATATTGTTTACTTGAAGTAGTAAGCAAATAATAGAGATTGGAAAGACAGGAAGAGGACAAGCATCTCTATTGACGAAATGAGAGAAGTCCAGAAGAGTCCATTCACAGAAAGTGGCCTCCAGACAAACACAAAACACTCAGATTCACAGATAGTGTAGAAAATGCAAATTAAAATAACAATGAGCTATGGTTTTACACTCATCAGACAGGCACAATGAAAAAGATCAATATCCCCAGTACTATCAGGGATGTGTGAAAAGGATGCTGTTTGAAGACAGTGAAGTGTGACAGTGTTTTGAAAGGCGATAGGATAGCATCTGCTCCTATTTAAAATGCAAGTCCCTTTCTATTCATCAATCCATCTCCTAGACTCCACCAGGTACAATATAGCACCAGTGCGAATACACAGGGACATTTATTGGAAGATTAGTCATGTTATAAAAAATAAAATGCAGGCAAAATTATCAACAGAGGAATGTAATAAACAAATAGACCCTTGTGATAAAATATTGTGTACCTGTTAAAAAGAGTCAGTTAGAGCTCAACCTTCTGAGTATAAAGTAGAGTTGAGCAGAAACAGCCAAATATATAAAGAGAAGACCAGGATTGATTCTGGACAGCTCAGCTCTCAAGGGAAACAAACAAGAGATCACAGTGATGTAGAGGCAAATCGTAAGCCATGAGTGATTTTCTCCTTAATCCAGGGGTTAAATATAGCATGAGTACTTGTTTTACTGTTCTTTAAACTGTACAGATATATTTTAGCTCTTTTACATGGAATTCTATATTTCACAATATTTTCCTGAAAGGGACACAAGATTTAAATCTTAAATCTTGTAAAATAAGTATGTAATAGTTCTTTTTATGATGCAATGGTCTGAAAATGTTTTACAAGTGTTTCTGTATATAAATTACGTGAGTATAGAACAAAATGCATTTGAATACATATCTAATATATGAAATATATTACAAATATACCATATGTCATATCATATATATCATATATCACATATGTATATATCATGTACATAAGATTATTATATGACATTATCATCACAAGCTATCTGAGAGTGTGAGAGGAGAGGAGAGAAATGAAGCAAACCTGGAAAGGAACATGTCAAAAAGCACTACTTAAATCATCATACTATGCTTTTATGAAAGAAAATGTGTTTCTGTTTAAATCATGCAAGAAAAGTTTTTTAGAAAGGACAAAGAGTAAAGCAAAAGAAATAATTTAAAGTTCTCACTCATTTAGTCTGTAGGCTCTAACTACATTAGATTTTTGTTCCTTACAATCATAAATCCTTGACTGATAAATTCCTATGACTATCTATATTGTTCCTAGAAACCACTTCCTGGCACATGGCCGCATTTCCTTTGGTCTCAATGTGGTGTCCATGAATGAGACACCTCTTGGTCCTGTGTACTTTCAAGCTCTCTCAGACGCTTTACCCCACTTCTGGAAGAAAATCCTGGCTTATCAATAACACCAGTGTCAAGCTGTAATGATGCCACTAAAACAACATCCAAAGCTATAACAAAAGGATAAACGACAGGAAACAATGTTAAAATCTGTCAGGCTCCATTGTAATCTAAGAACATGTAAGAGCAAAAGCATGGCTAGCTGCAAGTTTAAACCTATTTTTTTTAACCAAAATTTCACTGTGTCTTTGGGATGACTTCAACCCAATCACCTTTCTGATTGATATTCCTCTCTACCCTGCATCAAACTGTATAGAAAATGCTTGTGCTTCAGGTTTACCAGTTTATATACACATGTCTCCTGACAAGGTGTTGAGACCATGTAGCCCTCCATCAGTATATCACTTTGAGGACTGTCCTTTTTCTCCCCCCTAGTATTGCACTGCCAGAGATCAGGGTGATCAGGGTGATGTAAGAAAAGATGACAGAAAGTATATTCCACAGTACATTGTCTATGAGACTCTCATTCATTAGCGGGAAGAATATATATAGCATGTCAAAGCCAGTCTGGGTTACAAACGAAGACCCTATATCTCAAAAAATTACACTCCTGATTTTGAGTTATTGTTTTTGTTTTCTAAATTTACCCTTATTAATTTTGGGGGTACACACGTGTCATAGTACTTATGTGTCAATCAGCGGACAACTTGTGGAAGTCAGTTTTCCCCTTTTACAGTAAGATTCCAGGGAACAAACTCAGGTTGCTAGGTGTGGCAGCTTGACCTGTTTCACATGCTCCAAGTTATCTTTTCTTTGAAGTTTTCATTCTATCCTTTAAATAGAAGGCTACCTCTTTGCAGTAATAAAAGCTAAAACTAAAGGAAAGGAGAAATAATTTTCCCTTTGGCATTGGTATCCAACAAATTTGGCATAAAAACTAGTAACGGCAGCCACATAATAAACAATCGATGTAAACAATGAGTTATCACTTCAATATATAAGCCCCAACTTATGATATTTTGCTATGTCCCTATTAAATTGAGAGATGTCAGCTCCTCACACCTTTCCCAGGAAAATATGATTTATTAAAAAGTGAATCCTGGACCAAGGGACACTATTGTTACAGCAAATACAATCATTGCACAGTGATATCCCTTTGCCGAATTCTACGTACCAAAATTGGACATTAATATGAAGTAATTAATATGTTGACTATGTTTATTTGAATGTTTTTTCATGTGCAAAATGTTAATTTAAAAGTTATTTTAAATACAAATAAAATACTCTATTTCACTTTCTTTCTTTTTTATAACCTCAAGTCTTCCTGGAGCAGGAAAGATGAGGTAGGGGGTCCAGTTTGATGCTTGAAGTTATCTGCGAGATGAGGGTGAGAGGATCCTGGGAGTCAGGGCCACCCAAAACCAACCCACTCTGTCCAACCCTCCAGCTTTCAATTGGATTGGTGTCTATGAGCAGTGGGAAGTGGCATATGCCCAGGCTACCCCCTCCAGGAAAATACTATAACTCGTTCCCCAGAAAAGCACCTGAACCATTTTTTTTATTAAAATATCAGGATTTTTATAGAGTCAATAAAGGTTACTCATAACCTCTGGTCATAATTGTATGATTATAAGTAGCCCAATTAAAGGAGATCATAGGAATTGGACATCTAGCCCTATGACCTCAACTCTGCTCAGGCATGGCCATAAAAAATATCTCCAGGTATCTATTACCATGAATCAAGGCATCCCATGTAAGGAAACACTTAATTAAAAGGACACTTATAAAGTTTAGGTGTCTTCAGGCCAGAATAGTCCTCTTGGAACTTAGAACTTACAGGGTCAGGACTCCATTCTCTTCTGCCTACCGAAGAATCCTAAAGTCCCAATTTTGGTCCTAGAATTATGATGTTGGTCTCTTCCCACTCGTCTTATCCCAAATCCACAATGTTATGTGAATTTAAAATAGTCAAATGATATTTCCCAACCCTATTACAACCCAAGCACCCATCAATATTACAAGAAAAAACTCATAGAGTATCCATCACATGTATTTCGACCTAAGTATTAGGCCGGAGGACAGACTGGGTTGTTCTCTTGTAACTAGCTGAGAAACAAGTTCCGTTGTGTCAGAGCTACAGAAGTATGGCCAAGATGGCATACTGGGACAGCCACGTGTCTTTGTTTAGGTTCCTTTGGAAGCAAACACCAAGGCAGAATTTCAGTGTACTCTGTGTTTGCATAAAGGCTGATGTAGGCATGTGACCTAAGCTTCAGGTAACGCCAGTAATAAATGAACCATCAAGCCATCTTCTAGCAAGAGAAATTAAAAGGAAAATCTGGGAGACCGTGTTAAAAAGATACCCTTGATTGAGGGTACATTAAAGTAGAAGACCATTAATTACTGAGTACGCTGTTCTGTACTAAACAAAATGGATCCAGTGATCAGGAAAAGTCCTCACATAGGGGATGATATGTGACGACAGAAGTCACACTGAAGGGGAAAGAAATGGGAGGGCTCTGAGAGTGTTTCCTGAGCAAAGAATATTTTCAGGCACCAAGCTTTGCCCTAAAAGAATTAAGAATCATAAGTCTGATCTGAAGAATGTGGAACAGACAGTGCATCTGGATTCATACAATGAAAGTCACTTCAAAGTAGGGTAAGTCACAGGCCAATTCTATTCACCACTGGTAACATAACACCATAATTAACTTCAGGATATGACACACTTGCATATGCCCTGTCTTGTATAACCCTCAGAACTCCCCCAAATATACACTAGCATCCTCCATTTTTATAGATTTGGAAATTGATGTGTCTCAAAGTTGCCTTCCAAAATGAGGCGGCTAGTCAGAAATAGACGCAGGATTTAAATGCCTTAATATAACATTCTCATCCAAGCACAGCATATTATCCTTTGGACTCTTTAGTATGCTTCTTTCCTCTCTTTTTCTTACAAAGGATCTTACTGAGTCCTGATCCTGCAACAGGCACTGAAATAAATATCTTTACTTTAAGCTTTGCACAAACTATGGGATGTGGGTGATATCGTTATTCTCTTTCTGCAGCTGAGAAGCTTAAAGCCTTTAAAGTTTAACAACTTCCTAAAATCACAAATTAGTAAAGTAGCAAACCTGGGACAATAAAACAGGACTGCTTAATGCTAGAACTCCAGCTTTTGATCACTGAACTACTTTACTGGCTAATCCTAAGAAAAACACAGGTATAGATGGTTGGGTGCCCATTGTGGAGCGTGTGCTGAAATCAACCTACCGTGTAATCCAGAGTGAAAATAAGCTCCAAATGTAACACATCATTTTCCTTTCTTTTCCCATCCTCCTACCAGGATTTGCTTTCTAAAAATTAGGGAAGCAGAACCTTGGGTACCTTTAGATTCGCCCACTATGAGGCATCTCGGTAGTTGGTCTCACTGGTGTGAGAGAAAAAGAACGTCCTTTACTTAATTAAAAGATAAGATGGAAACATTGCAAGGAATTGGCTCTCATTTTCTTGCATTATGGCTCTAATTTGCTCATTATCCAAAATTATTAAATGTGTTTTATTATGATTAGATGGTCTTTACTTATAACAAAGGAGCAATCAGGTCTGGCCTTGTTTGTATCCCTTGTGTACATACACACACCAGGAGGAGGAAGAAAGTGAAACTATTGTGAATATACAAACAACTATTATCAGTCAACTAACACGCAATTGACTACTACAAAAGATGTTTCATTAACAGGCTCGGAAACTCGGCCTGCAGACAAATAAAAAGAGGAAGAAAGAAAAATAGAAAAGGAAGGAATAGAGATGATGGAGAGGAGAGGAAAGGAGACTGAAGGGGAAAGAGAAAAAGAGGAGAGAAGATGGGATGGGAGAAGAGGAGAGGGGAGGAGAGGAGAGGAGAGAAGGCAAAAAAGAGGCAGGAGGTAGAAGAAGGAAGGAAAACTCTGCTTTAGAACTTGAGGTACTAAAGACAAGGAACAAAGATGGACTCAGGGAATGCTATGACAAGGCGTTAAGCATAGGAAGATCTAGAAGTAAATCAGAACAGTAGAGATGGACAGAACATTCTAGCTCGACTGTGTTCACTGCTGCAGATAGCAAGAGGATCCTGAGACAGCACATCCATTCAAGAGCACAATCACGCTTACTACACTTTAATGTACACAATTTGGGCATTCTCTCCAATTTTAATGTACAAATTTTTCATGTGTACAAAACTCCAGTAGATCTCACAGATCTACTAAGACCTGTATGCGACTGGCATTTTCTCCTACTTGACAGTAGTTGTCTCTAGTCATTATTGCCAGTGAACATTCCTTATTTATCCCCACTTTAATAGGAAAATGCCATCACATACTATGAATTCTCTACAATGGATTTGTTTCTCAAGGGACAGTGAGCCCCATCTATATTACTTAATTATCTCCCACTGGCAGAGAGAAAGCACAGGGTTTTTCTGTATATTTTTTTGGTTTAAATCAGAATTTTCATAATCAGAGCACACAGACAGCAAAAACTATCTGTAAAAGCACAAAAAGTGGCATTTCTTCAAATCCAGTCCATACCTGGTTTAAATTCTTTAAATCTACTTTGTACCCCCTGTGTACCATGAACCCGGATCAGTACTGTAAATGAGGATAACGCACTCAGAGCATAGAGGCATACTGAGGAAAACAAGGAGAGATCAACAATGAGATACAGTGTCTGCAACACAGCCACAGATGGGGTATTATGCCAGCAAAAGGGAATGGCCTACCGTATAATGCAATGTTTCTTAACTGGCCTAATGCTGTGACCCTTTAGTTACAATTTTTCATGTTGTGGGGACCCACCCCCCATACCATAAAGTTATTTTCATTGCTTTTTCATAAATGAAATGTTATTACTATTATGAATCATAATGTAAATATCTGATATGCAGAATATCGACTATGCACCTTGTGAAAGAATTATTCAATTCCCAAAGAGGTCCTGACCCCCAGGTTGAGGACTACTGCTACAGTGGCAAGGAATGGAACAAATATTATGGAGGTCTTCCTAGACAAAAGTCTCCTCTGCTTGTTCTCAAAGGGTGTGGGCGATCATGAGTTTATTAAGCAGATCCTGCAAGGCCACGATTGGCAGAAGGGAAGTTCTAGTAAACAAAATTGTAAACTATATCTCATGTACAATGAACCACCCACAACTGAGAGAATGCTTTTTCCAGACACATTTTAAAAGAAATTTACAGTTGAAGATGACAAAGATCAGGAGAGTGCTAATACTCTACCAACCTCTGTCATGAGCATCAGCATCAAAGCTACTCAGGAAGGCTGCTACAGCAGTGTGGGGATGCTCAAGATTTGTGTGCAATGACTATGAAAGCAAATGGAAGAGATATTGCAAAAATAAGGAATATAGCAGAAAAATATGGGAAAAAGTGGGAGCTGGAAAGCTAATGAGGGCAGTTCATTAGAGCAGCCAGAAAAATAAAAGGACCAACCCAATGGCTTAAAAGCTATTTGAAATGTCTTGGGGACTGGAGAGACAGGCTCAGCAGATAAGAGAATTGGATACTCTCAGAGGACCCTGGGTTCAATTCCCAGAAACCTACATGGTGGTTCCAATTCGAGGCGATTCCATGCTCAGACATAAAGATGGGTAAACCATTCATGTACATAAAATTCAAATAAATCTTTTAAAGTCCTTTGAGTGTTTCTTCATAAAACATAACTAATGATGGGATAAAAACAAAACAACCAATCCCTTAGAAGGACAGGAACAGAAAGACATCATCTATTCTTCAAAGAGATTTTTGGGACCTTACTATATACCTTGGGCTTCCATATCCCTCTGAAGAACAAGTTGACTTGCTCTCTGAAGTCTATAAACAGTGAGGGGAAAACCTAAAGGGTTGGACAGATTTTTCCCAAGACAGGCTAGCTACATCGTGGCCACGGAATTTAGTACTTTGCATAAGTCTTGCTCTGGCAATAGAATAACCTAGGTTTGAGATCAGATCCTATGACCAATGCTGCCTAAACTGACTACTTCTTATCTCTGTGTGGTTACCTGGATGAAATCCTTGCTCAGCATAGACAATACCCGAGTCATCAGCAGAGATACCCATCACTCCTGATTCCTTCAGAGTGTGGAGCATCAATTTCCATGGCAACTTCTCTCTACCCTTCAGGCACCTGAAAACCAACCTGTAGAGGCCTAAGTGGCTTGATAGCCAAAAATGCAATTTTGTCAAGGGAAGGGGGAAATAAAAAGGTTCTGAGTGATTTTTTTTTCTGCTGAAAGGGGTAATTTCCACCAAGGTAGCTGAGAGCCTTGTCTCAAATCCTGAGTATTTTATTCATTCTGCTCTTCAGGGAGCTACAGCTAAGGGAAAAGGTGACACCTCTATCTTTAAGGCTAAAAAAAAAATCCATAAACGAGCAGGGGACACTCCAGCAAACACTGGGCTTGTTTTTAAAAAGATAGCATCCACAGTCCTGGTGACCGGAATACAAGGTTGCTTATCACAATGCATGCCAAAGTACAGCCTTACACTTTCTTTCAGCTCCCGGATGGCACAAACTAATTTTTTTTACTCTGAAATGCAATGTGTTTCATTCTTGCTGAAAAAATCTGCTATGACGTTTAGGAGACACCCACTTTAGAGTAAATTAAATTGCACTGCGTAATTATCTATTCATTCCAAAAGTATTGTTGAATTATGACAGCTGTAAAAGCATGGGTGTGGAGAGGCTCATTAAGTCCTGTCCTCAGCTGAGGACCTACTGGCAACTGATGGCTGCTAGTAGAGTGACAACCAGGTTTCTTCAGGGATATAGCCCCCAAAAGGCTACCCATGCTCCAGTAGATGGGTCTATACCCATGTGCATATAGACAGTATTAAATGGACTCGGTAGGTTTAAAAGACAGAGAGACAGAGAGTATATTAAATTAGAAGGAAAAGTGGTGGGGAGGTAGGGGAGGAACTGGATGAGAAAAAATGTCAGGTGGTTTTGATCAAAACATTATATACATGCATGAATTTGACAAATAACACAAAGAAACAGTTTCAAAGAGATTTGCTGTCTATAAACCTCAAACTCAAGTAATTAAATAAACTGGCAACTTAACACAGACACACACACACACACACACACACACACACACACACACACAAAACAACAAAAAAATCTTGACCACAAAATTCAAATACTTTACCTGAGAGGAAATACTATCTGTTTATTAATGTTCTAAAATACTACCAACACCTCGCTTGCGCAGCAGAAAGTGACGCAAGATGCTCCGTATTCTGTGCAGAGCAGAGCTCCCACCTGTGTGATCCTTAAGTATCAAAGTGTGGTCTTAAGTAAAAGTCACTAGAGAAAGGGAAATGGTGCTGCAAGGAGATGCTCTCGTAGAGGGTGGGTTGGACCCACAAGGGATGCTGTCAATACCACAGTGGGAACGTTACACAGCAATGTTTCCTAAAGCTGCAGCTACTCAGTGCAGGGAGCTAGAAATTGCTGTAATACACACACCCTTGAGACGGAGGACAATAATTGAGGGAAGGATGGAGAATGCCGGAAGCTGTTGATTGACTAAAGATGCAGATATAACGCAGGAAGTAGGATCAAGGAAGCTCTATGTGAGGAAAAGGGGATGCCCCAAGGCTGGGCTTCAGGCGCCCATGGCCTCTTGTGTTCAAACACATGTTCCCCATCTGAAGTTGCTGTGTAAGTATCATATGAAATCTTCTGGATGTGGAGCACATGTTGGCATGTTTAGAGCCAACTTCTTTGGCCTTGAGGGATATAGGGGAGCCCTGTTTGAGGTCTGGATCTTTTAATTCCGATTCCACCAGAACATACAAAATCATGCTACAAATTCCTGCTGCCAGGGATGAGTCCCAAGACATTAGGCCTCTTTAAAATATCAGGCAAAATAAACCTCTTCTCCCTAAAGTTGCTTTTGTCGGGTAACTGCACAGTGATGAACAAGGTAACTAAGACAACATGGCTTCACAGAAATATGTGTCCTTAAGTTAAAGGGTGCCTGAAAAAAGAAATCAAACAAGAGGTATATGAAGGAGGGAAGGAAGAAGGGAAGGTTTCAGGATAGAGGAAGAAAGGCTATGTCTGACCATCCATGGAATTATAAAATGTATTTCTTAATATGGTTTCTTTGCATTTCACCACAGTCCTCATGACGTAAGTAACCCCAGGCATTTGAATGTGTCATACTTAAATTTTGTGACATTTTCAGGAAACAAATGGAACACCTCATTCCCACAATCAAGTATTTCTCTGAGCCTAATCTAAGTTCTACATGTCATAACATGCAGGTAGTCCTTTTTGCTAAATGAGTATGCATAAATAGTAACAAACAGTTCAAGGGCTTCTCACTTTGTGCCAAGAACACATAAATATGAGTCTATCCCGAGCTCTTGTGTTCCTGATGCTCATGGCTCACACATTCTGTTACATGGAAAACACTAGATTGGCAAGTACTGAAAGTCCAGAGGCACAGTGATTAGGAACAGTCTTATGATTGGTTAGCCTCCAGTTTTTCCCATGGAAAATGAGGGGTAATGCCTGCTAGACACCTTAGCTTGCACAAGACTGAAACTAGAAAAAGGAAAGGTACAAGTAGGAACAGAATTTAAGAACAAAATATCACTATTTGCAAATGATATGATTGTATTTTTAAGTGACCCCAAAAGTTCTAGCAGAGAACCCCTGAAGCCTGATAACTTCAGCAAAGTGGCTGGGTATAAAATCAACTCAAACAAAATCAGTACCCTTCCTCTACTCAAAGGATAAATCGGGTGAGAAAGAAGTTCAGAAAATGACACCCTTCACAATAGTCACTAATAATATAAAATATCTCAATGTGACTCTAAACAAGCAAGTGAAAAATCTGTATGACAAGAACTTCAAGTTTCTGAAGAAAGAAATTGAAGAAGATCTCAGAAGATGGAAAGATCCCCATGCTCATGGATTGGCAGGATTAATACTGTAAAAATGGTCATCTTGCCAAAACCGATCTACAGATTCAATGCAATCCTCATCAAAATTTCAACTCAATTCTTCATAGAGTTAGAAAGAACAATTTCCAAATTCATTTGGAATAACAAAAACCCAGGGTAGCAAAATCTATCCTCAACAATAAAAGAACTGCTGGGGGAATCACCATCCCTGACCTCAAGGAGTATTACAGACCAATAGTGATAAAAATTGTATGATATTGGTATAGAGGCAGGCAGGTAGATCAATGGAATACAATTGAAGACCCAGAAAAGAACCCACACAGCTTTGGTCACTTGATCTTTGACAAAAGAGCTAAAACCATCCAATGGAAAAAAGATAGCATTTTCAACAAATGGGACTGGTTCAACTGGAGGTCAGCATGTAGAAGAATGCAGATCGATCCATTCTTATCATCCTGTACAAAGCACAAGTCCAAGTGGATCAAGGATCTCCACATGAAAACAGATATATTTAAACTAGTGGAAGAAAAGTGGGGAAGAACCTTGAACACATCCGCACTGGGGAAAATTTTCTGAACAGAATATCAATGGCTTATACTCCAAGATCAAGAATTGACAAATGAGACCTTATAAAATTGCCAAGCTTCTGGAAGGCAAAGGACACTGTCATTAGGACAAAATAGTAGCCAACAGATTAGGAAAATATCTTTACCAATCCTACATCTGATAGAGGTCTAATATCCAATATATACAAAGGACTTATGTAGTTAGACTCTAGAGAGCCAAATCGCCCTATTAAAAAATGGGGTACAGAGCTAAACAAAGAATTCTCAACTGAGGAATACTGGATGGATAAGAAGTACCTAAAGAAAGGTTCAATATCCTTAGTCATCAAAGAAATGCAAATCAAAAACAATCCTAAGATTCTACCTCACACCAGTCAGAATGGCTAAGATAAAACAACAACAACAACAACAACAAAACCTCAGTAACAACAGATGCTGGCGAGGATGTGTAGAAAGAGGAACAATCTTCCATCATTGGTGGGATGGCAAGCTGGTATGACCACTCTGGAAATCAGTCTGGAGATTCCTCAGAAAATTGGACATTGTACTACCTAAGGACCCAACTATACCACTCCTGGGCATATACTCAAAAGATACTCTGACATATAACAAAGACACATGCTCCACTGTGTTCATAGCACCCTTATTTATAATAGTCAGAAACTGGAAAGAACCCAGATGTCCTTCAACAGAGGACTGGATACAGAATGGATACAGAAAATGGGGTACATCTACATCTATTCTACACAATGGAGTATTACTCAGCAATTAAAACAGTGACTTCATGAAATTCATAGGCAAATGGATAGAACTGAAAATATCATCCTGAGTGAAATAACCCAATCACAAAAAACCCACACATGGTATGCACTTACTGATAAATGGATATTAGCCCAAAACTCAGATTACTCAAGATACAATCCACAGACTACACAGGCTCAAGAAGGGTGACCAAAGTGTGAATGCTTCAGTCCTTCTCAGAAGAGGGAATAAAAATATTTATAATAGGAGATAAGGGGACAAAGTTTGGAGCAGAGAGTGAAGGAATGGTCATTCAGATCCTGCTCCACCTAGGGATCCAGCCCATATGCATACAGCCACCAAACCCAGACAATATTGCTGATGCCAAGAAGTGCATGCTGACAGAATCCTGATATAGCTGTCTCCTCAGAGGCTCTGCCAGAGCATGACAAATACAGAGGCCAATGCTAGCAGCCAACCATTGAACTGAGAATGGGATCCCCCTATTAGAGGAGTTAGAAAAAGGATTTAAGGAGCTGAAAGGGTTTGCAATCCCCTAAGAACAACAATATCAACCATTCAGAGCTCCCAGGGACTAAACCACCATCCAAAGAGTACACGTGGACAGACCCATGGCTGCAGCTGCATATGTAGCAGTGGATGGCCTTGTTGGGCACCAACGGAAAGAGAAGCCGTTGGTCCTGCCAAGGTTGGACTCCCCAATGTAGGGGAATGTCAGGGCAGGGAGGCAGGAAGGGGTGGGTGGTTGGGTCGGGGAACACCCTCATAGAAGAAGGGGGAGGGAGGATGGTATAAGGGGGTTATGGACAGGAAATCAGGAAAGGCGACAACATTTAAAATGTAAATAAAAAAGATCCAATTAAAAACTAAGAATTATAGACTTGTTAAGGAATAAAATAATTTTTAAATGATTCCATCAACATGAAAATAAAAACAAATCAAAAAAACCCTAGTGATATTTTGATGAAGTATTTTAAGAATGAAAATAGACACAAAACTACATGATAAGCAAAATTCCAAGTTCTTAATGAAAGAGGATCTGTTTGTACACCTCTGTCTCACTCATACCATCCTAACAGGTAGTTAGGAAGGGAGACTCCCTATCACCTATGGCACTGTTTCTCATGAAAGCAGTTCAAGTCAACCCCCTAGGTATGTGATTCATCATTTTCATTGTCAGTCTGTCAATAATCCAATCTAGAAAGTGAGTTTGTCACTTACAACAGTGGAAGTGATGCTTGGAATCAACATACCTGGTGCCGTGACTCATTCTCTATTCTGAACTGTAGAACAGGAACAAAGATAGCCTAACCTCAAGGTGTCGTGAGAATAATTAAATAGAGCATCATCTTCCAAGAGAATGCAGTTAAATGGAAGGAGAATTGGCTAGCATGCAAAAGGCCATGATTCAATCCTTTTGTGGATGTAAACTATCTTACTCTTTCTCCCAGAGAAACTGCATTGTGTGTGTCACATTTGAGGAAGCTGGCTGTCTACCATCCATCTCTCAAAAACAAAACCTCCCCTTTGCCCCCAGGCTAGTGGCTAGGTAAAGCACAAAAAGAGAGAGAAACCATGACAGAAGATGAAAAGCTTTTAGCTCGTTTAAATTTGAGTTGCTGTTCTTCAATTAACTTCTTAATTCACAGAATTTGAAGTAAAAAAGTTAATCTGTGTCTGGAGATACTTTGAAAAGCCAAGGAGTTGTCAAAGAAAGTGAATCCAGTTTATTATGTATACAAGACAGTTCTAATTAAATCAACATGTTCACAGAAGTACCATGCAACAGAATTCAGGAGTCAGAGGCAGGAGGATCTCTGCGAGTTCAATAGCAACTGGGTCTACAAATGAATTTCAGTTTAGCTAAGGCTGTTAAACAGAGAAACCCTGTCTTGACAAACCAAAATAAATGAAGTAAATAAAAGAAGAAAACAAACTTAGAAGACTTTTTTTGTGAATAAAAGATAAGAAGCAGGAATTTGGAACTGGAGAGACTGCTCAGGCAGAAAATTCTTGACATGTAAGCACAGTGACCTCAGTTCAATCACCAAACCAGTCTGTAGAATACACATTAGCTTTTTAAAGAAGGCCTGAAAGGAGCTGAATCAAACCACTTGTAATCTCTGCACAGAGGAGGTGGAAATGGGTGAGCTTGAGCTTGCTGGTCAGCCAGGTTGACAAATCTGCAAGGCCCTGGTCACTGAGAAACCCTATCTCAGAGCATAGGAATGAATAAGAATAAGAGAAGGAAGGGCAGGCAATCAAAGTTGCCCTGTCCTCCACATCTGTGCACACACAAAGCACCCACACAAACATACATACTCATGCACACAGAGAACACTTTCTGTCATCAGGCATCTATTGTCTCTGAATATCTTGCTAATTCAATTCACACGTCCTCTGACAATCTTTCACATAGCCTCGATGAGAGGAAATGGCTCCATTCAGTCTCACAGAAAATGGAAAGATCCATTGAGGTGTTAAAGGTGCTGGCAAAGGCTATCACCTGCCTTTCGGTGCACATTGAAAACGAGGAAGGATTTATCTCACTTGGTCCATTCACTTTCTCTCTACACATCGAGGTAGTTGTTCCTGCTTACTTCTAAGGATTATTGTATTACAGTAATAATGCATAAAATTGTTTACTTTAGTGTCTGGTGTACAGCAAGCATTCAGGAAATGTTAGCTCCGATTACGGGATAAGGCAGAAATGTTCCATTTTCATTAGAGCGGAAATTGAAGGTGCAAAGGAGAATCCAAGGTAGAAACTTAAACACAATAAACTGTGCATTTAACGAAGTGTTTACAATAAGGAAAGCTCGAAAGTAGATTAGTATAATCACCGCCTTTATTTTAGCTTGGTCAGATAGCATACTAGAACCCAGTTACTGCAATCTCAAATCCTGCATCCGCAGGAATATGGGCATCTTGTTGACGCTAGGAGATCAGGGCTGCTGGGTGGCATGCTTAGTGTGCAGATTTGAAGTTTGGAGCCCAGGGGTCTCTTGAAAGTCAAGAGGGATTTCAGACTGTGCTCAGACAGCCACTTGATGTCATTCTGCAAGGCAGATGTCCACAATAGCCTGGCATCCTTTCTGATCCTATCAGCCTATTTTTCTCTGCTGTGGAACTGTGACATCCCCTACGTCAGCCTCTCTGCAAACTCATCACAGGCACACAGCTGTTCAAGTATTAGAACTAAGCAACCCCATGGCTCAGCTCCCTAGCCTTTCCTCTGTGGACACAGTGTAAGCCACAAAGCAAGGAAGCCGCTTAGCAAGCCTTTGCTCAGGCAAGAGCCCAGAAATGCAGGTAGAGCTCAATCACCGAAGCAGCCCAGAAAGGAAGCCCGCTATCCTTTAGCGTCTTAATGAAGGAAGAGACCAAGCAGAAGTTACAGAATCAAGGTCACTCTGCTAATGAGAAGTGAGTCAGAGGAACTGGTTCTGACATCACATCTTGATTTCCATTGGCTAGCACTTAATCACCCCTAAAGTATTAATTGATAATTACCCAGTAAGCTGATAAAGGGATTAAGGCTAGACCCCTCCCCAGGGTATTTTAATTTAGAGGGATTTGAGTTCCCAACTGGATAAAGTTATTATGGTGTAAAGTCAAGCCGAGAGACTGAAATACTATGGCATGCTGTTATGCCTTTTAGTCCTCGGATTCTTCCCTGCAGGAAACAGAGCACAGACAGGGCTGGTTCTACAGAAAGGGTCAGGCTTTTATATGTGGAAACAGTTCTTCCTCTTGCTCTGTCTTCTTTGATCACATAAAAGCAATGGTCAAGTTTATGCCTCTTTTTAAAATGTAAACTAATTCTTTGTATGTGTCTGTGTGTGTGTTTGTATGTACATGTGTATGCATCTGTATGTGCATGCGTATTTATGTGTGTGTACATGTATATATGTATGTGTATTTGTGTTTGTGTGTGTGTGTGTGTGTGTACAGATGCTATGTGTGTAAGAGAAAGTGTGGGTACGCACGCCATGACTGAAATGTATAATGAAGGCCAAAAGACAACTGTTGAGAATTGGTTCTCTCATGGTTCTCTCATGGTTCTATCATGGACTCTGGGAACTGAACTCAGTAATGCTTTTATCTACTGAGATTTGTTACCAGACCTTTAATTTATTTAAATTTATTTACTTATTTGTTCATTCATAATTTTTATGTATTATTTATTTATTGAGACTCTCATACATAAGTGCATACTGCATGAATATCATACCCACCATTGCTCCGTCCTTTCCAACTTCTACTCCCCCTACACCCAACTCTCAAATTCATGTCTTCTATAATTATTATGTATATGTTTACTTATTATATATTAAGCCTATCAAGTCCAATTGGTGCTTCCTATTTGTACATGGGATTAGAGATGGCTACTTGGACATAGGTAGCCTATCAGGAAGCTCATCCCTGAAGAAAACTGACTTTCCCTCTCTCAGCCATTGACTGCCTGTTGTTCTTCAACTCTGAAGGCTTGGGATCCTTTCCCCAGGCAATGTTGGCATGGCAAATGCTATGGTATTGTGAAGGTCATGTGAAGGCAGCACCCCTGTCACATCTGTCATGTCCTCTTAGCACTTCGGTGTATGAGTTAGTACCTCCTTTTATGCTTCATCCTCTTGGTCTCCACAGTGGCTCCCTGCCCCATTCCAACTGAGGGTTCAGTTTTGAGACAAGAAGCGAAGTCTCATTTTTAATCTATCCCTCGTAAAATTTGCAAGCTGAAAATTGCCTTCATACTTTGCATACAATTCTAACTTCTACAACAGGACTTTCCCTGCATTCTGAGCTTCCCAAGGAGCCAAACATAGGAGAACAAAGCAACATGGATGACTTTCCCATGTACCATGAGAGCTCCTCAGAAACCAGAGGGAGTGAGTAAGCACAGAAAGGATTGTCAGAGAAGTAGATCAGATAAAATGCCAAGGAACACACGTAGTTAAGAGGATTATGCTGAGAGGATTAACTGACAGGGGAATGTAAATGGAAAAGGTCTATACCCTTACTGGAGCCATCATTTCCTCTGCAGACACTCACATTTAGGCTTCTGGGTTCTCTGTGCTCTTCTTTAGTCCTCTTCCCCCTCTTAAAATTAAGATAGTATGATTCGTACTAAGGCCACTTTTAATCGAAGGCTAGATGGACTCTAAGTAATAAATCTTACTGGGAGAGGTAGGTTCAAAAGGAAGAAGTGTGGGAATAAGAACTCAACCATAGAGTCAATACAGAATAGAACAGAAGCTCAGAAGGCCTAGTCAGTACCCAGGAGTAGCCTGTAACAGTAGCAACACAGAAACAGCCCACACTGCCAGAGCTAATATGAGCCAGAATATTTGGGAGAGAAAAGAATTTTATTACACAAAAGATGTTGTATCTTTGATTCCAGGTTAGGTAGTTACATGGATTATGAAAGTTGAGCTTGAAAGTAAAAGAGAAGGGAATTCCCAAGGGCTACTTTTCAGACTGGCAGATTGTAGAAATTGAGGCAATTATAGAAATAA
Organism: Rattus rattus; assembly: GCF_011064425.1. Classification (NCBI taxonomy): domain Eukaryota; kingdom Metazoa; phylum Chordata; class Mammalia; order Rodentia; family Muridae; genus Rattus; species Rattus rattus. The sequence continues at coordinate 102,322,948 of NC_046160.1, read as the reverse complement.
ATATTTCTCTACATGATCTAAGAGATTCTGATTTGGTGGGTAGCAGAGGAGCCCAGGAACCTGTGTTTTTAATAAGCTCTCCAGGCATTCTGTCAGACAGCCAGGCTTCAGAATCACTGGGCTAGAAAGATGATCTCAAGCAGTCTCCTCTGGGGACAGGGCTTTGGTTCACTGATTCTCTTAATAGACACACACACCTTATAACATGATTTCTTGCAAACACACACATCTAGCACTTTTCCCCAGCAGAAAAGGATAACGGTACTACAATATAGAGGCATTTTTTTTCTCCTCTGGTATATCTCAGAACAGCATGGCTCTGATACAAATCTGCAAAGTGGTGGAAATACTTAAAAAAAGAAAAAAGAAAGAAAGAAAGAAAAAAACAAGAAGTGACATCTATAAAGATTCCTAGGAATACAGAGGAATACTCAACCATGCGTTGACTAGCTCTGAATGTATTTACAGTACATTTTTTTGTGTCAGATCCAATTAGAATATATACACCTAACATACATACTACTGCTGCTAATAATAATTAATAATAATTATAAAATGATGAAGTCACCTGTAATCCTAGGCAACTTTCTTATTTTGCCAACATGATGAAATAGAATCTAAGGTGTTGAGTGGCCCATGTTTCTAGGAAGTGCTGTAACTGAAATTGGAGTCATTGCTTTGTCTCTCCAGACTGTGGTGCATTGAATGAGAATGGTCCCCATAGGCTCATATGCTTGAATACTTGGTCCCCCACTGGTGTAACTATTTGGGAAGGATTTGAAGATATGGCTTTCTGGGGTTTCAAAAGCCCAAACCATTCTCACTGTATTTCTCTCTGCCTTATGCTTTCCAATCAAAGATGCAAGCTTATAACTGTTCTAGCCACCATGGCTTTGTGCTGCCCTCCTAACTCTATGACTCTGAAACAGGCTTGGAGTTAACCTCTAATGAAACAATTAAATTCTTTCTTTTATACGTTGGCTTGGTTGTGAACTTTGGTAACTTAGTCACTGCTATTCACTGGGCATATGAAAGCAGATCCATTAGGCACTTGAGTGGAGACTGATCTACATACTTTACAAACCACTACTAGACATGTGGTCTTAGAACTGGAGGAGAGTAGAATTGAGCTTATTATGGGGAAGAGAGAACCTGCTAGAATTTGAATCTAAGCCTCAATTGTCCCAACAACCTTATGGAGAAATGGGTATGAGTAAAGTACCTTAGGTAACACAAGACCACATCCCTCATATGGTATTATTCCTTAAATTTGCCATTCTTCCCCGATAGCAACCCAATTATTTACTTAGCAACATGGAATTTACGGTTGGGCATACCTAGATTCAAATCCTGACACTGATGTGCCCTGGATATATAATAATGACCAAGTGACTTTGCCTCTCTGAATTTCAATCGTTGCAGCTTTCATAATAGTATTCTTCCTAGGAGTCTTGAAGTGTGTGTGTGTGTGTGTGTGTGTGTGTGTGTGTAAAACAAAACATGTAATAACTCACCCTTTGCAGGTAGTCAGAAGATAATGAAACTTATTTTCACCATTCTGGTCTTTTACTGTGAACGTCTACTCTTCAGTGAAGAGAAGATATTTTATGGAAATTTGACCTAAATCATTTACCTTCACTCTTTAACTATCCTTTTCTACTCGTTGACTGGTGAGATTAAAAGTATGCCACTATCTTCCATACCAAGAATTGTTCCAGATCTGGACAGATGACTCAGTGGTTTACAGCACTTGCTACTCTTAAGGGGACTAAGGTCCATTTCCCAGCAGCCACATAGTAGTAGTTCACTGCTGTCTTTAACTCCACTTAAAAGGAATGTAATGCCCTCTTCTGCCCCTGTAAGCACCATCTACACACAAATCACACACACACACACACACACACACACACACACACACACACACATAAAATACAAAACACACACATACATGTGTGAAAAGCATTCATAAACATAAAATAAATTTTATTCTTTTAAAATAATTCTTCAAAATACAAAAGAAAATTAAATATTTTGTACTATTCTCTTGATTATCAATATCCCATTTGTACATCCCCCAAGAATGTTTATTCTGTATTTTTTTTCTCAAGATATACAGACAAATTCTACTGAGAAAGAAGACCTTTTACCCAGCTATATAATTGTGTTGCTTTTCACTGTAAACCAGATATTGTACCTAGAGCTCTCTTTTTATATAAAAGAATGTAATATTCATCTTTTCTAAAGGAATACAAGAAAACTTCATTCTATCACAAATTTATGTTCATTTCTTCCAAATAATAATTAATAATTGATAATTAGTATTAATATAATAAAATGTTGTTCCTTTCCTATCCTTAATTGCTAAGAGGTCAATGGAAAATTCAACTCTAAACTTTAGATATACAGATTCTTTTCCTGGATATCATTGGCTAATTACCTCTCCATAGAGATGACTGTCAAGAAATTACAAAGACTTCCTTCATTATTTATTAATGGTGAATAATATCTCAATAGCTCCCATTAGGTGTGTTAGATATCTTTCTGGAGACAGATATATCCTTTAGAGAGAACTAGATGCCAAAAAAAAAAATCTCTGAATATTGAGAGAGATGGCCAAAAAGAATAGCACATCATTTTATGATTGATTTATACATTTCATGAGAAGGAAGAAGAAAAAGAATAGTAGATTAGTAGTAGATTAATAGTAGATTTAATAGGAGATTAAATGAGGAAGGGAGATAGGAATAGAAGGAGGAAGGCATTGGAGAAAAGAAGGGTAGGGAATGGGAGGATGATGAAAATGGAGGGGAGAGTTGGGAGTACAGGAGGTAACAATGGGTCTTCTATCAATTTTTCCACTTGGACTTTAACCACATTGACTCCGTGCCTGTGCTACTAATAGAAAAATGAGATTCTTATTCTCTTCAGTACTGTTTATCTCCCAAAAACCAAAGAAAAACAATGTCATTCAGAAACCATAAATCTAGCTGAGAAGAAAGTCCCACTGACAGCTTTCATTCGATGCTGCTTAAAAAGAGACAAAGATTAACCTCTCTACACCATCATATTAGTGTCTGTCTCTATTGCCCTTTTTCAATTTCATCGTCCCCAACTTTCACTTGGTGCTGAGCATTGCAGCTTCTTTCCCTCATGAAGGGCACCAGGTAGACAGCAATCTTAATTAGGCTCCCGTTGGTGTGATAAAACATCATGACAAGAAGAAAGGTGGGGAGGAAAAGGTTTATTTGGTTTATACTTGCACATCACAGTCTATCAGAAGGGAAGTCAGGGAAGGAGCTCAAGGAAGGAGACCACAGCATGAGTCATTTTCCTGAGTGGCATCTACCACTGCAATGACTAGAGCCGGAGAGTAGATGTTGGGATCTGCATCATTATGTACCGGATATCAGAATCCAAATTGTCCCATGGAATGAATAAGCAGAGACCAAGAAAGATGTTTGTTTAAAAAGTCTAAATTTTACTGTAATTGTGTTCATGATAAAGCGTGTTCCCATATGTGGTAATGATAAATAACAGCAATGAGCTAACATGCTCTCCTAGAATAAGGATAAAGCCACCAACTTATCTATAAGCCACAGAACAAAAGTATTTTAAACAAAAATGGATTAGTCGTCACATGATCTAATGCCCTTATCCTTATTATTATGCAAAATAAAACCTCAGTCCCATATTTCTGGAGAGTGTCTTCAGTTTCAGAAGTTCATAGTGGCTCTTTCATTAGTTCTTTAATTCTGATACCTTTATTTCTGTCTCGTCACTTGCCATATGAAGCAAAAGTCAAATTAAACACCTTTTCTAACCTTATCCACAGCTCTTGAAAGCCCACACTGCCCCCTAAAGGGAAAGGACTTGAGAAAAAGCTCTGCACAAAGATTGCATAAAGAATATCCTTAGGTGAGCAGAAACACACGCCAGCTACTATTTCCTCAGAAACTGTCTCTCTTCTCTGACTTCCCATACGTTTCTGTGGTGGGCAGTCCATCTCAGCTCTTGTACTATATTATAGCAGCCTTAAAATTACAAGGAACCATTAAAGCGAGGCCATGAATTTATAAGCCTTAATGCCTTCAAATATTCTATAAAAGTCTCATGTGTGGGCACCATGTCTTAGATCATTTTTCTAGTCTCCATAAACTTATGAAAATGGGCTTTTCTATTTGCAGTGTGAGCTCAGATGTTCTTATAAGGCACACCTATCAACCAAAAGGGCCCATGTGTGTAGTCAGACTGTTTAGGCACAGAAACTTGACCTCTGCAATGGGAAGACTTGGGGAATGACAACTTTTGGACAAGAGTTTCTGACAGTCTAAACTGACAGTGAATATCTTGTACTTCATTATACTGCTCTTGGGTAATTCAAGAGCAGAATATGGAGCTGATTTTTTGAGGGGTGAAAATACAATTTTTGACAAGTGTTTATTCTATCTAACCATTCTTAGCACATTTACCTTATCTTTTCTTCTTGAATAATTGGATAGAAGGTCAAAACACCTTCTAGTGCTATAACCTTTGATAAGGAATTATTAAATATGCTGGGGGATTGTTTTGTTTTGCTTTGTTTGTTTGGTTTTTTTGTTTTGGGTTTTTTGTTTTTAGTTTTTGTTTGAGTTTGTTTGTTTGTTTTTCCTGAGTCCACACAGAAATAGCCACCTACCTGGCAGCCGATAGTGTAGTTTCTGAACTTGACTGATGTGAAGATACATAGATGAGAAAACATGAGATTTGGAGATGACCTACAAGCTTCCTGATCATGAAAATGAGGAGTCTGTTTCATGACAAACTTGATGGGGTAAAAAGATGTGCTAGAAAATCCTGTCTCTGTCTGTGGCCTAACAAAGGAGGCAGATCAAAAAATAGGTCTTTCCTACACATGCGTGTGCAGTGGATAAAAGAATTACCTCAGCTCGGCTTTCTGTAACATCCTACTCAGAGCATAGGCACTACCATTCTATTCAGCATATTTCAATCAATTTGTTAAACATTCCAATCCCTTTTTCATGTCTGTTCCTGAATCCACCAAATATATCCAACAAACACACATAGATAGATTTCTAAAATGTCTATTTTTATTGACCCAATGAAAAATAAGACCTAAGCTCCACTCCTGTGAAATACAGCCTGGTATTTTTCTTTTAACAGAATAGGTCTCTGTTATATATTGCCTCAATAAAATAAAATTTAAGACAGACAAACACACCAAAGATATAGCTGGCGATGGGCTGAAAACCAGACAAGGTCAACTTGTTTCTCAATTTCTGTCCCCAGCTTCAAGACATCAGAGCTCAAGCCACCAACTTATCTAAATGCCACAGAATAAAAGTATTTTAAACAAAAATGGATTAGTCATCATATGATCTAATGCCCTTATTCTTCATGCTATAAAAACTCAGAGGGCTAGATCGTTTAAATTATTTTTTCTATGTAACCCAATCTAGCATGAAGGCTTCCTAATTTCCAGCATAGTTTAATATATAAAATGTTAATGATCAGATTTCCCCCCTCTGCTAACTTGTCTCCTTATAACTGATTGACTACAATTAAAAGTTTCAACTTGGTTTTCTCCATTACTCTACTTCACCCATCAGAGAAGTAAACAATGTATTTAGTATGCATTGTTACACAAAGTCTCCCCAAACTTTTCACATCACCTTAGACCAAGGTTCTGCAGCAGGATACAGAACTACCCTGTAGATTTCTGCATTCCCTTTGATGCTTCCTACCAACAAGCAGAATGTTGAGGGACCCCTGTAATTGATGCTACTTCTCAATGCCATTAATACCTTTAAAAACATCTCCAATTTCCTAGGTTCCAAATTTGTCAGTCTAGTGTGTGTGTGTGTGTGTGTGTGTGTGTGTGTGTGTGTGTGTGTGTGTCCTCAGATTACAAAATGAACCCATGTATGACATAGGATATTTTTCAAAGCTCACCCTGCCTATCATACGGCATCTATCTCCCTCCCAGTCAATCTTTCTGCTGTACCTTGGCCCATCTCCATCCTTCTCCACAGAGTGCATAGAATTCAATGGGACACATTAGTACATTAGGGGGAAACAGGTAGACACTCAGTAAATGCTTCTGTCTGTTCTATTCCTTCTGATCATACACAGCCTCTTTACTCTCCACTCTGATCAAACACGGAGCATTCACACCATTCCTCAACAACATCAGGCTCAAGAGGCAATTCTGTTCATCTCTATCTTGCATAACTCCTCTTCTCAGCCTCAGAAGTAGCTTTTCACATCATATTCTGACTGTCGGAGGCCGTTCTTCCTTCTCTAGATGATCCCTGCTCAGTTTCTACCTCATATTTTTAAGTGTTTTCCAAGGACCCTCCAGTTCTCATAGAAAAAAGAAGTTGCAAAGGGGACTGTGCTATAGGTGGTCAAACTGTTTCTCACCAGGTTCCTCACCAGTATAGAGAAAGTTTCTAGGAGGACAGTTTCCAATTTTGGGTCAGTTGCTTGTTCTCTACCCTAACTTGGTTCTCTGTGATCTGCAAAACCCTAACTCTCAGATTTCTAATACAGATGGTAATTTCAGGAAAAAAAATGGCAAACGAGACTAATAAAATAATAGAGCAGTTTGGACTCTATTGACCTCTAGGTCCAAGAAGAGCATTTCCTCAACACAAGCCAGTTCCATTCTGTAGAGTACTCCTTCCTCGTCACAGTCTAGGGCACTCCTTGCCTGCTCACAAGCCTTTCTTCCTTTGTTTTTCTCTGTGTATAAACACCAGGGGGGGAGATGTCAGCAAATACACATCGCAGAACTTCTGGTACAAGTAGTCAATAATGGGATGAGATCTGAGTATCTCTTCTATAATCTACACTATGATCACATTTCTCTTCGTAACTCTTGCTGCAACAATTGCTCATCTAGATGCTTAGATGCTTTCCATTGATCTCTCTAGTTTATTCTCACTTGCCAGCCATCAGACTATCTCTTTCCTTTGCCACAGACCCCCACCACTTACATCTTTTACATGAATGATGCTCAATGCTCATCCAGTGTCAGCCTCAGTGCCACTCACTGTGAATGGCCTCTTCTGGTTTCCTTCTCTAAAATGATTGTCCATAATACCCACTCACCATTTGTTCTCTCACTTTATTTACCACGACACGTGACCACAACACAATATTACTGGATGTCTGCATTTTGCTTAGGTTTTCACTAGTTGTTTCTACACTTAGGATAAAATTACTCAAGGAAAAAAAATTACTTCACTGGTCATTGTTGCATTCCTGGGATCTAGCACATTGTGTGGAATATGAGTCTGTGCTCAACAAACTGGAGTTATTGAATGAATGAATGAATTCATGAGAATGAATATGAAACCCAGGACTATTTAAGGCAAAATTATTTCATAATTTTGTATACATAAAACTGTATACATGGGGTGTGTATGTGTGTGTGTGTGTGCGCGCATGTGCATGAGTGTGCATCTTGTACAGTTAGTATCAAAAATAATTCCTAGATAAAAAAAAATCTGCGTTTGTATACTTTAATAAACTTGGCAATTCCACTCCCAAACTCCTCTATGACTCCTACCTCTATCCATCTAGCTATCCAACATAGGAAAACAAGTATTCAAAGTAAAAATATTATCCAATAGTATCCAAATTTTATCCATAGCAAAATAGTATCCAACAAGCCAAATCTCATATTTTCCATAAAGCCTCCTCCAACTTTCCTTCTCCAGAATTACCTTTTCTTTATTATTGCCTTTCCCTGTAATAATTACCATTATCATTCGAATATCTGTTAATGTTACCCTAGTGCTATGATGTGGGATTTCTTCCATTACTGTCTTGAAATTTTTTCACTAGAGATAACACAGTGCCTAGAGAGTGTGGACACTTGTTTCTAAAAGTTGACTCTTTGCTTCCTTAGCTTTGCAAATGGTAAGAGGAAAGAAAAGTTGACCTGACTACCACATACCTCAAGAAATACCATTGAAGTACATGGTAGAAGGCAGCGTTATGAAAGTACACTACTCACGGGAAGATGCAGAAAGCTGATAGAACAATCAATCTAGAGGCAGTGGGCTGGAGATGGTTCTTCACCCCAGAAATTAGAACTGTTCCTGGGTTATAAATCATTCTCTTCAGTTTATTATCTCAAATATAGATAGAGGAAATGGTAATCACTATAAAACCTTCAATTCAACAAATTGGATTTAAAATATTCAAATTTTTGCACTGCTGTGGAATATTAAAAGCTACTGAAAGTTCAGTAGCTTGGCTCTTCCTTGACTGTGTGTGTGTGTGTGTGTGTGTGTGTGTGTGTGTGTGTGTGTGTGTGTTTAATCTGTCCGAATTGAGTGAGCATTATTTGGATTTCATAGAACTGCCATGTTAAATGAGATTGCCAAGATAGAAGTCTGTTGAAAACTATAATTAGCCATGCAAATATGAGATTGGATTTGAATTGTGTAATAAGTTGAAGTTTTCACTATCTCATTTCTCCTCCTCTACCCTCCCTCTTCTAGGCCTTCTTCCCCAATTTGAGCTGTTTTTCCTATTAGTATAATGGAATGGATAAAGAGAAAGAAGGAGAAGAAAATCAAATGCTAACAGCAATAATGATATGATGGTGCTATTTAATAAGTACTTACTACGTGCCACAAATACCATTTTAACCTACACAATCAAGCACTGGGAAAGTGGTTCAAGATCACACAGAGATAACCAATGAGAGACAGACAGACTTGGAATCTGGACAGTCTGACTTCAGAACAGGGTTCTTTCTGCAACATCATCTTTAGATCTGAGTCACAGCATCCAAGATTTCTCCTAAACTGAGATCCAAATTGGGGAAACAGAAAGGGAGGGAAGAAAGAAAGAAGGGATGGGAGGGGATAGGGAAGGGAGGGGAGGGAGGGCAGGGCAGAGCAAGGAAGGATTGGGCAAGGAAGAGAATTCTTCCTGGATAAGACTATGTTGAGACCTACCTGTCCAAATAAAACTAGGCTAACCCTTTCTCACTTGGCTGAGCCTGGGGAATGCACAGAGTTAGAGCCGAGAGGGCAGAAAACAAAACTGTGTTTTGAGCGTCTGAGGCAGATGTTCCAGACTTCCCGCACAGTGAGAATAAACAAATAGCTCTCCTTCTAAAAGAATTACAGTTTTAAAAATCCCCACAGGTTCCTTTTTTATCTCTCATGGTTGTAGATGACCCTTGACAGAGATGATGTACCAGTCAGCCTCTCAGAAGGACAGCACATCTGCCCCATTTCCCATCCCTACCTCTGGTGCCAAACAAATAAACTAAAAGTGACTGTCTAGTGGTCTGGCTTAAGGAAGCTGCCTGGGAAGTCGTTAGACTCTGATTACCACCTAAGGCTTCTATAAAATAAAGGTAAATCAGTGTGGCAGACGCTGGCCAGCAGTTCTTGGCACCTGATTCCTTTCCTATATGGCTTCTTTTGCATTGACCTGTCTCCTTTGCAGTTAGGAGAGGCTGTGTGATGGATTTAGTGAAGTGATGGGTACCCATTTCCAGTCTCGGCCCATAGAGACTCTCAAGTGTGATCTTCTCTATCAGCTAGCTTTAGCAGGATCACAAGACTCCCACATTTAATGGTTCAAAAGAGCAAACACCGATTGGTCTAAGCATTTGGTAGGTAGCCTAGGCGATTCTAGTCTGGACTTACCTTTCTGAGGCTAAGTGGTTTAAAATGGCTTTATTTACCCGCCTGGCAATTAGCCCAAGGCCAGATGAGGTGATGAAAGCAATGTGTCCCTGAGTTGTCCTGGTGTGGAAGGTCACTCTGCTTGCCTGCATCACTCAGCAGGAGCTAGGCACAGAGCTACAGAGGACTAAACTCAAATTGAGCAGTCTTGGTGGTGTGTATCGTGACTATTATCGTGATATCTTCCCAAGAGCCTCTTCCTTTTCAGTGCTTTCCATATACTAGATTTACTGCCTTGATGATTTAATCCTAGTAAGTTACTTGTCTTTCAAAGTTAGTTCACGATAAAAATTAATACTCTTATATCTTATACATGAGAACGTAACTTATCCAAGGACACATAGTCAGTCAGGCAGTGAGTATCAGAATTAGAATACATACCCAAGCTCTGTCTCTAAAGCCACACTACAACTGTATACATATGGTGTGTGTGTGTGTGTGTGTGTGTGTGTGTGTGTGTGTGCGTGTGTGTAAGCATGCATGCATCTTGAACAGTTAGTGGCCAGTTGAACACATACTTTTACTTACTAATAGACTATTACTATTTACTATTCTGGATCTCAGATCACTTTTGAAATTTCATGGGCACAAAAGCCAAAGCTATCAGGCAATCAGACCTCAATCTCTCTCATCCAAAGTTTGTTTGAGAATCTGGACTGACTGGAAGATTCAAGCAGGATAAAGGACATACCAAGGTGGGCCATGCTTTTCTGAGGTTAAATAATTGTGAGGTTTTTTTTGAGCCCTTATATAACAGAGAACCAAATCTCACTGTGGAAAGATTGCTTCAGATGACTATGGACTCTGGAAATCAACACTGCAGCCTGAAGTAGGCTATCAAGTGATCCTCCCGCCATGTCTCTGGTCAACAGAGAGGATAATTATGAGAAGTCTATTTATGACCACCAAGCATAGGAGCTTGTCAGGGAAGGCCCCAGCTGGAGAGCCTTACCCTATGCTAATGTCATTGAGGTTCCCTGTGGACACAATACCATTTCTCTGGTTTGAATGGTCTCACATAAATCTTACTTAAAATTTTAAATATCCCTAGAAGTAAGATCCCTCAAAAACAAAACAATTGATTTTCTTATGCCTTTCCAGTAGACGAGAGCTCCGAGCCCAAAATTCAATTTGATTTAGGGAAAATAAAATATAATAGATTTTGTACACTTCAGTGATGTAGATTAATATTCTTTGCCCATAAATTTAAACCATTGAATATAAATATCACCTGTGTCACGTGGGCCAGTCTACTCAATAGTTGATTAGATGTTTAAAACCATAGTTTTCCATCATGGCAGAACACACACGGCACAAGATTTAAAATGTACATTTGAGTATCATTAAATAAATTCACAGTGCTGTGTAAGCTTTCAGTTTAAAGCCAGTTTGCTTACATGACTTGCCACCTTCTTTTTAACTTCTTTATACAAAGCTGTTTTGACATTTTGAAATATCAAAGGACAATGTTTATTTTACAGCACACGGCCACATCAGTAACTCATATTTTGGATTCATTCTAAATATTTTCTAAATTATAAAACAAATACAAAGAAAGGCAACTATGAAACAGCCCTACAATATGCTACTTGAAACAAGGTCAGATAGCTGGTAGAGAAGAAAGTGTACAAACTCATCTGACCAGAGAAGGCAGAGTTTAAACTAGCCATGCAAATGAAAGACCATTAAGTGCTGTCTTCAACCTTGTTGGGCCCTGGTGAGTCTGTGATCACACAACATATTTGGTGTGATATTGAATAGTTCTTGTGTGACTTATTAAGCAATCTGGGGCCCATACAAGACATTGCTGGACCATGAGTTGAATCTACCTTGTTAGGGAAGATTGGTAAATACTGGAATTGGTGTAAAAGGATTCCTTCCTCATTCCTCTTCTCTCCGATTTTCTTTCTCCAGCATTCTAAGATCAGAGAGTGTGTGGTTTCCTGACTTCAAATTGACATTCATATTTATCAATCTCTTCTTATTACTCTCTTCTTTCCTAATGAGGCAGGAAACCCAGGCAGACTCTGGATCCCAAGAGATTTATTTCCATACCATTATCCACATCAAAAAGCATTTATTAAACATCCAATTATAGATCATGCTGCGGAAACCTTCATCTCAGCATGAAGAGAACCATATAGACAGAAGCCCAAACCTTTAAGTGTTCCTAATGTATGCAAAAGCAAGTGAAGGGGGATTATAGACCTGATGCCCCCACTCTGCCTATATAAGGACATAGCGAATAACAGTGACTCAGGAAATTCACAAAATTCTGCAAATGAAGCTCTTGGTCCTGCCAAGGCTGAACCCTCCCCACGCCCAGTGTAGGGGAATGTCAGGGGGCGGTGTATGGGGAGGGGAGCACTTTTATAGAAGAAAGGGAGGGGGATGGGATAGGGGGTTTATGTCTGAGAAACCAGGAAAGGGAATAACCTTTGAAATGTAAATAAAAATATCCAATAAAAGAAAAAATAACAAGCATAGTTATCTTGCATAGGTATGTAAGGTTATCACCACAGGAACCACAAAGTTCCTGAGGAAAATATCCCAGTGCCAATGTTAGCTTATATCCGTAAGTTATTGTTTAGGATGGTCTCCAAGGCAATAGAAGCTCTATGGCAGGGGTTCTTATCCTTCCTAATATTGTGACACTTTAATATATTTTCTTATGTTATGATAAAAAAAGAAAGAAATTCTCACTTATCTTACTTTTAATAATACCTGGTAGAACCATAGGTAAGACTTTTAATCAGCACATCCTTCCAACTGAAGGCCTCATTTTTATTTACAATCCAAGAACCTGGATAATTTAGCCTATCCAAATAGACTTCAAAGTCATGGAAGGATGCGTTCCAAAAATGGAATAAATCTAAGCTTGACAACGTCAGAAGGTCTGGTGATCAGTAACGAATTCCTAGTTCATGTTAAGCACAAGAGAACCAGAGCAGCATTTGTGTCACGTACCAAGGGGACTGACCTGCATAGAAGAGTGGTGTGGCCCTGGCTACCAAATAATGAGTGCAGGTGGTGGTACCCATCTGTCCAGGACCCTTCATCATTAGAGGAGAGTGCTAGCCTCCAAGCATGCCCTCATCAAACTTGTGGGCTTTTTAAAATTAAAATATAATTCCTTCTCTTTATACTCTCTACTCCCTCTCATGGACCCTCCTTGCTACCTCCTATGTATTCTTTTCTGTCATTCTTATTGTTCTGTGCATATGAGTGTGTGTCTCTGTGTGTATATATCTAAATACATAGATAAAGCCCACTTACTCAGTTCACTCAGTGTTACTTGTATGTATATGGTTTCAGTGCTGACCACTTGGTACACGGTTCATGATGAGGAATATATGTAGGTTTCTGCAAACTAATCATAAGCAAGACTTGCTATAAAAACACTTGTAAGCTGATTGAACAGAAAAATCATTAGTTTCTCTGAGTATCACTTTCATCTGTAAGATAGAGATTATTATTTTCAACCACGGTTTTGTCTTGATAACTTTATGAAGTACACTGGAAAATGTATGGGATATCAGAGACATCTAGTAAGTTGAATGTTTTCTTACTTAGGTGGTTCCCACAGATGTTTATAGAAAAGAAGTTCTGGACATGAAATATTTAAGGTTTATTTGAATTCTAGAACATTTTAATTAAACATGGTTTTACTTGCTTACTTAGTATTTTTGGGTGTATGTACATGTGTGTACGTAAATTTCACGATGTAAACAAGTGTAGAAGTCAGAGAATAACTTAGCGATAGTCATACATGGCTTGGCAGAGAGCACCTATATGCATTGAGCTATTTCACATGCACCTACACCTCCAATACTTATATATCCATACATATATGCATAGGTGCACACACAGAAGCACTTACAAATAAACATATGCAAATAACTGCCAAAAATCAATAACCAAAACCAAGAAGACTTTAAAAGATGGTAAAATTTGAATATATATTTCTCTGAAGAAGATATAGAAATGACCAATCTCTACACTAAAAGATGATCATGATTGACATCAGGCAAATGAGGTGGTTCAGTGGGTAAAGATGGTTTCTTACATCAACATGAATTCCATCTCACAGATCCCACATAATACAAGGAGAAAACCTACTCCTGTAAGTTGTCTTCTGACTCCAGACAGGCATCATCGTGCATGCATGTGCACATACATATGCAAAAAAGTAATCTATACAATATAACTCTAAAACTTAGTAAAAATTCAATGCCATTAATCACAGAAACTTAAGTCTACAAGTAAATATCTTCTCACACCTATCAGAATGGCTGTTATTAAAAATACACAGGATAAGGAAATTTCTGCTGCATAATTTGTTGCTGATGGGTTGGTTGATTGGTTGGTTGATTGATCAGTTTATGGTGTTGGGTATAAAACCCAAGGCTTTTTTCATGCTAGGCAATGTTCTACCACACACAGAGCTCTCTGGCACACTTTTAATAGGCATATAGAATACCACAGGAGCTACAGAAAACAGTAGAGGGATTCTTCAAAGGCTAAAAACTAAATTGGCATATAATCCAAAAATATCATTGCTGGGGGCATATTTTGAAAAACAAAATCAGGATCTGGAAGAAAAACTCCACTTCATGTTCACTCCACAAGATATAGAAAGGCAATTAGCCATCAAGAAATGAACATATAAAATATAATGGGGACATACAGTCAATAGAATATTACTCAGCTTTTGAAAATAATGGAATTCTATCATTTCTAAAAGAAATTATGTTAAGTGAAATAATCCAGACACATAAGGACACCTATTACAGGCCTCTACTCATAGGAAGCAAGATAAAATTCACAGGAAAAGACAATACCATGATGGGGTTGAAGAAGTAGGAAGCCATCACTCAAAGAACATAAGGTTTTTCTTATGATTAAATTCCAGAGATCATGTACACAGCATGATTTTAACTGCTAAAAATGAACGCATTAGGGGTATAAACATCAAGTTCTGTGTTGAGATACTACTCCAAAAGAAACTTTGAGGTTTTGTGTGTATCGTGTGTATATTTGTGAGGTGTGTGTATCACTGAATAAGAAGATGGCATTATAATAGTGGTTTTGGGCCAAACTCAAATTGGAAAGAGTAGACACATGCAGTTGTTTGTGTATCAATTATACCTCAGTAAAGCAGTTTTTAAAAATGAAAAAATTATGATCAGAATGTTGCACATTTATGGGGTGCCATGTGCTCTCGTGGTGTATTTAGACTGCTTGAATCAAGCAATGAGCATATGTATTACTTTGCTTAACCATTATTGCTCATGGTGAAACAGCTATAGGTAACTCTCATAGCAATCTTGAAATACACACTTACTACTGAAACTCTCTTTGGAAAGGTTACATGACCTTGAGATTACATGCCAACCGCAAAGGCTGTCTTCAACATCTTCAGACTCCAAGCTTTTGTAGGCATTTGCTTTTGGGATCCTTGACATCATCACAAAACCTGGTCCATTCATTGTGTCTTTTATCAGACAGGAAGAAAAAATGTTCTTTGGCCCAAGTGCAAACAAGAAATTGCTTATGCCACTTGTCTAGCTGTATAACTCTATCGCAGAAGCTAAGCAAATCATTCTCCTTTCTTTCTCTCTTCCTCTCTTCACATCATCTTAGGAAAGCATGTCTGTGTAGACTGACACCTGCCTGCACACTTTGTAAGGCCTAGGAGATCAATGTTTCATTGTCCTCCCTCAATTAGCTTTCTTGGTATTGACTCATTCTACAGGCCGACAATAAAAATCTGCCAACACATGATTTTATTTGTACTGGAATGGTCTTATGCTTGTTAAATCTCCATGTGAATTCCACATAGACTAGAGCAGTGTCGAATAAATCTGATTTCATTGTGTCTTTGACCTAGAAGCTATCATGGGAGGATCCAAAGGCCAATGTTCGCTCATGGGCTGGTCACGGAAGACTAGATTTATCTAAAGTTTTATCTCTAAAGATCTATAAAATGAGGACAGCAAAACCAAATTTAAGATTTAATATGAGAGTTAGTTAGCATAGTATATATTAAGCACATGAGTTCATCTGTGTAGTAAACATGCAGTATAAGTGCAGCATCATGGTAGCGTAGGAAAAGTGGGATCACTCGGTCATCTTCTCAGAGAACTCAAGTAACTACAGAAAGTGTCATTAAGGTACTTCTTAACTCAAAGAGTCTGTCATCAGGACTCTCAAGTATGATTCTTAAGAATGGTTCTGATTACCTATGATGACAGCTAAAGGTTCTGGTTTTTGAGACCCTAATACCTAGAGACAGGCACCATTATTTTCTCACTGAAGTCTCCTTTAAGGACACCATGCAACAAAAGACAATAATCTCCCTGTCTGGGTTTGACTATTACATATCTTTGCTATAGAGCTTGAGAAATAACCACCTGAATGATGGTTACTCCAGCTATTCAGATAGATGTACCTCTGACAACATCAGACAGTAACCAGAAAATACTGGTGGGATCTTTGCTTGTTCTTTCACACCGGTTACTTCTTTCACTAATGGCTGCTTAATTCTCAAAGCATCCTTAGTACAGAAAAAAATGATGACCAGCCCCTCCCCATTCCCTATCTGACTCAGCTGTGACTTGAAAATAAGAAGTTTCCCAGAGGTTCTGTTTGTACACTTAATCTGTAGCCAGTACTGCTATTGGGGAAGGTTATGAAGCCTTTAAGTGAAGGAAGTACCTCAGTAGGGTTGGGCCTTGGGGTTTTATATACCCACTCTGCTTACTCCTCTCTCCTTCCTGAATACAGATACAACGTGATCGGCTAAGTTTTCTCTCGCTGCTGCCATTGCCTCCACCGTCTGTCGCCATGTCCTCCTTGCCATATTTAACTTTGTCCCTCTGGAACTATGAGCTAAGAGAAAGCCTTTTCCTTTAAAACGTTTTTGTCAGAATATTTTATCGTAGAAATAGCAAGGAAAATTAATACAGGGCTGTTTCTTTTCTAACAAGGAGTTATTAAAATGTGTCCCATAGAACAGTGGTCTTAGTGATACAAAATCATACTGATAGATCAACAAAGGATGGGACACTAGGAATTTTATTCACAGTTTGGTGAGCCATGGGACATAGAACATGAAAATAGAAAGGCATCCTTCAATGAGACTCTTCCATGAAACTTCATTCTTCAGAAATGACCAATATTATGTAACCACAGAACTCTTGGTAACTTCTAGATAACATTCTGCAGTGCATATTTTCTGTGGGACACATTTCGAAAAACAATTAGAGTGACCATGTCACTAATCTGCCAAACTAGTCCCTTCCAAATGCAAGGGGGCCATAATTAAACATGTTGAGCCGCATACATGGCACATATAAAAAGCCTTTTCTGAAGAAATAGGAATGTGCAGTGAGTAGTGACAAAGCACAGATGTCCCTCTTTTCAGATCACATGACAGCCACGTTTCTGCTTAACCCTTTCCTAGGCCCTGAGATGAACTCTGCCTCTGATCAGGAAGGTAAACGTTTCAAGAGTCCTATACCTTGACCTTGACCGTGCTCTGATTATCACCCTAGCCCACACCATTCTTTTATATCTCACATTCAATCATTTTCCCACAGCCTTACTCTGACACTATGCTTGACCCTAAGTTATTACTTTAAGTCTGAACCACACTGGTCCTTCTTACAGAAGCTCATCCCAACCTAAATTTCTAAATTCTGTCCAGACTTCCCAGAAGCCAATTCTGTTTTCTTCTGTGTGTCTGCCTATTTCCCATGCGTGTCTACCAGCTTCAAGAATATTCATCTACTGTCTGCTGTTCTCCTGGCCGTTTACTCTTGACATTTTTATTTGAATAAGTCTCCTTTATTGTTTATAAATTCCATCATTTGCTTATCAAGCAGGTCTTTTTTACATATAATTTGTAAGACTATCCTTTGAAAATAACTGAGAGGTAAATAAAGTCTCCAGTCAATGTTTTATTATTCGAAAGCCTTACACTAAGTAAAAAGACGACAAATACGCCATGACAGTCCAATCTCTTATCAATAGCCACATGTCTACTAACATTAAGCATAAACTAAAACAGCATAGTTAACTGCAGATCCTTTAATGCACCCTTTCGTCCTAGATATAGTCTGATGCAAAAACAGAACTCACAGACAAATAAATAAGGCTTATGAACTTACAAAAACCACTTGATGTATTCATGATATTAGGTCATGAGAAAGAGTTCTTATGCATAGCCAACAGCTGTTGCTTCCTTTGCTGTCTATTGTACAGTCATGTGCCATTGCTTCTCCCTCCACGATTAAGTAGTTAAAATTATCTAGCTGCGTCTCAAAACAAATGGGACAGTTGGTGGAAACTAAATACAGGTTCCATTTTTCACAATTGTCCTAAGTAGCTAATGTCACATCAGAGAAACTGAGGTACAGTTGAATCTGTTTAAATTACAAGCAGAAAGTGAGAGGAGGAGTTGATATCTTTGTTTAGACATGCTGATGATAAAGGGACAAAAGGTTGTAATATTCTTTGGTGAATCCCTTGTGCACTTTCAGCTACCATTACTCAAATATAAAAAAGGATCCTCATAGACATGATGTTGCATGATGTTCACTGAGCTGATGTACAGCATTTGTGACATCCAGCATGCATGGCTTATTGTCACAGGCTCCCAGAAGGCTACCAACCCTGCCAATATGCAATAGAATTTATTGATCAAAAATGTCAGATATATTAATAACATAAAGTAGTATTTATTCAAAATAGTATTTGCTTTCTAAACATAAAACAAAATCAATGTGATAAAGTACTGCAGGGCCAGCAGCAGGAGGAAGACAGGCTTCTCAGTTAAACTTTCAATATAGTAGGCATTTCCATGCTGGCTGAAGGAGGTGAGAAATATTGGTCACAGAATCTCCCATGAGGTAGTAGAAGAGATTAGAAAAGAAATGAAATGGTCTTTAGGAGAACTTCTCTAGATCTTGCTCCCTGTCCTTGGAGATCCAGTCTTCTGCCATTACTTTACAGGTATGACAGAATCTGGGAGCTACATGGAAGATCTGTAAACAATAGGAATATTTTCTATTTGTTCTTTTAGTGCTATACCTATACTGCTTACTTCACAGATAAAAGTATGTATATATATAATGTTTTATATATATATATATATAACTAATAGCTTTATATATATATATATAAGAATACATAATATACGCATGCATATATATGCGTATGTATTTTTACTTTTCACATCCAACCTCATAACCCTTCTTACCAGCAATCTTTGTGTTTAGGTCATAGAAATTATAAGAATTGACAGCTATAAATGAGCCATGGTAATACACAAGAAAGATATTATATCTCAAATGTCTTATCAATGCTTTCTAGATTTCAAAAATCACTCTGACTGTAGTTGAATGCCACCTTTCCCTCAATGATCCCTATCTCATAATATTAATACCAACTTGAAGGTTTCTGGGTCCAGGACAATTTTTTCAACAAGTATAAAATAACAAAAATAGTGGGTTATAACTTTTCACCCAAGTTATAAATGACTATGACTTACAGTTTGGTCACATTCCCTCAATCTTCTAATGAACAAAACCACCATCTCAGGAAATGCTCTAATGAAATAGACATGAGGGTGGCAATATGGGAAGTATCAGACCAGGGAAAAACCAAAGTCTGAAGCTCAACAGCTTGCAAAGAACCGAACACTACCAATGACCATAGAAGCAAGTCTCTTCCTAGTGAATTCCTGGGGTGACTGCAGCCTAAGGGACACCTTGGTTACAGCTTTGTAAGAAATGATAAATGAGAAGATGTAGCTAAGGCATGCCAAAGATTCTAGCCAATAGACACTGAAATATCACAAGCCCCTGCTTTCAACTGTTAAAGTGTTTGAGTAGTGTGTGTTCTATAGATAGAGATAAATAATAGAACATGCATGCCTCTATAGTTTTTTTTTCCTTCCTTCCTGGTACTAGGGATGGAAAACAAGTCAGGGTGACCCTGAAATTTAGCATACAGTAAGAAAAAAAAAACCCTGACTATGTTCTCTTGTTGGTTCTCTAGTTGTCAGAAGGACTGAAAAGAAAGCTATGTACTCTGATCATTAACAATTGATGGGAAAGAGAATAAAGATTTAAAGAATAGTGTTTGAGCAAATAACTAATTGAAACTTAGAGATATATCTTATTATAACCTCATCACCTAGTAAAGGGGCTGGGTCACAGAACATGCTCAAATTTATTTGCTAAATAAATAACAGGAGTAAATGAAGCCACTTTCAGTTTGAATAGAACTATGGGACTGGAAGCAATTAGAAAGGAACTTTGCTGGCACCTGTACCAACATGTGACCATTATAGCTGGGATTCTCTTGGAATTCTAAGAGAAAGTGGAATTTTATTGATGCTCAAAATCTGCAACATTGTGCATTCCTTTCATTTCATATGTGGACTTTCAAAAGTCCAGCTGCCCAGATTTATGAAACATGCAAATTAGAGTCCATTTGTCTTTACTTTTTCATTTATAGAACCCTGATTTTCCTTACAATCTGTTTCTTTAAATAGGAGCTTCCCTTTCACCTCCAAACTACACATGAACTATCTAACAAAAAGGCTGAAGAGAAAAAGAAACTTTGATCCATCCCCTTTTCAGGAGCTCCTGCCCACTGACTATCAGTCAGAAGGAACACAAAGTATTCCTGAGTTGTAATGTTCACAGATGGATGGACATGTTCCCATTTCAAGGAGCAGGAAAACAAAGCAAAACAAAGTTTGTGGACAACCTAAAGATTCCAGAATTTTACTAGGTTACTGACACGCAGATGTGTCGCTCACAGGTGCTCTGATAAATGAGATTCTCTAGACAGATATAAAGGAAAGGAAAGAAAAAGAAAAAGAAGGAAAAAGAGGGAGAGGAAGGGAGGTAATTTTAAAAAGTTTAAATGACAATCAAAACCAGGCCAGGCAAGCTAACTAAGGCAGGCTGACAGACTAAAAGAGAGCTATCTACTCTAATCTTTAACAATAGATGGGAAACAGAAGAAAGATTTAAAGGATGATTGAACAAACAACTAATTGAAACCCGGGGATATACCTCATTGTAACCTCATCACCTGGTACAGGGGCTGTCACAGGACATGCTCAAAGATAGTTCCCAGTGGACCTTCTAAGTATGGCAATGTTGTATTATGCCCTCCTTTGGAGTGTGGATGGAATAATCTACGATATAGTTTTTACTCCTTGAAGATAGTAAAGATGACAGCTTGCCCTTTCTATGAAGGTGTTATACAGGCTGTAACTTCCATGTACTTACACAGTCCCCTCTCTCTTCCATAAATCAACACACCATGGCCACCAGACAATACATGGCAAGGGACTAAGAACATCCTCCAGCTAGTAAATAAGTCCTTTGATCCAGCAAAACTCTAGGAACTGACAATCACTGAGCTTAGAAGAGACTTCTTTTCCAAGCAAGCTTCCAGAGGAGACTTCTGTTGAGGCTGAAAAGTAGAACAATTGGTAAAAGTTCCTAAAGTAGGGGACACATTTAAGCTGTGTCTAGACTCTGATCCCCAGGAACTATAAGTCATCCTGTGATACTACTACGGTTGTGGTAATGTGTTGGACAGAAAAAGAATGCTAACACAAAATCACAATCCATCCACTTGCCCCTATCAAAGCAGTCCTTGGTGTCCTAGAGTAAGACTAAAGTTTAAGTAGAGGACCAAGGATGTATGCATCCAAGTAGCTCTAATCAAAGAATGTTGCCACTCATCACTGCCCCATCATTATCTGCGCTTCAGTCTCCTCCTCAAAGGTGATCCAACAAGTAATGAGAACTTTGTAAAATCCCTTACTGAGAGATACCGTGCCCATTGACTGATGCTTTTTCCCCTCTCAGCATTGACATTCGTGAAGAAATTCCCTTTTCTTTGGTATCTTCATTTCAATGATATTCCGATTGAAAGACACCGAATCTCTAAAGAATATCTTTATTTCTGACAGGCTGTACCTCTCATATAGTAACACAAATGTATCTTGTAATATACTTGTTTTTATAAAAATTATCAGTAAGTTCCAAAGATTTTAAATATGAACTTTGGAGGTCCGTGTGAAATAAAATCAACATTTACTCAACACATTATCTGTGGTGAGTAATTAAATACTTTTACTGGTCCTATCTAATTGTGTCTTTATATTATTTCAAATAAAAGCAGCACTAACAGAAAAGAATAGAGGAGGAAAAAAAAAGCTGACATTTACTGAATGCTCATAAGCCTAGAGCTTAAATACTTTAAATATATCACCTCATTTAATCTTCTAAATTTTCAATGAGGTAAGCTATAACCATAACTATATTACAGCAATAAAATGAAGGTGCAGAGAAGCTAAGAACATTGCGCAGTGCAACATGGAACACAAACAACAGAGCCATGATTTTTAACCCAGGCAGTCTAGCTCCCTTATATTCAATTCCCATATATGCCACCACGGTGATTATCCCATTTCATTTGACATTTGTCTCAAGGCTCTCCAGAGACTTTTCAATGAGATGAGGTAAAGCTACTGTAAATGTAGGCATCACTCCTTAATCTAACAGAGCTCTATGTCTTAAGAGCCAAACATCAGTTGTTTTTAACCTCTGTAAGGTGTCTATGAAAACAATACTGCTAGAAATGTGTAAAACAAAACATGCTGTGTGCCCTAGATTAAACATGCTGTGGCCCAGAAAGAATCCCACCTGCCAGGTCTGTATATCAAGAGAGCGTCCCCAAAACATTGAACAAGTCACTGACACCAAGACACGACCACACACCGTGGAACAAAAGAGCCAGTCATAGAAGGCAATCACTTTAACTGTCCAGCCAGCTGATGCAGATGGAGGACCATCTCCCCCTGCCTATACTAAATTGTCCTCCTGCTGCTCACTGTCCTTGGCTGGCTGCCAAGTGACACTCCCATCTGGCATTGGCCTTCTGCAGATACACTGAACACTCTTCAAGGGCAGGAGATTTACTTTCCTTCCATAAAATGCCTACTGGGAATCATTCCCATGCAAATCCCCAGTCATAGATGTCCACCTACAGTCTTCACTGAGAAAGTGGGAGAGAGAGAGAGAGGGAGAGAGGGAGAGGGGGAGAGGGAGAGAGGGAGAGGGAGGAGAGGGAGGAGGGGAGGGAGAGGGAGGGGAGTGAGGGGGAGAGGGGGAGGGAGAGGGAGAGGGCGAGAGCTTTTTTGTTACAAGTTTGCATGTACTGGATCCTTAAAGAATGCTGGATAAACTAGAAAGAAGTGAACTCACAGCCAGGCAATAGTGATTCACACCTTTAGTCCCAGTACTCAGGAAGAAGAGACAGGTAGATCTCTGAGTCTGAGGCTAGCCTGGTCTACAGAGCAAGTTCCAGGACAGTCAGAACTACACAGAAAAGAACCTGTGTAGAAAAAAAAAAAAGACAAGAAAACAAACAAAAAAAAAAAGAAAAGAAAGAAGGAGTGTAAGGACAGGTGACCAAATATAAACTCAAACTACTTAAGCCACTCTTCTAAGACTAAAGGTGGAAGGTGGAACCAATTGGCCTGGTGATCCTCACAATAACTCTGTGACAAGTTTGAGTATTACTCTTGTCTGACAGAGGAAAATGAGACTCAAATACCAAAATTCAGTCAAAGACATTCCATTGGAGAAATGAGCAAGGTTAAATTCCAGTCTGAAACTACATGCATAGTTCATACTAACCAAGAAATATATATTTTTCCCAGGGTGATACCTGGCTCATAAATAGAAGTTTAATGGATGGACGGACAGATGAAGAGATGGATGGATAAGTGTGTGATACACAGATGGATAGAGAGATGGGTGAATGAATAGGTGGATAAATGAACAGATGAGTAGATAAATGGATGCAGTATGAAGATTTATAACAGGAACCCAAGTGGCAGATAAAATGTGATGCCTATTTCTAGATTAGTGGGAATAGTAGCTCATCATTTCTTTCTCCTAATGTCTTGCAAATCAATACAACTCCTCAACGACAGTGGCTGTGGCTTCTTTCATTATGTAGGTGGTGGGGAGGTATAAAGAGGATCATGGAAATTTGACAAGGCAGATTTATCCATGGAGGGGTAATGAGGTCTTCGACCCCACAGTGTGATTGCACAATTATATAACCACTCATTATGTTTATGGCTTTATTGACTAGAAATAATGAAAAAGTATTCATACCTTGGACTCAGGGGAAATGTGCTACTTTCTTTTTTAATTAAATATTTCATTTATTTACTTTTTGAATGTTGTCCACCTTTCCAGTCCCCCTCCAGTATCCCCCCATCCACCTCTCTTTTACCTCTAAGAGGGTACGTCCCTAATTACCTACCCACTCCCACCTAACCCCTCTAGAATTTCACTAGTCTGAGGCATCAAGCCTCCACAGGACCAAGCACATCCTGAGGACAGACAAGACAGCCTTCTGCTACATATGTAGCAGGAACCATGGACCAGCCCATGTATGCTCTTTGATTGGTGGATTAGTCCAGTGAGTTCAAAGCTCTGAGAGGTCCCATTAGTTGACACTGTTGTTATTCCTTTGGTGTTGTAATCCCCTTCAGCTCCATCAGTCCTTCTACAGAGTCCACTGGCTCAGTCCAATGGTTCAGTGTAAGTATCTGCATCTGTCTTAGTCAGGTACTGGTAGAACCTCTCAGAGAACAGTTATGCCAGGCTGCAAACACATCTTGGCATCAGCAATAGTATCAGGGTTTGGTGTCTGTGCATAGAATGAATCCCAAGTTGGGGTGGTCTCTGGATGTCCTTTCCTTTTGTCTCTGCTGCATTTTCTAATCCCTGAATTTCTTTTCAGAGTGAAATGCTACAACCCTTTACCAGGAATGAAGAGCCTCCGATTCCAGTACCACCATGGGTTTTGAAGTAAATATGAAATATAAGCATACAACAAACTGGAATCACAGGGCAACAGAATTGTTGGCACATCAAGAAGACAGAAGCAACACAAACTTCTTAAAATTGAAGTCAACTCACATTATTCATTTGCAATGTTTCCCATTAACTTCAGATGAAATTTAAAGTCCCCTCAGTAGTCCAAAGAGCCCTATGCCTTCTTGTTCCCAGTAGTTAAGTTTCATCTTTATTTTTCCCTTCTGAGCACTCTGCCTGTCTTCACAAATATCCACATGATACTCTCATCTTTGGATCGAATGTCACCGTGTCCTTAGCCTAGGGCTCCATACCTGGACTCTGCTCTTTTTCTTCTTTTGGTACAATGTTATCATTATTTGAAAGATTTATTTTATTTCTTTTAGTTTTGTAAATTTTAGTTGAGAAATTACAGTTAGATGTATGTCTAGAATATAACATACATCAATATACATGCACACAACAGATATGAACATATGTATGAACAGTATTTAACAAAATATACTGTGACTATAGAGGAAAAAGGTACTAATTTTTAAGACTTGCAAGAAAAGATGTCTGAGAATCTTACTAGGCCAGTGCTTCTATAGCCAATGGGTCTATCTATCCTGCATTCACTTCAGATCCAGTTTACTCAGAACTGGGACATCTACAAAGAAGCCAGCCTGATTATGTTAAGGAATTAGTAAAATACACCTTGCCCCAGAGACCTTTCAAGCTATTAGGTAGTTTTCTAGAACGTTGTTTCAGAAAAGGGAAACTGATGGGGACAAAAAAAAAACAACAACGGAGTCTCTGTTAATTTTTAATAGCACTGCATTTGCTGTGTTTAAGTGGTGATTTATTCATGCACTTCATAATAAATGCATACTGTAAGCAGCCAGTAGTCAGGAGATAACTCTATCTGCATCTCTGGGCAGAACCCACAGATTGTATTGGATTGGGAAAGACTTAGACAACATAAGTTACCCAGAGGTCAGTTAGTTTGCAGGGCTGCAGATCTTCTTGGTGGCTGGGGCTACCTCTTCCATTGCCTCTTCTAGAAAATTTAACACTTCAAGTTATGACTAAAATCTTCACCTCAGTGATAAAGACTCAGACATTAGTTTAAAAAACATCAGGAGGATAAACCATATTTATAAGGACGTGTGATCTTTGAAGCACGTGTGATCTCAACCAGTTTATCAAGCAGCCAAAGAAACTAGCAATGGATTCACAAGTAATTAGGACATGAGCATTTTGATTTCTGCCCTTGGTTTCCAATTGAATTGAAAAATATGATTCAAAGCTCTTTCCCCAGTCCCTGTGTAGGGTACAATGGGCATCTATCACATAGAAAGAGCTCTAAGAAAGGTGGTGTTAACTATTAATATCCATGATATTGTAGGAAGAACAACCTAATAGAAAGAATTGCTGCTATTGCTGTAGTTAGAAACTAATTTTCCATGTTTGTGCTAAGCAGCTCCCCTGGCAACAGTCTTTTCAAAATAGTCATCTCTAAGGGATAGACACTTTGAGCTCCATCCCTTAGAAGAGCATACAGAAAAAAAAAAAAAAAAAAAAAAAAAAAACAAAACACCATCATCTCTCTGCTTGCTCTATAGGCATATCCCGTCTAGGAAAGGGCAGTTTCACAGACTAAAAATTTATCTCAACACCTTTACTTTGGTCTCTGCTGACATTGGCCTTAAATTCTGAGACAGAAAAATCAGATACTCAGTTACTTTTTTTTTTTTATTACTGATCTGATTGGAGGATGGTCTTCATTTTTGTTTATATCAATTCTCTCCCAGTTTATAATGAATGAGATTAGTAGATCTGGTATTTTTAAATTACATTTTACAACATCACTGAAAGTCATTTTACCTCAAAGTGTCAAATCTCTTCCTTTCTCAGATATGATCCTCTTCAGAAAGATGAATCTGTTGGATAGCATCACCTTCCCCCAAAGAGAGTGATCCAAAGATGAAATGTGTATGTTATTTATGCTTGTTGCGAAGTTATTCTCATCTGAAAATAACTTGTAAAACTTCAAGTGGCTGGAGGTAGGACTGGGACATAGATGCATGGCATGCTAAGAAGAACATGTCTGTCATTTGAAGCGTCTCTGTTCACTTTGGGCACATGCTTTAGCTCTACAATCATTGTCTAAGGGGGGAATTCCCTCTAAAGAGTTATAGAAATTACTATAAGTGGCTAAAGATGTGCATAGACATGTCATCAGTGGATTAAAAGTGTATTTATTACAATGGGTCTGTTCATACAGCACTTCCAGACAAGTCATTATGCATGGCAAAGTCATATCTGTGACATTAAAATACTCTTGAATCTATGATATGATATTGTAGATATTGGCACTTACTGTTGATTTCAGAGATCTTGGGTCTTTGTATAAATCAACCACAGGGGCAAAGATAGATCCCGTGTTAAAAATTGTAACCTCATCAATGTTCATGCTCTTAGCTTGGTTTTAATGTCGGGAAGCTCTTGCCAAGACAATTGGGTGTTGGTAACCTACT
Source organism: Rattus rattus (assembly GCF_011064425.1). Taxonomy (NCBI): domain Eukaryota; kingdom Metazoa; phylum Chordata; class Mammalia; order Rodentia; family Muridae; genus Rattus; species Rattus rattus. The sequence continues at coordinate 102,295,789 of NC_046160.1, read as the reverse complement.
ATAGACTGGGAGTAGTAAACATGGTATCCCTGTGTGTGTGAAAGGTGATTTGTATGTCATGTTAGGGAATAAGAGCTTAGTTTTTAATAAATTTATGTTATACCAATATTAAATCTAACATACATAAAAATAATACCAAGTCCTTTCAAAGTCCTTATGGCAGAAACTATATTATTTGACATATATTATCTTATTTAATTTTTACATGTCTCTGGGATGAATTAATTTGTTTAATGAATTTATAAAATTGTAATAATCAATAGTAATTATTATTATTAGAAATGTATTTGTTTACTATGCATATAGTGTTCTGTTTACATGTATGCCTGCATACCGGAAGAGGGCACCAGATCTCATTACAGATGGTTGTAAGTCACCTTGTGGTTTCTGGAAATTGAACTCAGCACCTCTGGAAGAGCAGTCAGTGCACATAACCCGTGAGCCATCACTCCAGCCCTGCAATAGTAATTCTTAAAATATTCTCAGTTAACAAAAGTCTTGACAGTCTAGTAAGAACAAATCCCAAATTCCAGAGATTTTGGACTAAGATACATTGTCACTGAATGTTTCAAACTCTGTACCTTGGATAACAGAGACAGAAGTAGAAGTAGAATTTTTCTTTTCATATTTTGTTCTATGTGATAGGCCTATAATGTACATCATATATAATGTCTCATTCAAGCCTAACTATAAAATAATCTTGAGACATGATCAATATTTATCCTCATGAGAAATAGGCTAAGAAAGCTGGGCTACTTGAACAGAGTCAATGCTAGCCAGTCCACCCAGGGCAGGACTTAAGTCTATGCATCTCTAGTTCTAAGTGCCAATTTCTACATTGGTGGTAGGGCTCCCCCAATAGGACTTAAGAAAGAAACAGTTAAGCAGGAAAGCGTTTAGGAACTGTTCCAAGTGTAAAGTGCAGAAATATCACTTAGTGGTTGTGGATTCTACCTTTTGTGATGCAGAGATGATGGGTTTGATTTGGAAATGCGGAGTTGGCCTCTCAGTCAGCACAAAACTGCATTCTTAGCAAAATTTAAACTTATCCTTTGACAACAAAGAGTCATTAAGAACATGGTATTTTAGAGAAACTGGTAGTTTCCCGTGTATGTATTTGCATATGTGTAATCACTGAGAGCAGCTCATATTAATTTCAACAGTCCCAGAATGCCAATTCAGGAATTCCTGATCTACAATGGATGTGAGGTGACATTCCAATCCCAAGAAGCTTCTCTGGGGATATTTGCCAAGTCTCCTTTTCTTCTGTCTTGCTGGGAGTCCACTCCATTCAGAGAGGACAACAAAGACCTCCCCACAAACTCCCTTTGAATATCATTGGCCTGTGACCTTGCCCACACAGTAGTGGCAGGAATGACTTGACCAGAATCTCATCCATTTTCCCCCCTCTGGGTGGTCAATGAGCTGGAAAATGAAGGCCACAGTGCAGGTTTACCAGACTCATAATTAGGTCACAGCTGAACCCAGTTCCCATCATCTGGCAGCTGGGGCCAGTGGACCAACACATGCCATCCTCACACTTTCCAGGGGAGCCCAGCTTGTAAGCATCCTTTTCTCCTTATCACTCTCCTTGCCCCAAAGATCCTGCCAGGCCCAAAGGAGGAATCCCGAGGAGAATCGGTGTAACTCTTCTCCAAATAAATCAAATGGCTTTCAGAGTTAGGCAAGCCTGACAGAGAGGACAAGTCTCAGAGAGGACAATAGGGCAGTCTACAATTACCCTGGGCTGACTATGAACAGGAAACAAAGACTACCGTGTAAAAACTATAGCCGTGTGATCTAGGACAATTCCCGTAGCCTATCAGTTTCAGGACTTTCTTTGTATTACAATTGTAATAATAGCCAGGAGCGGGGACACATAACTGTAATTTCAGCACGGGATGGTGATTGGGGGTGATGGTGGGAGAGATCATGAGTACCAAGCCAGTACTGGCTAGCCTTGAAAAGAACATCAGATGGAAAAAAAGGATGCTTAAATCTCTAAAAGAGCTATAAAACATGCGGCTGTTATTTTGTTAATGTGGCTCTATCCATATGTGAGAATCTTCAGTTCAACATCCCCTTTGCATATAAATTAAGGGCTGTAGGCCCGTGTGCTTGGCCTCACTGGACTGTATCTAGGGCTAAAAACTTAGTTGCCTTTAAGACTCACTATTTTAAAAATATTTTTATAAAATTATAAATTTCCCCAAACCATAATTATGTATTACTTGTCGATAAATATCTGTATTGAGTTCAAATCCTTCAAATTGTGACAGTAAACTGATCCTCCATAGGTAGTTTACTCTATGCCAGAGTTAAACTAGATAACTTTATAAATGTGAGCTTCAGTTAAGCAGGACATCTTGCCAAGAGTCAGTTGGCTTATCTGAGAGTTTTGACATTCCCCAGTGGCAAGAAGCATTTTAGAAACTGCTTTCATGCCTTACCTCCTCCCCCATGACAGTCATAGGTGGACTTATCACTCTAGACATTTATAACCCCCTACCCCACCTGAATATTACTCTGAGTACCCCTAGCTCAGCCTAACCCTGACATCTGCTTAGGCTTCTAAACTCTCATTGTTTCACAGATCTTTTCACCTAAGTTCACATTTACCTACCAACATAATTTGTTTACCTTGGAAGAAGAGGGAAATACCTTTATGTATCAGAAAGGATGAAGTCACACCATGCTGTAGTGTGACTTGACCATCTAAGGGAAATTGTGAAATCAGAACAGAAGTTCTTTCTAGGAGAAAGTGATCAGGCCCACAGAAAGTGCAAAAGCATCCCCCTTGGTTTGTCTCCCAAAGTAAAGAAGACTTTTCTATCACTCCTAGAACACATACTCACATTTACCAATCTGTTCCCATCTTAGAATTTAGAGAAAGTTATAGCCCAGTGCCAAGCTCTTTGGCAAGGGTGACAGTGCTGGGTTTCACATCAAGAACATCTCATAGAAGCACGGAGGAGATGGATGGCCTGGCAGCCAACAAGAGCTTTGGGTTCATAAACCAGATTGCCTAGAGAGTGAGTGAGTTCACAATCACAGTAATGAGTTTCCCACTCACAGTACCCAGTGGCACACTCACGGCTCCTGTCATCACAGTCTCTGGAGAGACACTTCCAGTCTCTGTCCACATTTGCACCCATTAATGTTGGAGGCCTCAACCCGTTGCACCAAACCTGAACACACAAGCCTTCTCATTCCATGGCCACCATTTATTTGCCATTCCATTTGTACCTGTCTCACCCGGTCGCTTCAGCTTCTTACTCCCTCCTATGAAAATGAATCTCCAAAGAGAAGGCCAAATGCATGTTTTCAACCCATGGCATGAGCGGATTATGCCAGCTTCTCTCTCTTACCTACTCCTTCTCAGTCTTCACTCTCTTCAACTCAGCCCCCTTTCCTGTCCTCCCCCTCACTCAGACGTCATTACATCATCCTTCTCTTCTTCTCACTCTTATTCTTTGTATTCTACTGTATGTTCTCTTCCTTTCTCTCCCTTACACTCCCTCATCTTTGTTATATACTCTCCTTTGCCTCTACCCAACATGGCAACTTTCCTTCAAATGTTGACTCACTCATCCACTTCCACCTCTTCTTTCCAAGTTTGTTAGAGATGATAATCGCGTTGCCCTCTACAGCACCAAGAAAAACTGTGCCAATCCATGATTCCTTTAACACATGCTTTTACTGTCAGTATGAAATCATTCCCTGATATCTGAGATACCACAAAGAAAACTAAATGCAGACTTTCAAAGAGGTCTCTAGAATTCCAAGCAGAGTATCAGATTATGAAGGTCAGTCTCTTTATTTTTCTTTCTCTTTTTAAGTATAAATTTTATTTTGTGTGTGTGAGGGGGATGTGTTTTGCCTGTAAATATGCCTGCTCATCACATGTATGCATAGAACCCAAAGCCCAGAAGACAGATTGGATCCCCTAGAACTGAAGCGACAGACGGTAGTTTTCACCATGTGGGTACTAGTAATGAAACCCAGGTCTTTTGTATTTGCCCTTTTTTACCTCATTTCAAATATTGTAAAAATAATTACCAAGTATCTAGCAAGAACATATTCTTTAAATTTAAGGATGACTGTCTAAGCAAAAATGACAGACATTTATCAAATGTATTGGCTTCTTGTTTTTCTTGAATTAACACAGCCCAGAGGTAAAAATATAATATCAAGAATAGCCTGTGTCCTAAACATCGATGAAACCAGGTTTGACCAATTCTAAGACATAGAATGACAAAGTAATTGAGTACCAAAAGAATTCTTCAGAGTGCAATTGAGATTGATTTAAAACCATGCTCCAAAAGTATCATCCAGATTCTTTATGGGGAAAATGGCATTTAAGGAACCAGAGCAACAGAAATATGGATATTTTAATGATGGAAAGAATTCACGCCACAAATCTAGAGCCAGGCAGTGCTGGGTATATTCAGTAAGTTACAGAGACCATGGCATTGACTAGAAATAGAAGATTCTCAAGCCTCAACTAAATAGAGAAACCCAGTCTCCAGTCTGTTCTTAGTCACATCTGGAGAGCCTATAATTTCATATTGGTTCCATCCAGATTTAGACTCACTTTCCCAGCAACCTCAAGTTCTACCTACACATGCCCTTAGCCTATTCAGTCAATAAAACAGAATATGAATGTACCATAAGCAGTTCTTACCTCAACGAGAACCAGTCTCACCCACTTGTAAGGCCTTATTTTACCCAAGTCAATGATGAAAATTGCTGATTGCAGCATCTGACATCATCTTCTCATAGACAAGACCACAAGAGCTCACAGACAGATGCCCATAGCAGAAATGGAAAAAAAACACCTATCTGTATGAAGTTAACAAAGAAGAGTTCACAAAATAATCTCACTTTATAATCCAGCTGTCTTTGTCTTCCTCCAAGCAAATTCTCTCATCAAGACCAGACTCTTTGGAATACTTCATCTGTCATGTCAGGAGAAGGAGAGACCACCACAACAAGGTCCAACAAATCTAGTCTCATAATCGGACCCTCTTTTTTTTTTTAAAGATTTATTTGTTTTATGTAAGTTCATGGTCGTTGTCTTCAGACACACCAGAAAAGGGCATCAGATATCATCATAGATGGTTGTGAGCCACCATGTGGTTGCTGGGATTTGAACTCAGGATCTCTGGAAGAGTAGTCACTGCCCTTAACCACTGAGCCATCTCTCCAGCCCCCGGACCCTCTTTTGATGTTCAAGAATACTGTAGATATAACTATATTTAGTGCATAAATGTCAATATATTAATGAAAAGGAAAAGCAAAGTATACACATATCTCAGGTAAAAACTAGCCTCTTAAAAATGTGCTTACAAATCCTAAGAGAACATGAGGCAAATCCTATTAACATCATTAAAAATGTTGAGGGCTGAGAAGATGGCTTAGTGGATAATGTGTTTCCAGCACGCGTATTAGGATCTGAGTTTGAGTGTGAAAAACCCATGTAAATTCAGAAGTGTAAAGCATACATTCGAAATCCCGTGTTTCCATAGTGATATAAAAGGCAACCCAAAGTCCACTGCCAAGCTTCAGCAATACTACTGCCGTGGTTTCATCTAGCCATCTCTTCTTGTTGTTGTTTTGGAGTTTCCAAGACAACCTCAGATATGAGCCAGGGAGATAATCCATGAAGTACTTACAGGACAAGCATAAGCACCTTGGTCCAGATCCCACATAAAGAAGCTGGGCATGGAGATGCATGCTTCTAATCCTAGCTGTTAAGAGGCAGAGACATGGGCCTAACTGGAAGGCCAACCAGTTTAGGCCAACCAGCTTAGCCCACTCATCGAGTTCCTCAATGAGAGGTCTTTTCAGGAAAAAACAAAACAAAACAAAATGAATGACAGCCAAGGAAGGACAACTACAATTGACCCTTGGTCTCCATAAGCAAGTACATACACATGTATGTGTGTGTGTGGGGGGGGGGCACTAACATACACACAAAAATCCCAAACATCATAAAATTTTGGTATTGGTTCTACTAAGTCTGAAAACAGAGCTACCTCTTATAAAAACCTTAAATGACACAAGACACAAAAACCTCTCACCTGGGAATCTATCACTAATTCACTTAGCATTAATTCTAAATTCAGTGAATCATTATTTCTGATCATATTATAAGTTTTATATTTGCAGCAAATGGTGTCTTAGATGTTAACATTTAGAAGAATGTTTTGGCATTTCTCCTCCTAATAAGCCAACCTAATTGTATAAGAAAGGAAAACGGGGTGGTGCATAATACAAAGAAGCAAAGAATCAGTAAGTTTCCAAGAGGAATCTCTGAAATCCTTTGTCCCTTAACCAAATATCTCATATAAATTAAATGAAATTGTGCTGGCAGTGGCTACTAACTCCTTATGACATGCCAAGCACCACACCATGGCCTTGAAGAATAAAGTTACAAAATGAAGTCTTCCTCACTCATCTATGTCCAGTCTATAGTGCCTGCTATGCAGGAAATGGTCCACAAATGTGCTGGCTGGAATCATGTAATGATGTTTTAAAAGCACAACTTGAGGCACATGCTGACAAGCAGAGAATGAAGCTTGATAAGTTTTTGAAGACCCAAAGGTAATCCTTGGATTTGAGGGCAGGAGCAATTTATTTAAGAAAATGACTCTCTCCTTTTTTCCTCCAGCTTGTGTTATCCCTCCTTGAATCATTGAAAGGATCCATTAAGCAAGATGTCACAATTGCTTCTTTTTTGGTGTAGTTTTATTAACATAGTAAGAAGATGTGAATGAAGTTTTTTATTCATCATCTAGAAGGGCATTGTTACCTACTGGCCCTGACCCTTAGATGCTTGACTTCTTTAGGGAAAACTTAGGCTGTGATACTTCAGTTCTAATACGATGCACTGGGAGAGCATTAACCCGGAATAACAGAGGAATAAGACAAAGAATTCGGCAAGAGAAGAGTTAATACATTGTGGGGTAGCTGAGTCCATCCCAAAGCAGCATGCTGGCATGGCTCATTTTCTACACCATTCCATTTCTTCTCCACTAATTCACAGTCATTATCATATCCAGACATGCATCCCATGCTTCATTTGCTGACATTAATTAATTTCCCCACCCCTTGCTTTTCATCTCATTTTAAAAGAATGGCAGTGAAATATCCCATTCTCCTAGCGAAAGGATACAGGTTTAACACTGGCCAGCAGCTGGCTAGGTCTACTGCAGATTAGGATGTGTGATGACCCATAGCTCTGACTGCATCTTTCATCAGCTGTTATGACCCTCGCCCACAACCGCACTCAGAACCCCCTCCCATCTGCAAGTTGCCCGTTGCAAAACCACTCCCTCCTGTGCAATGGTTTATAAAGAGCAGTGTTGGGTAGGAATGACAAGCCTTGGGCATACCTAGTTCCTTCCCCTCCTGCTAAAGGAAAATCAACGTGACGAGAAGAAAAGTCAAAGGAGCATTAAAATTGGCTAGCAACCTCCCATGATGCAAGGCTCATACTTCCCAGATCAGCTGCTGAAATCTCCAAGTTCTACAGCCACAGTTGGACACACTTCAAGATGTCTTGCCTACCTTGAAAAATAGAGCCAAAGGGCTAAAAAAAAAAAAAAATCCTCTGGAAACTCCTAGGTGTGCCCACATGCATCTTTGCCTTTGTGTGTTTCCCTGACATTTACTGTGTAACTGAATTATATGATTCCCTAACTGTATTCTTTGTTATTGTCTACTATTAAATTCTGAAGCCTCGATGCATTGTACAGCAGCTGCATCCACAGCCTGCATTCTTGGCATTATACCTAGAATCATAATTATGCCTAATGAATTCAGATACAAACGCATCCCCACAATGGCTTCTCTTGTGCTTGAATGGATGTGGGCATCTCTCAATTCATATGAAAGAATGATGCAGGCTTTCCTTCAAAGGAGGCTATCACTGGACAGTTCACACAGCCCTTTAATATAAGTTAGCTAATATTATCCATGAACTAAAACAGCTGCCTCTACCCCATTTTGTCTCTATCTGTGGGAGGCTGTATTTCTGTGGGCTCCAGTTTCCTCCTGTAAACAAGGAAACTGTTGTTTCTCTATGTCTCAGTGGCAAAGTGCTGCCTTCCATGTGCAAGACTCCAAGTTCCCTCCTCAGAGCTACAAAATTAAATTGTTGAGTTACATGACCTGGAGAGACTCTTTCAACAGCTCTGGAATTATATGACGTTTAGTCATATAATTCTTCATACCTTCAATTTTCTCAGAAGAATCTCATGGAACATTTTGCATTCTGATTTCTGTGCAGTGATTTTTTTTTTTGAGAAGTAAAACAACACTTCAATTAGCCCCTAGAAAGGATGGATCAGAATGTCCTTTTGTAGGAATTAAATACCTTGTTTGATCTTTTTAAAGACTATAATTGAGTACCAAATTCTAAGATAACAGAGATCACAGTTTAAATATCAAATCATTATCTCGGCTGGGAGAATGGCTTGGTCTATAAAATTCTTGCTGTGCAAGCTTGAAGAACCGTGTTTGATTCCCAAAACCCATGTAGAAATGTCAGAGCTGGGGAGGATGAGATAGGCAGATCCACGATGCTCACTGGCCAGCCAGTTTAGTTTAACTGATGAACTCCCGGCCAATGAGAGATCCTGTCTCAAAGTATACTGACAGCAATCCTGAAGATATTGAAGGTTATACTCCAGCCTCCCATACCCATGTACACATATACTAGATTTTGGTTTGTCCTACCCTGGATTTCTTGATAACATGTAGATGGCAGAAAGCTCCAGAGTATTCTTCCTATAGTTGCTATGTCCCCTCTACTGACAACAGGAAGGACATCTCAGCTGTAGGAACTGACTTGAAGAGATGCGCAATGCAAAGGAGACTTGTCAACTTGTGGCCCAAAAGTTAAGTAGCAGCTTAGCTATAAAAGAAAACCTGCCTGCTGCAATTTCAGAGTCACAGGGACAGCACTTAAGGCCCATACAAGCTCTTTCACTGCAGTAAAATAGAAACACCATCATTTTATTCTTCCCAGTTCACTTCAGTGGGTGAGCACACCTATCAGCACAACTGGGAATGCCCTATGCAGCCACAACCAGGAAAAAGGGCTCAGCAGAGCACCAAACACTTACTAAAGTTAATGAGTAAACACAAAGGGGTTTAAGTGGCTGGGGTGGGAGGCAGGGCCCTGGTAATAAAATACATTAAAGAGTGAAAAAGATCTCCTTCAAAGAGAATAAGGTGACACCTACATCAAGACAACAATTCAGATTGACTAGTAACAAACTCAAGAATGAGCCATGACAGTAAAAGAAATGACAGGATATTACTAACTAATTGTCAGGCCTGTCACTCTAATAGTTGTCTCTTTAGGAAGTTGGGAAACGTCATTTAAAAACAAAACAAAACAAAAACTCCAGAAGGTCTGTCTATGTCTGTAGTTTGTATTGTCTTTGCTTTTCTAAAAATAAAGTCTTAAAATACAACCATTCAAGTCAGCTAAGTATAAAGTTCCCACTGAAGCACCTAGGGACAGGGACTAGAGAATATAGTTTAGGTCAGTCAGTCCTTCAACCGGCCCAATAGTACATATTTCTTGGATGCTTGCAATATGCAAATCACTATCATGTCCAGACTCTGAAATTCTAACATCTAGAGAGAATATACCAAGTCCTAGACCAGCTTTTTTACTTCCCTCTTTTAATGTCTCCAACAAAATAGGATCTAGTTTGAAAATATTTATCAAACCTCTATTTTGAGATAGTCATAGTCTTGGGTACACAGGAGTGCTAAAACTTTAGTAAATATCATCTTCTCAATGAACCAAGTGAAATGAACACCAAGTTAGTATAAAAAATTATAAATAAAGAAAATGTAGCCCCTGTCCCCCACCCACACCCAGAGACAGCTTGACTCTCAGGAGGTCTGTCACAACCAGGCTTACAGGTAAGACACCTGCCCCCACCAACCCCAATACCTAGCCTAATAGGGAGCCCCATAGGGCCCAGTGGTAACAGGACCTTTCTGCGCCGCCAGAGACATATCTTCCTTCCAGCCTGCAACTCTTCCTAGCGCAGATCCAGCATTCCAGAGCCCCTACCCCACCCAGAAACAGCTTCACTCCCGGAAGGTCCATCACAACCAGGCTCATAGGCTCACAGATTGAACACTCCTGAACGAAACACCAATGGCTAAGGCCTTAGGGTCAACAATTGACAAATGGGATCTCATGAAACCTTAAAGCTTCTGTAAGGCGAAGGGCACTGTCAATAGGACAAAACAGCAACCTATAGAACGGGAAAAGATCTTTACCAACCCTATATCAATAGAGGGTTAACATCCAAACTTTACAAAGAACTCAAGAAGTTAGACTCCAGAGAACCAAATAACCTAATTAAAAATGCAGTACAGAGCTAAACAATGAGTTCTCAACTGAGAAATCTCAAAGAGCCGAGAAGCACCTAAAGAAATGTTCAATATCCTTAGACATTCAGGAAATGCAAATCAAAAGGATCCAGAGATTCCACCTTACAACAGTTAGAATGGCTAAGATCATAAACTCAGGCCACAGCTGATGCTACAGAGGATGTGGAGAAAGAGGAACACTCGACCATTGCTGGTGGGATTTGCAAGCTGGTACAACCACTTTGGAAATCAATCTGGTGGTTCCTTAGAATTGGAAATAGTTCTATCTGAAGACCCAGTTATACCACTACTGGGCATATACCCAAAACATGCTCCAACATATAATTTCTATGTTTGTAGCAGCCTTATTTAAAATAGCCAGATGCTGGAAACAACCCAGATGTCCCTCAATGGAACGATGGACACAGAAAGTGTGGTACATTTATACAATGGAATAATAGCTACTCAACTATTAAAAATGACAACTTCATGAATTTTGCAGGCAAGTGAATGGAACTAGACAATATCATCCTGAGTGAGGTAACCAAGATCCAAAAAGACATACATGGTATGTACTCACTGATAAGTGGATATTAGCCCAAAAGCTCAGAATACCCACAATACAACTCACAGGCCATATGAAGCTTAATGAGAAGGAACGCCAAAGTGTGGATGACAAGGGGAAACAAAACAATCATGGGAGGCAGAGGGTGAGACCTGGGTGGAAGGAGGGGAACAAGAGGAATGGGGGGCAGGATCAGGTATGGAAAGAGATAGGAGAGAAGTCTAGAAGGCCATGAGAATGAAAAGAAATATGTAGCAGTTGGGTGGGGGCGGGGAATCACTATAAAGTTCCAAATGCCATGGATGCAGGAGGCTCCCAAGTCCCAATGGGAATGACATTAACCAAAATACCCAAAAGCAGGGAGATAGAACCTGAAGAGACCACCTCAAGTAGATAGACATGGTCCCCAGATGAGGGATAGGGTCTCCCACCCATCTCAAAATCTTTAATCCAAAATTGTTCCCATCCAAAGGAAACATGGTGGGAAAAAATGGAGCAAAGACTAAAGGAAAGGCCATCCAGAGATAACCCCCTTGGGATCCATCCCATCCACAGACACCAAACTTCAACACTATTGCTAATTCCAAGAAGTGCTTGCAGCCTACTATAGCTATCCTCTGAGAAGCTTGCCAGCACATGACCAAGACAGATGCATATTGTCTCACAGCCAACCATTAGCCTAAACCTGGAAACCCAAATTGAAGAGTAAAAAGGACTGAAGAAGCTGAAGGGGATTGCGACCCCACAGGAAGAACAACAATATCAACTAACCAGCCCCCTCAGAACTCCCAGGGACTAAACCACCATCCAAACCGTACATGTAGCAGAGGACTACCTTATCTGGCATCTACGGGAGGGGGACGGTACTTGGTCCTGTGGAGGCTTGTTGACTCAGTGAAAGAGGATGCTAGAGGAGTGAGGCAGGAAAGGGTAGGTGGGTGGGGGATCACTCTCTTAGAGGCAAAGGGGAGGGGCAATGGGGTGGGACATTTGGGGAGGTGAAACTGGGAAGAGGGCAACATTTGAGATATAAATAAATAAAATAATAAAAAATGAAATAAAATCTAGATGATGCATAAATCTTAAGGGTACAGCCTCAGTTTCCTTACCCATAAAATGGAAATAGTATCAGTTAAGAAGAGTATAAAGGCTACTTGGGTTGAAGAGAAGACATTGCAGTTCGTTGATCCAAAATCCTACATGGATTTATATTTATGAAAGACAGAACAAGCTCTTTGGTCAAAACTCAAAACATTTTATTCAGATTCTACAAAATGCCTTTGCTTTCCACAGGCACGCAGCACTTAACTTTTGGTGGCATCCTTGACAAAAGGAAACACTACTTTTTCCGATTCAAATAGAATATAGGTCTTACCTGTGTAGTTCAGGCTTTGGGACAGAAAAGAAGGAGAGAAACTTTACCAGCAAAGATAAGTTCAAGAGACATAATCTTGAAGGAACAATAAAGTAGGAAAATCAGTTCCTTGAGTCTGGGGCTGCAGTAAGCAAAAAGCCAAGTGGTCCTTTTTAAGGTTCAAGAGCAAAGACACTTGGTGGCAAACACCTGGACTGAGCATACCTCAACTGCTCACAACAGAAAATTCCCCAAAATTCCTGTTGCAAAGACACAACATCTCAAATATTGCCAAGTATTTATCTTCATTGCTCTATGTCCCTCAATTACCCAGCTACAGTGTACTCACTTTCTTTTCACCTTAAAACCAGATGTTTTTGGGCCATTCACCATGCTTTCTCTTAGACCTGTCTTCTGTGTGCATACTCACACAATAGTTTTGACAACCTTCTTATTGTCTTATAAACTCTTGTTCTCACCCTTCGTCAGATGATAGCATGCAAACTATTTATGCCTACATCCTTTTTTTCTTCCAATCATAGTTGGCAACACCATAGTAGAAGTAAACAAAAAATGATGACTGTATCTTTCTTCTCTCTCTGCAATTTAAAATGGACCAGAGACCACCATATGGATGCTTAGAACCAACCTGGGCTCTGTCAGTAAGGTGAACCTCTGTGGCAGTGCAGAAGTAATCACAGAAAACTCTGTAGTCACACCCTCATTGGATTCAATAAGAGATCTTCCTATAACAGGTCTTTCCCTCCTTCTGACTCAGAGATTCTCTAGTAATAGCTAATACTTTAGCAAATGAGTGGGAACGATGAAACAGAGAATCAAGAGAAAGACCAAGGCAAGAGAAAATCCTGTAAGAATGTTTATGATAGGAGTTGGATAACCTTGAGAGGATAGTCAGCCTCACTGTGGTTCAGCGAAGTTGTGTTTTACATAGCCTTCCCAGGAGAGCCCACACCCGTCAGCCAAATGTATAGTTTTACCCCTACATCTGCCCTTCTTGCAACTATTTCTCCCTAGTTTGCTCTCTGTTGCTGTGATAAAATATCATGACCAAAAGCAATTGGGAGGAAACGGTTTGGTTGACTACAGGGTGCAGATTATCATCAACTGGAGCCAAGGTAAATACTGAGGCAGGAGGAGAAAGCAGAAAATACTAAGGAACCCTGTTCTCTTGCGTTGCCCTCCCTGGCTTGTTCAGCTACTTTTCTAATGCACCCCAGGTCCCTTTACCCAGGGATGGTACTGCTCACAGTGGGCAGTGCTAGCCTACGTCAATTAGCAAGTAAGAAAATGTCCCACAGACATGCTCATGAGCAATCTGAGGCAATTCCTCAACTTAGACTCCCCCTTCCCAGATCAGCCTAGGTTTATGTCAAGTTGACAAATATGAGCCCTGAGATTTGATGAAAAATCATTTAAGTTCTATTAATCCAACATTTAGTACCAAATTATCAGAGGAATCGTGTATACAGTTTCCTTCTTCTGGTTTATAGAGCATCTGATATCCTGCATCCTAGGGAGACCTTCAGGATTGACAAAGTCACTAGTGACTCTGTATCTCTATTTGTCTCTGGTTCTCTCTGTCTTCTCTTTTTCTATATCTCTGTGTCTCTCAGTCTCGCTCTCTGTGTCTCTGGCGCTCTCTCTCTCTCTCTTTCTCTCTCTCTCTCTCTTTCTCTCTCTCCGTGTGTGTGTGTGTGTGTGTGTGTGTGTGTGTGCGTGTGTGCGTGTTCATATGACAACAAAGAGGTCAAAATGGAAAGACAACACAGTAAAAAATGGACACAGACGTGGAGGTGGAAAGATGAATGAAAAGGAAGAGAACAGTAATAAATAAAAAGAAGAAAAATGAGGTGTCCCAGCTGTAGAGAAAATGGGGAAGAAATTTCAACAAAGGAAACTTGAGCTGGCCTTTATTTTTAAGCATGCATGTGCTGCATGTATTCTACAAAGGAGAGGAAGTAGGGAACAGACACGAAGCTAAACTCTACAATATCTAAATAAGAAAGAGATAGGTGGGTGAAATATTATTCTGCATAAGAAATGTGTCCTGAACATTAACAGTGGAGTTTGACTCTTAGTTGAACTGTGACCTAGATCATAGGACACAACAATGCAAACAATAATATCAAATATAAAGTAAATTGTTAATTAGGGATGCAGACCAACTGTGAAAAACAGTCTTTCTCCTTCGTAGTCCATAACCCTCCATTTCTTAAAATGAAGATTCTAAGCAAACCTGACATGTTAAAGAACAATTCCTGGAGGCTGCCAAGAGTGGAGACTCATTTGAACTGTCACTTGAAAATCTTACTCTTTTGAAGATTATTTCTTTACTTTACATCCCAACCTAAGTTTCCTCTCCCTCTTCTCCTCCCAATCTTTCCCTAACCACCAGCCCTCATCTACTCCTTCTCTCTTTCTCTTGAGAAAAGGGAAGGCCTCCATGAGTATCAACCAGCCTTGACATATCAGACTGCAGTAAGACTAGGTGCATCCTCTCCATTAAGATTAGCTGAGGCTCTGACCTCATAGGTAGCAATGAATATCCTAGTAAGAGCACCAGTGGAAGGGGAAGCCCTTGGTCCTGCTAAGACTGAACCCCCAGTGAACGTGATTGTTGGGGGAGGGCGGCAATGGGGGGGAGGCTGGGGAGGGGAACACCCATAAAGAAGGGGAGGGGAAGGGATTAGGGGGATGATTGCCCGGAAACCTGGAAAGGGAATAACACTCGAAATGTATATAAGAAATACTCAAGTTAATAATAATAATAATAATAATAATAATAATAATAATAATAATAATAATAAAAAGATTAGCTGAGACAGCCCAGTAGAGGAAAAGGGTCCCAAAGGCAGGCAATAGATGCAGAATAAGGTCCTGCTCCCACTGTTAGGAGTCTCACATAAGTACCAAGCTACACAACTGTAACATATGTGCAGATAAGCTAAGCTTTTAAAGGCATTGGTGTTGATGATACCCCCTAAAACCTGAAAGATACTCTTTCAACTTTTACATGGCCTCTGCGGAATACAACTACCTACTTCTGATGCCTATGCAAAGCCTGCTTTTGAAGGTTTATTAAGTGTCTCACGAGCAACTACAACTGTTACCACTATGTAATCAGGTGACCTTGGCGTTCTACCATAAGCTCCAGACCAAAGCTGAGTTGTCACATTTCAACCATAACAGCATAAACACCTTCATATGATCACATGCTCAGGTTATATAAAAATAATATTTGGAGCCAGACCCAAAGAAGCAATTTATTAATAAGCTCAATAGAAAAAAGCTGGAAAACACATGGCCCAATCCCACTCTGGGCACTTGACTTCAGTAGGTATGCAGGATGCCCAGATGAACACATTCAAGCTCCAGATTTAGGAAACTCTGCTTTGACACACCTGGACTAGCTTGACTTCCACAGTTTAAATCAATGCTTTCCAAATTGATGTCCCCCAGATTGGCAGCAGCTTTGGAGGATGTGTGGATGTATTCAAATTAGAAATTCTCAAGTCCTAGCCCAGATCTGATGATTCAAGCACTTGGGAATGGTACCCAGTGGGCTGCGGCTTGCTACGCTAGCCAGGTATAATTAATTTAAATCTGCCCTTAGAGCCATGGTTCTCAACTTTGTTGAAGAGTAGAATAACTGGCAATGCTTATGAGAAGCCAACATGGAGGACATTCCTCAGACCAACTACATCTCTTGGAAAAGGGAAAGGAGAAGGTTTAAATCCCAGACAACAACAACAAGAAAAGACTCCTTCACTGACCCTCAATCCTCACTGTAATTGTTGCTTCTTCAAAAAATGTATAGTAGTAAATATATAGTATATAATTAGTATATATGTACAGTATATATAGAATATATTTATATATACTCATAGTATATATAGTATAAAACAGCCTATATATTTACAGATAGTATATTTACACATAATAGTAAATATATTTACTATTACTTATTTACTTATTTTACTATTATACTGGGTTCTTAAATCTATCTGATTTCTTTGATCTCTTGGACTGTCAGGGGTGGAACTCACAACCCTACACAAGCTTCAGAGAGAAGGAAAACCAGACCCATCTAATTGCTGTTAGATCAAGTTACATACTGAAGTGACTGGAAGGCAAGACGGGCTGCTTTTTAAAAGGTTCCTTCTGCTATAAACTTCCTACCTCTAGCTTAGAAATACCCATAATGGAGGGGGGTAAGCTACCCTGGGTCTTCTTTCTTCAATCTGCCAGCAACCCCATGATTATTTCCTCCATCAACCTGAGTGAGTAGGCTGGGAGTCACTTACCCTCCTTTAAATTGCCCCATTTGTGTCAAGGTTATTTTGTACAAAATGATAAGTATTACCCATTAATTCTCTTCTGCACCTCCTACATTTTTCCTCAAGCCTAGGCTCTAGGAGAAGCTTTCTTTTTCTTCTCCTCTGACTTTTTTTAAGAGACCTCCTGAACATAGTTACCCTGTAGGTTTGCCATACATTTATTTCATCCTCTAATCCATGAGCCAAGAGATAATCAGTATTATTAATAAAAATGAGTTACTATCATTATACTAAGAAGAAAATGATGCCAAATCTTGCATTTCTCCCCAAGTCCAATTAAACTGCTCCTCTTCATGAGGCCTCACATGTTGGTCTCTAGAAACATTAATAGCTTTCACATTTGTCAATTCCAGGAATTCTCTATCTGTCTGTGTGAACTGCACTATCTGCTAAGTAAGAATGGTGTAATATAAAACCGCCATTTCCCACATCACTGGGAAACTTTCTGAAGGCTGAGACTCCAGGCCTCAACCTTTTGAAGCCCTCACAACTTCAGTACTGTTTGGGGCAGAAAGCACAGACTAGAAATTCAGTAAACATTTTAATATCAATAAACCAATTTCCTAGAATATCAAGAAGAGTTCATCGTGTTATGGCTTCTAAATATACACTTCAAATTCCAAAGCAAAAGTAACGTAACCATCCTGCCTCTGACTACTAGTGGAAGAATGAGCCTAATTTTCACAGATCGCAAGCCACAGTGACTTAAGAGTAATGTGTCTGTGCCTGTATGTATGTGTATGCCTGAGAAGAGAACCTGTGTGTGTGTGTGTGTGTGAGTTTGTGTGTTTGTGCATGTGTGTGTGTGTGTCTGTGCATGCGTGCATCCCCATAAAGATCACTTTTGTCCTACCCTAATGCCTTTTAATGCAATGTCTTAGAACAGTTATGGAAATTAAGTACATTTAATTTTTTGTAACTCAGTTTTTGCTCTTGCTATTGCCTTCAACTTTCTGCTTTTGTAGTTTTTAATTATTAGAATTTAAGAGATAGTTCTCAGATACATTCAAACATTTTCATCATAATAAAACCCTTGCAGATCTTGAAGTTCAGTTTTAATAATTGAAAAGACATTCATCTCTTATTGGGTGCATTTGCAGTTTAAAGCTGGTAAGGCTGAGATAGTATAGAATTGCAAAAAAAAATGATTTGAATTGGTCATGAAACAAATTCAATTTTCACTCTAAAAACAATGCTGTATTTTGAGAAATCGTGCCTTCTTCATCAGAGAAACATAAGGCTTAGTGATTCATCATATGCAAGTTGCTAAGTTTACTTTGTAGAATAAATATACAATACACTCAAATATACAGTAAACTTACATTGAAGTTTCCATTGCATTTTTAGCCTGAAAGTAAGTTTCCATGCAAACATTCTCTTTCCACCTGATCTTTCACACATTCATCTGTAACTAGTATAAATAGAGCATTACTTGGAAGAGGTATGAAATCCAGAAGATGAGAAAGCCACAACTAAGAAAAAATATCCTCTTAGATGATTAAAAGAGGAACAGAGGACCTGATACGTTGGTAAATACTTCTCTGCACAGAAAGCAACAGGAGAAAAGAAATAGGTAACACAGGAAGGGGCTACACGAGGAATTATTTTCCTATCTGCAGATACAACAGAAAACACATGTGCATGCACACACACACACACACACACACACACACACACACACACACACACACACCCTTATGTGGAGGCGGAACTAGGAGTTAAAACATTTCTCTGCAAAGCATCTAATGGGAGTTCCAGCAGTCTCAGTATGCAGGAAGGGGGAGTGATGCCCTTGGAGGCAATGGGCATTTCCCAGGTTCCTCCAAAATTCAGGTAGCTGTGAAGCTATACACAAAGATAGCACATGCTGAGCCATCAGAACTAGCCCTGAAACATAACATCTGAGGTGTGCAGTAGAAAAGAAGTGGATCTGTAGACTTCCATCAAATAAGAATTCCCAATGATGACTTAAGTCAACACACTTAATGATGGGCATATTGCCATACAGAATTTTGTTTAATTATACTCTCTAATAAAATTTTAATATAATAACACTTGCCCTGCATTTTGGATTTTCTCTGGGGTTCTGAGGAAAAGGCAACTAATTACAGTAGGAAATTCATATCATGATCAATAGATTAAATGTTACACCTGTCTCTAATGTGAGAACTAGGCAATATTTAAATGGCAAGAAAAATAAGTTTTCCAAGAGTTACATGGTTTTTTTCTCAAAGTCATATCTATGCACGAAGGTTATTTTGGTTCTTAATTATTCTATGTTCCCAGTTGCCCCTGGTTTATAAAGCTACACCACTCTTCATTCTATTTCTGGATGTGCTAAGCCTGGGACTTTCCTGTCCTTGCCTTTTCCTCTTGGTCTGGGATAATTTCTCTATACCTGGCTCCTTTTGTTACTTGGATTTCAGCTCCTTCTATGGGAATTCTATCAACCAAAGCCAAGCAGCTATTCTTAGTTCTCCTTATCTGAATTATCTAAACAGGACTAACGATTTTCCCACAAGTAACTTTAATTGCTTATAGTTCCTCCCCCTCCACTCTCCTCTCCTTCCCTTCCCTTTCTCTTGGACTTAAATAAGGTACCATGATATCAAGAAACCAATGTTACCACTTTACCTTAAATATACAACACTGTGTTCAATACACAGGAGGGATTTGGTATGTTATGTGGGTCATTATGTTAAAATTATCGCCATCATCATCATCATGACAGCAAAGCAACCCACTTTGGTGTTACCTTTTTTTTTTTTTATTTTACTGGCACTCACTAATAACTATGTGATATCATGTTATGTATTTATTCATCTACTATTTGTCTCTTAGTAAAATATATTCTATTTTGTATATTTGATTTACCTTAATATACCTAGCATTTAGAATATGTCCTGGAACATGGTAGTGGTTCAATAAATTATTGTCGAATGAAGCTGTAAGTCGACCCATGCTTTGTCCCCTGCTTCTACATGCAATGTACAATCTAACACACTGTTTACCATTTCATGTACTGTTGTTGACCATAACGCTGGCTCTGTGTCTGACACTTTGGCATATCCAGGTTCTTGGCTGACTGAGATAGAGGTGTTTGATATGGACGAAATATTCTTGGTCAGCCCTGTTACCCAACACCAGTAATCTGTAGGCTTTGGTGATACTCTATTCAACTCACTATTATTTCAATATCATACTCCCAAGTCACAGACTGGAGACAGTTATTAGTGTTGTAACTATTACATCATCCACTGATCCTGAGATATTTGGAAGAAAGAAGAAATCAGAGGAAAGATTGGAAGTAACCTAGGGTCATTCATCCACAGAAGTCACAAAAAGAAAACCAAAAACAAACAAAAATCAGCTCCTGTGATATAGCAACCCTCTAATCCAAGCCCTTAAGGCAGGTGAGTGTACTTTTGAGGTTAGCCTCGGCTATAAAAAGCAAACTCCAGATAATGTGGGACCACATAGTGAAGCCTTATCTCAACAAACAAACAAACAAACATACATACAAACAAACAAGCAATATCACAATAATAATAACGTGTACCATTCTCTAGGTGAGAAGGACTAACAGGCTTACTAACACCTTCCAAGAACTTCCCCCTTTGCGATGAGATATATTCACATACATTCTGATAAAAGCAAAACCCAACACTCCTCCTTGGAAATTGCAAAGCTACATATGTAAGTCTTACTTCTGCGATCTTAGCATCTAGCAGGAAGATGGACAATGACAGAGTTCTTCTATTCCTGCCGAACAGACCCTATCATTCTGTTCATGCATATGGCCAATTCACCTACTAAATGTCACATGAAACCTCCATCAAGCCACCCAGCCAATATCATCTGCTCCAAAATACACTCTTGCAGCTAGGGATTCCCAATGAGATGATTGCGGTCCTGCTACATCCTCACTGTCACCCTAGGAGATCTCCATCCAGGCCCACCCAGAAAACTCACACTCATGAATTCCTGACCCCTAAGACAGGAGAAGATGACAAATGTTTATAGTCTAAAGCCACTGAGTCTTGCAGTGATTAGCACTGCAGCAAAATCTTACTAATCCGGCTCAATCCAAAAAGGAAAAAAAAAGAAAGAAAAAGGGGGGTTGTCAGAGCCCCAGATTCAGGACTCCATCTGCAGCTGTAACTAAGCAGACATCACAGACAAAATTACTTCTTTCCTTTCTCCCCTAATTCACTCTATTAAAAAGAAGTTTCACAATAGAGAGGGGTTTCCCCCCCCTTTTCAAGAGCCTTCCTAGCAGTCCTACAGTATCAAACAGGATTGGTTTTAAATGAACGTCCTCCTCCCCCTACTCTGCCTGCCGGGGGAGTTGTGAGGCTTAATTAATTACAGATCTTTGGATGAAAGGAGCACCAAGTACAGGGAATTTTCATCAAACCGGACGAGGAAAAATGAAAGCGAGCAGGAAAATAAAACATTCTCTCTCTCTGCTTGCTAAATCTATTTCACCTGAGATTTCACGCAGGCTCGGTCACCTATTGTTTAGAGAGGACTCCATTTTTGCTGAGTGCAGAGGGGAAGCAAGCCAGCATAGTCTCAGAATAGGGAGCCCTTGTCCTTTAGCTTAAAATAGGCCCCTTTCCCAAAATAGGCATCAACTCTTCCTTTAAGGGACAGCATGGCCATCTGGATCATGAGCTTTCAAGGAGGAGCAGTGAACTGGAATATATATATATATATATATATATATATATATATATATATATATATATATATATATATATAATTGGTGGGGCCCCACGGAGCCGGTCCACCTCCATGTGTAAGTGCAGAACTTCCCAAACCTCAGTGAGTCCAACAACTCTAGATGCTGATCCCTACTCTGAGCAAATACTACGGGGAAAGAATGAGTTCTTTGAGTCTCCTCCTGCCAGAGGAATCCCAAAGTAGCAGAATGTTTATTTATTTTTTTTATTTTTCAATATAAAAATGAGATAGTTCATAAGAGGCCAGTAGGAAAATGGGAAAGTGGCTAAATTTTATGGTTAAGATTCCAAGGTTCAAATCCAGGGTTCACCATACAATAAACATATGACCTTCGGTGAGTGAACAACTTAGCCTTTCTGACCCTCCAATTCTTTCTTTAAGGAAAGTCCAGCCACTAATACTACTGGCTGAGACAGGTAATGCCAAAGACGGTGCCCAGATGGAGGCAGAAGTCAATCACTGGACCATAATATTGGCTGTCATTAAGGATTTTATTTACCCTGCCACTTTGGGTCTGGCAAACATCCTCATTGAGGTTTTATAGAGCGTTCTATTCTTATAAAATGTGGTTATTCCTAAAAAGCCACAGTGTACAGGTCTCACAAAGTTAGGTTCTATCTCTAGCCTTCTTTCTTGGGGGTGTGGAGAAAGTAGGCTTTTCCTTACCAAAGAAGTAAGCAAGGCAAGGTTGGGATTGAGAAGAGAGCTTAGTCAGTAAGATGCTTGCATCACAAGCATAAGGACCTGAGTTCAATACTTCAGCATCCAGGTGAAAACAGTTGAATGATAATGCTTGTAATCCAAGCATTGGGAAAGGGAAGAGAGACAGACAGAGTCTTAGGTTTGCTTGCCAGCAAGACGTAAGCTTACTTGATGTCTTGTGGCCTGTGAAAATCTTGTCTAAAATAAAATAAAATGAGGTAGATGGCATCTGAGGAATGACAACCAAGCTTGTCCTCTGGACACACATGCATATGCACCTGCACACACATTTACACACATTTTTTTTTTAAAAAGAAAGGTAGACTTGACTTTTCTTCTAGGTTGCTCAACTACCCTAGGGTCTCTGTGTGATCGATATAACCTAGTTTATCAGACCAAGCAGTGTCCCTATGTGGTGTACCATCTCTGTGCCATAAACCTGTTTTGGTTCTCCAGGGGGAGGAGTGGCTGGCTCAGGGAAGCAAGTAAGTATCCGTGGACCAATGATTACTGCAGTTGTGCATGACAGTGACACTGACGGAGGTCATCTGACTGCAGTAATGATGAGAAGCTATGCGTGTGACAAGGTCTGCCAAGGTTAGGCAAAGGCTGGTACATCAAAAGAAAGCAAAAAGGGAAAGCAAGCTAAACCAGGATTTCCCTGCCTCCAGTCACAATGAGCGAAATGAGAAAAATGGAAAGGTGATTCCAGGATGTTAGTTCCATCAGACCTAAACTTGCTGACAAGGCTACATGGTCTGAAAATGCCTTGGTTATCCCAATTTTGGTATAGGGATGGGTTTGGGGACTATATTTGTAGAAGATTAGAGAAGGAGGAAGAGGAGGAAAGGAAGAGAAGGGAGAAGAAAGACGATCAGTACTGTGACCCTCTTATTACATGTGATAGGATCTTCTTCAACAAGCCTGTTGACATTTATTAATGTCCATTCTGTTCCCTACTAACATCATACACCTTGCCATAACCCATCCTAAGTTATGTTACAGAGAGGCACTCATTCAGGTCTCACCTGAACAGCAGCAAAAAGTAATACAGCTTTCATGTGCCTAGCATAGAGGAAGAGTGCCAAACTGTCTGTTCTACATCAGAGTTCTGAGTTCTACTCTTGGTTTTAGCATCAATGCCTAACTGACCTTAGGCAAGGTGTTGCCAGACATCTTGATGTTTCCAGGTATAAGGAAGCTGTTAGGACCCACCAAAGACTTGTGTCCATCATGCATAAGATTTCGAATACTGTAAAGTGCTCAAAAAGGTAAAGCATGATATTCTGGGTATTGCCTTGGATGGAGGACACTACACTTGGTATACACATATCCATCTTTATCTCTATTTGTTTTTCTCTTCTTCCTCACTATATATCTCTAGTAGTCTCCACTACCCCCCTACTTATGCCATAAGTGTGTCAGTTACACACAATACATTCCACTCATATTGGCCAACTCCACTGAGAGTTGAGCACGCCAAAAACCATGATTCCTTGTGTAGAGCATTTGGATAAACTTTTTGAGGTAGGGTTATATCTTTTACATAAATTATTTTTTTATAAGAAAACATCTCCAAACCAGTACATTTTCTAAATTGCTAATACTTGAATAAAAAACTAGTCTAATGTCTCTAAACCTATTAGAAAGCATAAGAACCACACAAAAGAGAGAGAAACATCCAAGTGCCTAAGCTCTATGCCCAGACATCTGGAGTGGGACTAAGAAGTGTATCTTTTCCTTACACCAATGTTTCTCAAGCTTCCTTTTGCTGTGACCCTTTAATACAGTTCCTTATGTTCTGATGATCACCAACCATGAAATTATTTTTGTTGCTATTTCATAACTGTAATTTTATTACTGCTATATAAATCCATGTTTTCCAGTAGATAACCCCTGTGTTAAGGTCATTTAACCCCCAAAGGGGTTTTGAGGCACAGGTTGAGAATCAGTATTCACACCAGGACTCAATCTCTCTCTCTCTCTCTCTCTCTCTCTCTCTCTCTCTCTCTCTCTCTCTCTCTCTCTCTCTCTCTCTCAATTAAATTTCTTCCAAATAGATGAGGCATATGGAAGCCAAAAATAAACTAAAGGAAAGTCAGAGGCTAGCCCTAAACCCAAGTGGCTAAAGTTCTGCCAAGAATGATTTAAGAACAAGGAGGGAAGAAGAAAGTTAAGTATTCTGTTGTTCTCTAGGTGACTGACCATAGACAAATAATGAGGCCACAAACATAAAGCAGTAACCACAAAAGGTCTCATGGATCATCTAAGTCGTGATAAGGTCAAAGCTCTAATTCACAGCATCAAATTGGGAAGCAGCAGCAACAGTTTTACAATCAAGAGAAACATGAATCATAGACCAAGATCCATGATGTGTTGCATTGACCTCCGTAGGGAAAATAGTGGAAGTTGTATTTTCTAATCGTTCTACAGAAAAGACCAGTTTTAAACACAAAGGCAAAGGTTTGGGATGGCATTGTCACTTTCTTATATGGACTGTTTCAGGGTAGTTTCTTTTCATCTGCCTAAGAAGTAAGATAGACACTGCCAGAGCCTTGTATCTCCAAACTCAGGTGCAGGTCTAGGCTGGGTCTCCAGCATTTTGGGGATTCGTCCTCTACTGGTCCAGTCTCCATGACCTGATTGGCACCCAGCAATTCCGTGCTAATTCTGGACTTACAAAGGGCTTAGAAAACCTTTGTCCTAGTGTCTCTTTGCTGTGGCTTGAAACTCTGAACACATTGATTATTCACACTGGAAATTAACTATCTAGGTCAGTGGTTCTCAAAACTGGCTGCACATTAAATTTACCCAGACAGACTTTATGTTGATACGGGTGCCAAGATCACTCATGTCTATTCCATAAACTAATCACAGGACCCAGGCATCAGTGTTGTTTTGTTTTTTCTCTTAATAAAACATCTAGGCAATGTCAACCCATGAGCACAAGAACACAGATCCCTACAGTGATTCTTACTGTATGGTAGAATTTCTAGGAATATTTTTAAAAGTATAAGACTTAATTCCCATGAATTTGATCACTCTGAGATGACATTCAATTATTAACTTTAAAAGATGGTTTTTGTACTATACACATTCTTAAATTTCTACATGTCTCTTCATGAATTCCTATTCATCCCAAAATACGAACTTCATTTTTGAAGATAAAAGTTCTTTTTGTCTTTGTTATCCTGACTATCTTCGAACCAGGTTTTAGTGTAACCTCTTCCTCACTTGCACATCAAAATCTGGTAGAATATGTCATGCAAACATTCTTAGCTAGAACAGTATGTTCCCTCACCCAGATCAATATTTCTAACAGGTTTTCATGTTAACTCTCTATCATAATTTATTGCTTCAAAGATGATAGCAGCACACATTTGAGCTGTGACTTTGCCACTCCTCTTCAGTACTAGCCTGTGGGGTCTACTTCCCTAGCCAGTGAGTCTGCATTGGACTTTGGATTGCTTCAGTCAACAGAATGCTGCAATGTAGCTGGTGCGTCAGCTCCAGCTCTAGGTCTCAAGTGTCCGTGCACATGGCCAGTTTTTCTCTGCTTCTCATCACCATAGCAACATGCGGGCTACCCTAAAAGCAAGCTCATGTTAAACTGCTGGAGAATGTATGGAGGAAAGCTAAGCCATTTAAACTAAAGCTCTGAAGAGTAGAGAGTCTAGCCAAGATCAGCAAAGCCAAGTAGCCCATCTGTAGCTGAGCACAGATGCTCATGAGTCCCACAGTGCTCCAGATCACATCAGCATGTCTTTCCAGCCAACTCCAGACTCAGGAGAAATCATAAATTGCTGGTTGTTTTAAGTCATTAAATTGGCGAGAGCTTTGCTACACAGCTTTTGTCAATTAATAAACTTTCTAATTTAAATCATTAACAGTATAACTACCATTAACAAAATGAGACATGTACACACGCACACATTGCATGCGTGTTTATTATAATTTCCACACTGATGGTTTGTTTTAATTTGTGTGAAACTGGGTCTCTCTGTTATGTAGCTCCGGCTGCCTGGAAGTCACGATGTACGGTGATGGCCTGAAACTCATAGAAATCTACCTGCCTCTACCTCCTGATTGCTGGTATTAAAGGAGTGTACCACCATAAATAGCTGATGATAATATTTTAAGAGCATCTACACGTCCACTTCATAATAGTGCCATGATACAATCTTGATGGTATTGTTAGTAAAGTGTTAGAATTCATAGGCTAGTGAGACAGAAATAGATGTGATCATAGTACATAAAAGTTATATTCATGCTAAGAAACATCTGGACAAAGCCACCTGTGTACTCTACAATAATTGAGATTCTGGGAAGTAGGATAGAATTGAGTTAAATTTAGCAAGAATTGGAAAAGACAAACTTTACACAACCTGAATAGTCTTTTTTATAGTTGCATCATTTTTGGAGATTTTTGGAGCTATCACTCGCTGATCACACAGATTGGTTCCATCAAAGTTGATTCTAGGGTTTTCATGTGCTACACATCGGCTACAAACTTGGTTTGGTTTTCTAGCTGAAGGAAAGCACAAATCTTAAAGAGAGTTATGAAGATCTTCTTTTGTAAATATTTTAAGACCCAAACAAAAGCAAATGAAGACAGACTAGGAAGCAAGGTGTGATAAACATTGCTTAAAGAAAGACCTTCTCAAATAATCTCATGCATTATGATTTGGGTGTCTATTATATTGTCTAGTCCTCCTGCCCACGGTTTAACTCAAATACACTGATTCTGTATAACGTAAAGACTGAGTGATTTTGTTAAGAAGAAACCACTGGCAGAGTCAAGATCCTGGCTTCAGGTTTTCTTTACTCCTTGTCTTAAAACCAAGCCCCTTTCTCTTTAGAATGTTTTCTCTGGTGTCCAACTGCCCTTCATCAAATGCTAGTTCTTCAGGAAAACATCTGCAATCCTTGAAAGCTATTAAAGTATGTTATTAGTCTGGCTTCATTTCTATGTCTTTTAGTCATCATTCCTATCCAGCAGTGGAGAAGGTCTCACCTCTTCCCCCTTCTTTCCCATACCTTCCCAGGAAGCATGCTCTCCTCTGCCATAGAAATCATGTTTACTGTACATGCCATTGCTTCCTAGTGACCTGCAAAGTCATAATGGCCAAACACCATCAAAGCTCCACATGTAGCCTCCATACCACCTCTAGGGTACTGGTTTCCTTCCATTTTACATTATGGCAACATCTTTAAATACGCCTTTTCCTCCAGGCAGAAGCACCTCTGGGAAGGCAATGACTCTATGGTTACACATTATTTCTGTGGAGACGGCAGGATGAATACATGTTTATTTGATACTGTAAAGATAATACTTGCTCATTCAAAGGAAGCATAATAAAGAAACTTTAAACCCTTGTCACTACTGAAGATATTTCTTTCCTATATTATTGTTTTAATTTTACAAAACTGGGATAATGCCGAAAAGCCAGTTTTTACATACTGCTTAATTTTTTACATTATTAAATTGTGACATTTTAGCATGTTAATTAGCACTGCTGTCACATGTGGGGTTCATAATTGAATATTTGCCAATCTGCATGCATTTGAACAATTTCCAGGATTCTTTTTTATTTATGAATAAGACTACAATGGCATCCTCAGCATGTTAATCTTTTCAGTGAATTTTCTGTTAATTCATTCCTGAACACATAATTGAGATAGGCGTTCTTTGTGTCCTCCCGCTGCAAATTCATTCAATTGTCCTATACCTCACCACATGCTTTGTGCATAACCTATAGCTGTCAGGGAACAGTCATTCCACATCTATCAAATGAGATAATGAAAAAATAAATAGGCATTTCATTAAAAATATCTTTTTAGGATCAACAACAAGACATGAAAAGCCTCATTTTATGTGGAGAGAGAATGAGAATATTTCTTTATCTCAATAGTTTTGTTTCTACATAGTACTTGGTATACACTTCAATACACAAAAAGAGAAATATATATACTAGCATTGTGGGTATGTTATTGCTCAAAAAAAAGCAGAACATAATCCCAGGGAAAAAATCATAATGCCTTCTTTTTCAGAGCATTATTGTTTTTATTTTTTTTTTAGCTTTTTATTGAGTCTTTGTGAGTTCCACATTGTGAACCCCAATCCTTCTCACTCATCTCCCCAACCCCCCATACCTGCCTATAGCTCTTGCAACCTCCCCCATTCCCAGGGTGGAGGAAAGGAGCGGGTACCAACCCTGTACCCATGCCACTTCATGGCAGACTAATGGTGAGGCTAGTCAGAGAATAATTCTTAATGTGGAGCTAGCTACAGGAATACTGTTTCAATGACTTGGGAAAGTAGCCACTGTATCTGAGACACTACCTGGACCCAATTTCTATCATTTATTATCATGCTACCACAAAACTGCAGGTCCAGACATATGTTGAACATGGTGTGCATGTACTCTTCATTGGTTTGAACTACCAATGTGATCTTCCCACTATGTTTCATAGTGCAACAGGTAGGGAGGAGGGCGAAGAGGGAAAAGCCAGTTCAGGAATAAGAGTAATAGAGGAAAATGCGTATCATCTCCAGACAGACAAAAAGATATCTTATTCCCAATCACATAGGCTCCAAGGAGCTAATATACTCAAAATCAATGATCTTCCTCAAGAAAAGATTAAATAGATAGATCAGCCTCTTATTACTCTAAACATAGGAGAGGAGAGAGAATAATATTTTGTGTTTTGATAGATGTTACCATATCTGTGTTGGAACTTACTGAAGCCATTTCCCTTTTGCATTCAAAATGGACTATTCAATCTACCTGTGACTGCACCTCAGTCAGTCCAGGCTCACCCGATCTGAGCTTCTATCTGATTCACTGCTGTCTTCTCAAGCCTTAGCTCACTCAGTGCCATCAATCGCTCAACTTATTAGTAAGAATCTGATGGCTGCTAAGTTGGACATATATGGATTAGAATCCGAACAAAATACTACATGGATAAAGTTGGAATTCCCCAGTCTATAGAAGTAGGGGTTCATGAAGCTTGTCACTGTGTGGAGAAGGTGCTTGAAAAATGACAGTCTGAGGCTGAGGGCATATCCTTGAAAAGGTACCTCACTCCTGTAAGAGAAGAGTAGACCAGGTGCCATTAACCCGCTCCACTGCAATCACCATTCCTAAACTATGTGTACAATGCTGTCCAAAACAGGCAACAGATACCCCTAGGAGACATCTCACATCACAAGGTCATAGTTATTAGAGTTGCCAATGCTTGGCAATAAACCATCACACTGAATAAGAATTGTATTTCATAATAATCAGTTTACTTCATCCTTTTTCCAAGAGATTGCCTGATGTGCAATACCACAGATAAAGGAAAAAAACAACAAAGTGCAAATTCTCCTGTTACTTTTTAATAAGTAAATAAATGAAGATGTCTAATATTGGGAGCTGGAGGGAGACAGATGCTTTAATTAGCACATCCTAGTGTGCAGTCGGAGACAGGGGAAACAGAGAAGGTCTTTTCTCATTGCAGTTGGTGTCAGTTTGTTTTACAATTAGTCTTGGTGTCTCAAATGTTGAAATCTAATGTCCTGAATAAGAAAAGTAAAGTGGATAAACCTCTCCATCTGTTTACCCGAGTGCACTGGTAAACAGGGTGATTTGACACCTAGTGACAGCTGACCTGGGACAGCCACTGTTCTGCTTGCATCTGTGCCTGCTCACAGAGGACGGAAAGAAGCTACCTACTCACTTCCAGTCATTCCAAAGGATGGATCTTCAGGAAAGGATCCTGCAGGGATCTAGGATAAATTAGACAGAAAACCAGGCAGCCAAGCTTCATTCCTTGAGAAGAAAGCAAATGACTCTGCACACAGCACAAACCAGTAGGCATGGTGCTTGGGGCTTTATCCTATTTATCTTCTGTGCAAGCCTTTGGGGAAAGCATTTCTCTCTCCATTTTATTAGGAGACTTAAAGACCATACGATTCTTAAGAGCAAAACTGGAGTTGGAAACCATTTACTGCCCACTCAATGGAAAGAAATAAAATAAAACTGATCTTAGAGAAGGACTGACTTCATAGATTTAGGAAGTGGTCTGGAAAGGTAAACTTCTATTATTGTAATTGCTAATTGTGCTTTCTTGGATTAAAAAGAATCAGAACCTGGACCCTGGTAGCTTCCACCACTTAGAGCTGTGCCTCTAACACCTGGGGAAAAACAAATTGAAAAACTTTGACTTGTCCACATTTTTTAAAAACTAAATGTCTTTAGTTTCCTTTTTTTAGATTATAATATAATTATAATATTCTTCCCCCTATGTTTTCTCCCTCTAAACCCTCCCATGTATCCCTTGCTTTTCTCAAATTTGCTGGTACATAGAGAGATGGGTAGATGGGTGGATAGATAGGATAGATAGATAGATAGATAGATAGATAGATAGATAGATAGATAGATAGATCATACATACATATATACATAAATACATACATAGAACACCTTGGTCTATATAATGTTATCTGTTTATATATGTCCATGTCTGAACATATTGATATTGGCTAAACAGCAGATGTGCATTGGACCTAAGGCCTACTCAACAAGATGAAAATCATGCCAGTCACTGAAGTCCTAGCTAACTACCCAGGTATAGTAAAGCCATGAATCTTGGTGGAGAACCTAAAACCAGCTTTACTAAACCAGTACAGTTCCTAAGTATGATCTAAATATTTATTCTTATACTCACTCATGCATTTTTAAAGCAGGCCAATGTGTCATAGTTGTATTTTTCTTCTTCCCATGGGTCTATGAAAGGCTTTTTCCTTATGCAAAGGCTCTGTTCTCAGCTTAACTGATAGATGCCTAAATGCTGGTCCCTCCACTGAAAGGAAAATTTCCCATTACCAGAGTTACTTGGAGGCAAATTGAGCAAGAGCCTGAGAGAACTCTCAGGCAGAATGGTGTTGTATGCCAAACATGGCATCAAGGGTTTTTGGGTTTTTTGTTTGGTTGGTTGGTTAGTTGGTTGGTTGGTTGGTTGGTTGGTTGGTTGGTTTTGTTTATCTAAGCATCTTTGCCTTAATCTTCATTCTGAAAAAAAATAAAGGGAGTCAAGAAATACCCACATATCCACCAGGATAAAACAGCAAAACCTTTGGCTAAGAAAGACTGGGAATTGGCATCACGTAGTATAAGCCTGGCCGAAAGCCTTGGGTGGAAAATCATGGACCCAAAGGGAGAAACATGTTACCATTGTTTCCCTAAATATACATGCTATTGAACCTTATTATAATTGTTTTGCATTTTTTAATTGATAAAAATCTGTTCTTTACATGTCACTAGGGAATTCTGTTTACACATAGCCCAACTCCCCTACTGCCTTCCCACCTTGCCAATCCTCCCTTAGTTCATAAGTCCCTTTCCCACATTCATGTTTTGTTTTGTTCTTTGTGACAGGACCATCTGTGTGACCATGGGTTGGAAACTATCAAATGGAAGCTGATGGACACACCATTGTGTACACAACTGAAGATCATGACTGTCTCTCCCCCAGAATCTATCAGTAGTCTAGTTCAGCAGACAGGGGTAGGCACTCAGGACCCTCCCTGATCTATGATTGTCTATTGACAGGTCCCGCTTGTGCAGGCCTACCACAGGCAGCCACATCTGTTGTATGACCAAGTTTCAACAGCTGTGCCATGCTCTCCAGACTCCTTATCCCTATCTTTTGGCTCTTTCTTTATCTCCACGTACTTTTCTGAGTATTAGAGGGATGTGGTATAAATGTCCTTCTTAGGCTCAGAATTTAACGGTCAATGACTCTCAGCCCCTTGAACAACCATGAATTCATGCATCCACCTATGTTTGCTACAAAGAGAAGTTTCACTGATTAAGATTGTCTGTGAGTGTAAATATAAAGATTTTGAATGCTGTTTGGTGCCATGTCAGTTTTCTCTTAGGGCTTACAACCATCCCAGCTATGAGATTTGACCAGGTTTAAAAACAAGGTATGTATTGCCTCCCTTGGATTAGACCTCATTGTTAGATCTCAAATGCAATCCAGCGCACCTGTTTACCAACTCAAGAGTCATACCTCTACTGCACCAGTAGGCATATCTTAGCAGACAAGCTGGCATTTTATTTCACAGGGTCACTACTAGGTAAGACCACTATTCCACTTCTCCTCCATTAGCCTGCATATTACCTTTGATCACTGTGACAGCTCGCCAACAGAGAGGAAAGTTTACTAGTGCTGTGGTTAACCTTGGTCAGAGAAGCTCCTTTCTGCTGAGGATAAAATTTAGTGCATATAGATGGTCAAAGTGCCAAGAATGAGTGACCGTCCAGTGATAAACAGGATATAGATAGCCCATCCCTCCAAAGTCTGCAAACATCACAAGATATAGAACAAAACAATGCAACAGCATCAAGGTGGAGAAGAGTGCCATAGAAGACCGCCATCCACATCCAATATGGACCCTATAATCATGAGCATACAGCAGTCATGGATACCTGTACATGACAGGATTCTCTATCATATTGTCATGGAAACAGGAGGTACTGAGGAACCCCCAATTCTTGATGAGAAATTTACTGGTTGATGCTAATCGGGTCATCTTCTTCACTGATGTCACCATAGGGACTAGTTGAGAAGAAGAAAACTTTCATAGAGAAAAGGAGAAGAATGGCAAGGGTAATGGGAGGGGGTTAATCATAATATATTATGTATATATGTATATATACACATAAATATTCCAAATAAGTTAAAGATTGACAAGAGTGGTTCTGAAGAAGGTCTGTCTCTGAATAGTATTGACTTGTGTTTCTAAACTACTTTATGATAATGAAATAAGATCACCTTGTCACTGAATACTTAGCTTTACAATACTAATTTTCACATCAAGACAACTTAGAAAAGAAAGCATTTAATTTGGGGCTCACAGTTTCAGAGGGTTAGAATCCATGACTGTCATAGTGGGGAACATGGTAGCAGGCAGGCCGGCATAGTGCCAGAGCAGAAGCTGAGAGCTCCCATCTTGAGACACAATGAGGCAGAGAGGGAAGCTGTTTGGAAGCCCTTGGTCCTGTCAAGGCTCAATGCCCCAGTGTAGGGGAATGTTGGGGTGGGAAGGCAAGAAGGGGTGGGTGGGAGGAGGAACACCTTCATAGAAGCAAGGGGAGGGAGGATGGGATAGGGGAGTATATGGATGGGAAACCAGGAAAGAGGATAACATTTGAAATGTAAATTTTTAAAAATCCAATAATAAAAAAAAATATTGTCCCCAGTGACACATCTCTTGCAACACAGCCAAACTTCCTAACCCTTGTTAAACAGTCCCATCAGCTGGCAAGCCTATGGAGGCCATTCTCGTTCAAATCACTATAGAGGTGAAAGTTGGATTTATGGCCAGAGGGTAAATATGCAATCATTGATGTCTGCAAAAATGAAGTCTCCATAAAAATCTCCAAATATACAGTTTGGGGAGCTTCTGGATAGCCGAGCACATGAAGGTTCCTAGGAAGCAGAGTCTCCTGCACTCTCATGCTTTCTACTTTACCTCTCTCCGTATGTAACCCTGTCTTAATCAGGGTTACTATTGCTGAGATAAAACACCAGGACCAAAGCAACTCAGGGAGAAGAGAGTGTGTTTGGCTTGTAATTCTATATCACAGTCCATGATTGAAGGAATTCAGAATAGGAACTTAAACAAGGCCAAAACTTGGAAGCAGGAGCTGGTGCAGAGGACACGGAGAGGTGTGACTTATTAGTTTGCTCCCCATGGTTTGCTCAGCTTGCTTTTTTATAAGACCCAGAATCACCAGCCCAAGGGTGGCCCCACCCACAAAAGGGTGAGCCCTTTTCCATCATTTAGTGATTAAGAAAATGTAATTCAGGCTTGGTTCCAGCCAATGCTATGAGCTATGGGGACATTTTCTTAACTGAGATTATCTCCTCTCAGATGATTATAGTTTGGGTTCTATAAGAAAGCAGCTGAACAAGCCAGTAGACAGCACACTTCTGTGGCCTCTGCATCAGCTGTGCCTCCAGGTTCCTGCCTGGTTTGACTTCCTGTTCCTAGCTTCCTTCAGCGATGGACTACAATGTAGGAGTGTATACCAAATAAACCTTTTCCTCTCCAAGTTGCTTTGGTCATGGCGTTTCATCACAGCAATACTAACACTAAATAATCCAGTAGGTAAAATTAAAATTGAAAGTAATATATTTTAGTCATGTGTCACTGACCACATGGTTATTATGAGAGTAAAATAAGCAAATCGCACCCTGCATAGCTTTATATTCCTTGATTAAGGGCATACTGAAACTTATCGTATGTTCAGAGTCTATCACACCGTAACAAATTAAGAGGCTGAGTCTTTTTATCATCATAGCCTTTGTAAGCATACTCTATGATTCCATAGTGTATCACAAATTCCTTGCCAGTTCCTGAAAAATATTCCCAAGGAGGCTGAGGAGGAAAGGCAAAAGGGTCTGGGAGATGATTGAACCAAAAAGGGCACAGTTAAAAAAAATCCACTGTTGGAATAAGGATCAGAATGAGATGATGATGGGATATAGGACACTGAAACCAAATCTGATTCAGTCAGCATCCCTCCTTTGAGCACTTCACATATTCATGAATTCATTTGTGCTGCCAACAGCCCCATTAAATAACCAGCCAAGCAGCAGCATCTTCATTTCCACAGCAATACCTAAGGCACAAAGAAGCTAAGCTAACTTGTCCACGACCAAGTAACTAACCAGTATTCCTTACTCTTTCAATGCCCTACCCAGACCCTGTACATTTTTCTATTCTTTCTGTACCTTTCATTTCAGGATCAATAATATATTACTGGTTCCCTAGCAGAAAGTTCAGTATAACACAAACCTCTACTTGTACCTGATGAATAAATGAAGTTGAATTTAGGACACGAGTAGTAGGGAAGATTGCCTTTGCAGTGGGTAGAATCTAAATTGACTTTACCTGCCACAAATTGGGACATCTTCCAGTTGCACAGGCCCAATTTCAGAGCAGGAAGGCATCTCATCTATCCCGATGTCCAGAATCTATTCTGAGGCATGATTCTCTTCTATAAGCGCACTATACTTCTTTGAACCTCTTGTTCCGTGGTAACAGAATAACATTCTTGTGACATTTGGGGAATCCCTTCACAGCCAGTGTAAGAGGGAATATTAAGAAATAGCTATATTTTTTTGTTAATCTCTGTTTGGAAGGGCGACTGCTCTAGACTAATAGCTAAAAATTCTCATGGATTAGAGATGAAACTGAAGCTACAGCTTGGTAGGAATTGGATTTGATTCCTGTGAAAACTTCAAACTACAAAGTTGCCTAAGAGGATGTGTACTGGTCCTGCAGTTTGGAGAGAGATCAGGATATAAGTAGATATAGATTCACAGACGTTAGAAAGAAGAAACAGGAAAAGAAAATATGGAGAATATTATTCCACACAGCTAGAGAGGATTTAGGCAATAATTGGTGTGCTGCAGACTGTCTAGGCTTTTGTGTCAGAAAACCCAATGGATTGGCAATAAATACCAGAGGAACAGATTTGAAAGGGGTGGATGTCTCATGTCTTCCTTACTCCTGAAGTTGTCTAAGATTCTAATTTTGTATGTGGGAGTCCTTTGTGAGCACAGAATTACTAGCCTGTAAGCAGGCTATAGACTCACATCCAGAATCATGGCTTGTAGCTTCATAATCCCAACTGACAGCATAGTGTTCTTTCCATTGAAAAAACACAGCAATCTGTTATCACACCTGGAGTTGAGGCATTCCTTACTCCTCAGTGTCACCTGCCACTGCTCAGACATTAGATCCTTGAGACATAGGACCCCAAGTCCCCTCAGATATTCATATCCTCACAATAATGCCATACCTGAATGTCATCTATTAACAAAGTTGGGGGTATCAGGCCTTTACACCAGCATCCCCTTCCTCTATATTTCCTTTAAGTCTTCCAGCTCATAAGTCATGAAAAGCAAAGGTCTAGAGAGATACTCAAAGATGCTGTGGAATGTTCCAACTAGAAAGAGCAGAGTGAGACCCTGTCATGGCTGGAATTGAAGGAGAATTAATCAAGGAAATGGGATGATGAAATTTCAACAGAAGTAGAAGAATGAAAGTATCATATGGCAGAAGGGGAAGGAAAAGTAGAGGTGGGAATGAGGAATGCATGATGAAGGGAGGTACCATAGAGAAGACATAGGAAGACAGAAAGTTTTTCCCACAATGCTTAGATAATACAAGAATGAAGCCCTCTCTTTTACATAGCTGGGATTCTATTAATATACCTATTTATCACATGAGAAAACTGAGATGCCAAGAGCTAAGCATACCTATTAATTCACCTTTCCCCACCACTCTAATAAGGCTCAGGATACTAAATCTGAGTAATGCCTGTGTTTGTCTTCTCATGGTTTATTTTCTCTCCTGGTTCATTCTGAGAACCTGTCCCACAAAGCCTCAGATATGCAGTTTCTTACCGTAAGGGAAGGTGGAGTTGTCACATCCAGAAAGACAACTGTGCTGTTTGCCTGGCTCTTGTTTACGAAGGACAGATCATGCCAGACACATACACTGTGTCTTTGACAGGTTTAGGAAAGACGGAGCAGCCTAGGAACAGTGTGTGTTTGGATGGTCAGTGAGACATCTGAAATCCTCAGAAAATTTCACTTGCAAATTCATTCAAATTGACTAAGAGAGCAGACTAAAACACTTTCTGAACTTAAAAAAAAAGAAAAAGAAAAAGAAAAACAACAGTAAGAATGGAAGACGTTGAAGAGAGAATGTGAGAGGTGGGGGACCCTGAGGAGCCAATGCAACTCACTACATCCAGTTTCAGGCAAAGGTCAAGGAATGGAGAAGGGAGAAGGAAGCTAGCTTCATGGCTCTCGAGAATGTTCTACTTCCCAGGGGCCTTCTCTGCAAAATAGGAATGCTACTTGACCAACTTCTTGGAGCTACCTAACTTAGGAAAGAGGAAAAATGTTCTGAAGGCATTTGGTGAATATGAAGTGTGGTACAAATGGCAATAACAATGTCAAATTTTATTTAACATCTTCATTAAGGACTCTGAAGGAACAGGCCAGCTGCTAATGAAATGTACACGGTCCTAAATTGGACTCTGCTGGTAACAGTGGAGCTCAGACAAGCTAACACCCAAGAGGAAGCAACCCTCTAGGACTGAGGGTTTGGGTTCTCTCAGCTGTCAACCCCTACCAAGGCACCAGAGGGGAAAATCCACTCTCTAGTTTACCTCGCCATGCTTCCTCAGGGAAAGCTGGGTTCAAATACAGGATGTGGTATCTCCGCAATGGCTACCTAAGGCATGAGAATATGTAAAGAGGGTTGGGAGAGCTTTGTATTAAACTTCAGGAACAGCATGTCACACTTAAAGAGTACAAAGCAGTTCTAGTGTCTGTGGAGAAATGGCCAATGCTCATCTCTTGGGATGGGCTAGCGGGCATAGATTCCAAGACACTACCACCTCATTGATCTTCTGTCTTCAAAGAAAATAGTGTGGAATTCTAAGCCTGCAACTGTACCTATGTTGATAGCAAGACCAAGGTACCAACAATGGAGCTCATGGATATACCCATAAGAAAAGGTAAGTAAGGGCTGATCATGAAAGCCTTTTCCTTTCACACTACCCATAGATGTCACTGTTGCCTAAAGAGCCACAACTAATCCCTTGACCCTAGGCATATAATATTCCCTAACCAGAAACACTCTTCTCTTTTCTCCTTGCCTGGGTAGATCAACTATCTTTTCACTGAACTCAGAGATCCAACAGCTACTCTGGCTGGCTAGCTGCCACATTCCCAACCTATCTTCTATCACCTCAGTTCATACTGATTGTCTACTACGTGTACTGTGCTAACCACTGTGGAGAGAACATGACAATAATTAGACAGACTTGATCTCTACTGCTCGAGAAAGGTGGTGGCCTTCAACTCAACTACATTTTTGAATCACATGAGCAGCTTCTTGTAAATATCATTGTCATCTGCATTTCATTGTTCTGATGATCAATATATCTTAACCTAGAATCTCCTAGGAATATTTATAAAGCACTGATGTTTGTTCCTGTCACCAGCCATTTCAAAGTATTTGGGATACAGACACAGTGGTATTTTTAATGTTCCCAAGTCTTTAGAATGACCAAGATTGACAGCCAATTGTTTATACAGAGGTAGATATCAATTACCCACCACAATGCTAGCAAAGGTAAGGGTTCCTTCCTGTGAGTATATAAACTCTTTAAATAAGGTCTTCAAATGCAATGATTTGCACGCGTTGTCAGGACATGTTATTGGGCATGGTACACCACAGTTCCTGCCTTATATGTATAGGGAAGATGAAAACAGAAGAATGGCTCTCAACTGTGTTCTGTAGAGTGCTGGCATGTCAGTGTTCTAACTGCCTGTCACAAAGGGGGTGGCTTGAATTGCAGAAGTTTGGTCAGACAACCAAAATCCAAATGTTGCTAAAGTTGGCTCCTCTGAGGGAATCTAAGGGTGATTTTGTTCTAATCCTCATTTGTAATTTCTGGTGGTTCACTGGCAAATTTTGCCATTCTTTGGCTTGCAGATATGTCACTTTAACCTGTGTTCTTTGGTTCACGTTGCATTCTCCCCGTGTGCCTGTGTGTTTCTGTGTTTCAGCATCTCCTTTTTAAATGACACATTCATATTAGATTGGGAACTATTCTAATGACTTCATCCTAACTTGATCATTTCACGCATTCTTTTTCCAAATAAAGTGACATCCACAGATAACCAATGTTAGGATTACAACACCTTCCAGGAAGACACCATTCAGCCCATCATAAGTGGAATGCAAATGCCTTTCTTGTATTAGAGGAAGGGAAAGGAACAACAACCTTTAAACTACCTTGAGTGAGGAGAACGTGTTCTGAGGCTGTATTAGAGCTTCCTGTTTCTAACATCACTGCAATTAGAACTTCCAGTATCTCTGCTGAGGAAAAAAGCAGAGAGGAGGACTGGGTTTGCAAAATGGTGACTCAGCAAATGCTGCACACACTTCTCCCAAGGCACCTTGCCTATATTCCAGTTCTTAATTGGTCACAAGGTAACTAGTTGGCTGCCATGTCTCTGGGAACCAGGAAAAAGAAACCTCACTCTAAGATACTACCTGATTTCATTTATAATATTGCTCTCTTGGAGATATTGCAAATTCAGTTATTTTTGTTTTAAATAAACACCAGCAAGTCCTGGATAATAAGTCATTAGTGGTAGAATATACACACTATAGAAACAGAAATCAGAAGAAGTGGGGACAAGGCAAGATCATCCTTAATGATACTTGTACCCCTTATCTGGCCCACCTTCGTTTAATGATACATTTTTAAGTGTTTTTCTTTCCTGGGCTGACCTAAAACAAGCTTCCAGTGATCCAAATATAAGGTGTTTTAATATATGTTTTAAATGAAGGTGGGTCAGAAAAGTAGTATTTATTTATATTAGTACAGTGTAGCTTGCTTCAGACATGCCCGAAGAGGGCATCGTGTCCTATTACATGTGGTTGTGAGCCACAGTACAGTTGCTGGAAATTGAAATCAAGACCTCTGGAAGAACTCTTAACCAGTCACTGAGATATCTCTCCATCCCCACCTCCACTGTCTATCTTATTCCTATTAGTAGGTATTTCCTGTATTAGT
Source organism: Rattus rattus (assembly GCF_011064425.1). Classification (NCBI taxonomy): domain Eukaryota; kingdom Metazoa; phylum Chordata; class Mammalia; order Rodentia; family Muridae; genus Rattus; species Rattus rattus. The sequence continues at coordinate 102,255,994 of NC_046160.1, read as the reverse complement.
TATTCTTCTCCTTGATACAAAATACCTAAATGAAATGGCTTAAGGAAGTAAAGGCTCATAGTGTTAGGAGGCAAATTCCATCATGCATCATGACAGAGACAGCTTGAGATTGGGAGTGGGTCAATTGAAGATGCTGGGAGAGTACAGTAATACCTTCTCCATGTGGTCTCTGACCAGAAAACAGGGGTACAAAAAAAATAGGGTAGATATAATCTTCAAAGTCCCACTCCTACTGATCTACTTCCATGAGCTGGCACTCCTCGAAGGCTCCAAACCCTTTCCATTTCTACAATTAGTGCCTAAGTATTCAAAACAAGACCGATGGGAACAATTCAGACTCAAACCACAATTTGGGTAATAGACGTCTAGTTTCTCACAATGGAAACTCAGAGTTTGACTTCCACTAACACTCAGACCAACTTGTAGTTGGGGTCGCATTACGAAGAAAAGTTCTCTTTAGATCTGGCTACAGGACAACCAATGATTAACAAGGCTTGAGCCTGTACAGCTCCTCATAGTATTCACCAGGAATCCTACTAACTGATGCCTCAGCTGTAGCTGGGATTGGCACATAAGTTGAACCTAGTAGATCAGGTGGGATTTTTTTTAAAACATGTTTTCAGGAATTGACAATTAATTAAAGAAGCTCTCAAGTCTTCAACTATTCTTGCTAAGCCTTTAAGCCATTCTAAAATGTATGACTTATGACTGATAGCTGTCATGAGAGAAGCTAATATAGAAGAAATCAAAGATCCTTCGCATTTTTCTTAGAATGAGAAAGAAAAGCTCAATCGCATTGTCCTATGGCGTGGAGCCTTGTCCTGGTTGTCTCCAGCTGCATGCTACTGTGATCACCATTTCCCTAACTCTCATCCCCAGTGTTTTCAGATGTTTAGTGGAGATAATAATAGCTGAGCACTCTATATACATTTAATTACTTCATGCTTAAAATAGTCTTCTGAAACAGCACTATTATATCCCTATGTAAATGTAAGATCAAGTCATAGAGAATTAGCTTGCCTATATTCACGGTACTAGTGAACTTAGATTTGAAGCAGGTAATCTGCTTCCAATATCTTTCTTTTTAACTACTATCCTATAGTGATGATATAATAATAAAAATAACTGTCATCAGGCATATTAGAGATTACTTCAGATAAGGCACATATTAACAAAAAAAAAAAAACTACTTAAGAGAAGTTTGCCTGCACTTACTATAATCATGGAGTAGAATTTCAGTCATTGTTGTATAGGTAAATATTTGCATTCTGTCTCCAGGTCTATATCCTGAGATTATTGTCCATAATTTGTTAGATTCCATTGTGATATTGATTTGATGGAGAAATGTGCACATAAGCCATATAACTTCAGAGACAAACATCAGGATGGGCTAATGTTCCACTCCATAATGCTTGCAATGTAGGGCTAATTCTGTAGAACAGCCAGTGGACATTGACAAGATTTTATAGTTAAAACTCCATCTCCCACCCAGATGGGCATTAAACCCCACTGTCTTTGAGTTAGACATTGTCTTCTACTTGCCTAGGCAGGGCTCTTTAAATAAAATAGCCACCGGAAGAATCCAGCGGTAAGTCCCATCTGGCACTGTGTGTGTTCATTATTCTGGTTAATCATTCTTTTTGGGTGGGGAAGCCCTGTCTATATGCTAGAAGCAAAGTCACCCCCCTAGTTCATCTTATGTTTTACAGAATCTTACAAAGACTTTGCTGGAGCCATCCTGCTCTCAAACCCATTGTTTTTGATTCATATTTCAATTGTCACAATTGTCACAAGTGCAAGAAAGAGCACAGAATTTTTCAGAGCGCATACCAGGTATCAGGTGCTGTGTTTTGTGATTTCTCAGCGTTGTTCCCTCTCCTCCTCATAAGAACACTGAGATGAAGGTATGCTTGACCCTTGTTAGTTATTTGTTGCAGGTTGCATTTTCAGTAGTGGGCTTGATTTTATGCATAGATACAGAATATGATTTTATGCATAGATACAGAAACTCAGATGTAAGTACCGCTCTAAGACCCCATGAGTTGACACTGGCACCCTTGGCTCTACAGTCCAGATACTTCCTTTTATATCAAATCTACTGCTTGTTCATTGTACCACTCCATGATATGCACATGAGCCTCTGGACCTCATACAACCTCAAGAACCCACAGGTAGGTGACATAAGCATGGGAAAGAGGCCACACAAAGTGGGCTGACACAAGAACCAGAGGCACAAACTTAGTGTTTCTTTATCTCAGGTTTAGATATTCCTTTAGATGCAAAGCTCCAGAAGTGGAAGGGGCAATGAGCTCAGTAACAGCCCAACATTATGCACACCTGTGCTCATATGTATAAATATTCCACATCAAACAGAGGGACCTGCAGCACAGACAGTGCTGATAGCCGGGCCTCTGTGTGTGGCTGAGAGGAAAGTTATTTACAGCAAGGTCTGGCCTCTCGCCCCACCATGTAATTCCAGGCAATTGCACTTCCAAATAGATCTTTTTGGAGAAAATCAACAGTGGCTTTGCTTTCAATCTACTGGAAAATGAAGTCTTGTGAATGCGTTATGTAAGTCCACAGGTCCACAGCAGGGGGAGTGAGGAGCTCAAGCCGCCAGCTCTGCAAAGAGAAGGGAGGCTCTGAGTCTCAGATTCCTTGTATCTTCTCTGACCTGCCAGGCCTTATGCATGCCTCTGCATTTTCACAATTGACCCCAGGCCCACAAGGTAGAAGCAAGTTACGAGACAGGGCAACCGAGACTATCCGTGGGCCTCTAGGGAAGAAATGGGAGTTAAAGAATGATAAATGCACTGCCGTGGACTAAGACGAACACAATGTCTGCTCTTTCATTCATCTGCCATGCAGCGTACCCCAATTTTGCAGCATCCAGTAGCACATATATGACATATCCACTCTGACACCTGGACTGTCACCCTTTCCTTCTTTTTCAGCAATAAAGTTTCACTGAGTTTCTAAGGCTACAGAAACAGAGAAATGAAAGCAAACTGTCCACAATGCCATTATCTAAACAGTCATTGTTAGCATGCTGATGAGATTTTTTTTTTCCTCAGCCTTTGTTTTTAACCTATTTTTAACTTTGGAAAGATAATTTCCTGATGAGTCCCACACATTTTCCTCTGGGTCTCTAGTCAGTAAAGTCCAAGCTATACTCAGGAGTCTGAGAGGTTGGCTATCAGGCAGGTGGGCTGGCTAGATAGCCGATGACTGATTAGATTATAGAAAGGTGATCAAAAGAGCACAATGCTGAGGACCAGATTCCAGCCTTTATATTGCTCAGCATCCATAATCATTAATTTAAGACATTGAATGAGTCACATCTTTGGGGATTATTTGCACCATCCAGAGTGAGATATAGAGAATAAAGCAAAGCATATGCTCCATGGATGCATTCATGTATCTCATATATATTGTGAAATTTATTCTTTTTTTATGGAGTTATGTTTTCAGAAGTATGATAAGGATATTGATAATTATCCTCTAAAACTATTATGGTAACTTTTAGGGTCAGATTAAATAGGGTATTTAAGAAAGAATAAGGGTAGGAGACAAGATAATTAACAGTGGGGATTTTTGAAAAGCCATATGGAAACATAATACCTTATAAGCTTTGTAAGATATATATATAGTATTATATATAATATATTATATATGTAAATAGATATATAATCTATAATATATCAATATATATTGTTTGTATAAAAGATTTTTATTGATATTGCCATGTATAAGCAATAATACTTCTTTCGGAAAATATGGGTTATCAAAAAAATTGCACCTCAAGTTGTTCATCAGAGATGTCCCAAAGAATTGTAAAACAGCACAGACTATTGTCACAGTTTTTGGTTGTTCACCAGAACTTGATGATAAGATCCTATTGCAGAAGATGCCACACACTTTGTCCACAACAGACAGAGAAATAAAATTGGAAATGACCAGGAAGTTTTCTCCCTGATACATAGATTCTATGCTGCAAAAAGATGTTAAGCAGGCTGTTTGGGGTGCTGCAAACCCATGAACTACAATAATGACCAAAATATGGGTAGCACAAATGTTATGGGGGAAATCATCCATATCCTAATTGGAAAGTCCTACTCCACAGGAAGAAACACCCACCTGCTTGGGGGTGAAGCTAATACTACTGTTTTGCTAAAGGCAAATCGTGTCAGACTACCCTCCAAATTCTTACCTCTCTACTCATCGGTTAGTGCAGCACTTAGAAGTCATCAGCTAAGTTTCTTTGTGCGGTAAACAGCAGTCAGCGCAGAAACTCACAACTGGTTCTATAAGAGTCTTTAGATTGCTCATCCGCAAATGGAACATTAATATCACACTCTGTACCTTCCAGGGCTCATAGTTCATCTAAGAATGGGGATGGGGGATGACACAAGGATTGTAAGATCCACAAGTCAGAGGTCTGGAGTATCTAAAAAGACAGCGGCACCCATGAACTCACAAGTATAGTTACCTGCACAAGATCAACCTAATCATTATTTCAACAAGAAGAGAGGGAGGGGCTTATGAGCCCCTTCCTATTCCAGCTGAGGAGGAATCAACAATCAATGGCTTCTGGGAAAGAGAAAGTCGGTTTTCTTTAAAGGTGTGGTCCCTAGTAGGATGACCATGATCCAGTGGATGGTCCCACTCTGATAAGTATATGGATAGCACCAACTGAACTAGGTGGGTTACAAAAAAAGAGAACAGGAAGTTAGGATACATGAAGCTGGGTCCAAGGGAAGTTACAGAAAAGGGTGAGGGTGAATATTATTAAAATACATTGTATATGTGTATAATATTCTTAGAGAAGCACTAGCATATGTTATATTTAAAAAGTAAACAGCTGGAGAGATGACTCAGAAACTTAGAGTGCATTCAGCTCCTGCTGAGTACTGGATGGAGTTCAGCTCCCAGCACCAACCTGGGGTGGCTCGCTGCTTGTAATGACGACTCTGGCCTCCACCGGGTACCTGTGATAACATGCACATACACACACATGTATACATAATTTAAAAATAATAATACATCTTGGCTGGGGAGATGGCACATCAGTGAACAACATCTGTCTGCTCTTCCAGAATACTTAGGGTTGAATCCCAGTTCCCATAGGGTAACTCATGGCTGTCTGTAACTATAGTTTAAGAGAATCCAATGGTCTCTTCTGGTCTCTGCAGTTGCCAAGCATATACACAGTAAATGAACATATATGCAGGCAAAATAACCATATACATAAAAACAATAAATACTCAAAAATTAAATGATGCATGTAAAGCAATTCTTTGTCTCATGTATGTGCACAGTTGCATGTGTTCCTGTAAGACCGTGTGTGTGTGTGTGTGTGTGTGTGTGTGTGTGTGTGTGTGTGTGTGTGTGTGTGTGTGTGTGCATGTGCAAGTGGAGACAAGGGTCAACCTTGGATGTCACTCCTTAGAGCAGTAGTCTATCTTCCTTTTTGAGGCAAAGAGTCTCGTCTTTGTTCCTCTTTTTTTTTTTTCTTTTTTTTTTTTGGAGCTGGGGACCGAACTAGCCATTGAGTCCTATCACTGTCCCCAACTTGTCTCTATTTCCTTAATAATGGAATTACATGCACATGTCACCAGACCAGGCTTTCTCATGTGGGTTCTAGAAATATAACTCAGGTCCTCACATTTGCATGGCAAGCACTTTAGCAATTAAGTCATGTCCCCAGCCCTGTGGGAAGACAGAATTGATGATTGCAGAGAACTGTAGCAGTTTTTATCACTTGGGTTTAAAGAAATGAGACGATTACCTGCATTACATACCATAGAAATATTTTATGGAAGTACAAGAAGATGATAAAGAGCAATATAAATAAAATTAAGCGCACATGGGAGACGAGGAAGAGGCACAAAGAAAGGTGTTTTCCCATAATTCACACAAGAAATAGGAGAGTTCAGAAGCATCGAGAAATTAAAAAAAAAAAGAAAGAAAAAAGAAAGTGATTGCTTCTCCTTCCCCCACCTTGGTTGAAAAAAAGGCAATGACCAATCGCTCCCTACTACTCCAATGGCAGTTCAAAAGTGTTATGCTTTGAGTTTGGATCTATACCTATGCAGAAACCGAGAGGGCACCTCCACACCTTCATTTCACATCAGCAGAAGTCTTCCAAGAGGTGAAAATCCATTGGCTGTTATCACCATTGGACCAGAATCACTTTCATCTTTATAACTCACGGGAAAGCAGAATGTGGTAGGGATGGAGACAGAAGAAGGAGTCAGTGGCTTTAGAACAGGCAGGACAACATAGAATGCTACCTCTCAAAATACCCACACTTATTTGGGGGATCCCTAGGAGCAAAGCCAACAGACCATGGAATTAGTGTAGTGTGCCACCTTCTGGTGGGCCTACATATTACACAATTCTCTTGATCCATGACTGCTCACTAGCTCTTGACTCAGAAATAAAGAAGCCTTCCCAAGTCAATGTAGTGTTTTCATAACATATACCAAGACCAAGGATAGGCCAAGAATGACCATGATAAAATGTGTCTCTAACAGTTCCCACTTCCTTATTTCAAAATGGAACCACCATCTCAACTTCTTATTCACACTTCTGTTTGACTATTACAAGCCCAATGTTCAGTCAATACATCAGTAGCCCTGGGTACCTGCTCGTCTCCTCCAGTCATAAGTGCTGCAAAAGGTTAAGAGGACAGGTTGTACATACATTACATTACATGTACATTTAGTAGGTTTTGGGCAGTCACTGCAAGCCAGGCAGTATACTAGATCTAATCCCATCTTCTAGGATCTTATCAATCCATTGAGGAAGGCAATGATGTATTTAAATAATCACAAGCCCCTTCCTGGGGTAAAAGGTTAATAGTAAAGGAAGTCTAGATAGGAAAAAATATCACTTATGGTTAAAGTAGTCAGAAAAGGTCATGTTTGATGATCTTTGCATTGAAAGATAAAATTTTAACAAGAAGAATTGGAGAAAAAATACATCTGGAAAAATTAAAACAATGCACAAAAGGCAAAAAGTGGAGAAATAAGGACCTTTCCATAGAATACCTGGACCAAAGCATACCAGGGGAAAGTCATGACACCTACCATCTACCCAAACTCTTTTGAAAATGTGATTTTTATCACCCACAAGCATTGTTACTATGAAGACCATTTTCTTGATGGAGAAAGTGAGTCTTTCAGTGGTAAGAACTTAGTTTATAGTGATTTCATGGTTTGGAAGAAAAACGCGTACCTTAGGGACTCTATCCCCGTAGTCCAGATGATAGCAAATATAAGTAACAGAAGAAAAAAAGGTTGTGGCCATTTCATGAAGGGCAAAGAGCTCTTTCAAAAGCAGATCAGGAAAGAGTTTTCAAGGTCTCTAGGACAGAAAGGTGGTCTTCTTCACTGTCTATCCATCCAGACAAGGTGACTCTTTGCTGGCCATTATCTTTCTTCTTAGAGACACACTCTAAGCTATCCAGACATATATTCACAAGCTTGCAATCCATAGCAAAGTTATCTCTTCTTCCCCCAGTGCATTTATCTGTTTGTTTGATTTTTCTGCTCACGGCGTTATATGTTATTAGGCCTTAGGGTGCCTCCGTGAATTAAAACGATACAGTCAAAATGTATGATTAAAAGGCTGAGAAACAATAATAGCAACATAATCATACCGAGCATTCATATCCCACTTTAGCATCTGTTGTCTCACTTACTCACAGAGAAATCAGCAGCACTCCAAGCCGGGAATGACAGAATGTTAGCAACTCAATTTTACCAGTGGGAACATTGAAACAGAGAGGTTGGCTAGTTTGCCTGGGGGACCACAGAGCAAGTGATTGGAATGATCACTAAATCTCCTAGCTCCCAGCCCAGACTTGTTTCCAAAGAACTGTGGTCTCTCTATTCTGGAAAGGTAGGTCATGGAGGTGCTGCCATGTGGCGCCATTGGTTTCTTACCTCAGAGAATTTTGGGTATAGCACCATGGACAGAGAACTCAAGGCTTTGGTGAGATCGGGTGAGGGGTGGTTATTTGGTTTGGTTTTGTTCTTTTCTTTTTATAATTTTTTTATTTTTATTTTCACATTGCGTACCCCAGACTTGCAGTCCTCTCAGCTCCTGTGAAGTGCTGGGATCACAGGTCTGCCCCACCATGTCCAACACAGTGTCACTGTTCTATGACACACAATGCTACTCTCCAATGTAAAGCCCTCCAGCTAAATTCTATGATGCTGACTTAGCGGTATGCTCAGAAAACTGTATACAGACCATGAAATAAAAAATAAACTTGAAATAAGGCCAAGACTAGAAGACAAAAACCTCATCTAGGTCAAAGCAAACACAATCCCTAATCTAAGCAGCAGCTGCTTCTTTACCAGGTAAAGTCTGGGACAAGTTAACAATAGTGATATTTACCCTACGCTATCCATAACAAGCCAACTATAGTTAACCAAATTTGTGTCTTTCCACATTCCAATATATTATAAGGAACACCTTCCTTAAGCTATTAAATCTAAAACAAATAGCAATGATTGTCTCTGGAGCTGTTGCTTCGTGTCAGATCCTGGGCTAGTTCTCCAAGTTTAATGTTACTCATATAGTCCTTTTGGTGACAAGTACAAGATCTATCTAACATGAGCACGCTGTGAGAGAGATGATTTAGAGAAATAACAGTGCCATTTTTAAAAAAATGATACAGTGAGTCTGGAGTCTCTCACTAGGTGATCTTGACACTTAGTTAACCCCTGCAGGTTTAACAATCTCTGCACTTGGAGAGCTAAGCTTTTTTCATGACATTGTCAAGAAGACTACAGATAAAGCAGATAATACCCAGAGGACAATGTGAGCACACAGTGGGTGCTCAAATGGGCACTATTTTCCAAACCCCTCTTAGTATTCACATGTGACTTTGGCCTCACTTAAGCCTATGTCCCCGGGCCTCACCCCCAAACTCATTAACCTGATAGGAAGATAGAAATAAAGTTTGATAGGAAAGGGAAGAGGTCAAGTGATGATTAGTCTATAAATCTGGAGAGAGCAGGATTCACAGTGAGGTTTTGTTTGCTTCAGTGACTGTGCTGTAATAATGACTATCGGAAAGTGTGGGAGGAAAGAGATTGGCAAGGGTGGCTGGCAAATGAACATAGAGATGGTCAGCTCCACACACTGCCAGGCTTCTTGTGGCATCCACGAGCCAATGGGAAGGAGAGCTACGATGAGGTTATGAACCAGCAGACATCATCTAGCCCTGACTCCCATTCACACCATTTGCAAAGCAGCTTCATGCATATGATCCCACACCCATAGACAAGGGCCTAGAGATGAGCAGGCCTTTGGACCAGAACCACAGATACAAGGTGATGGCTAATCTTAGCGATCAACTGGATCAGAATTGCCATCCTCTGAGCATGTTTCCATAAAGAGTTAACGGAGGAGAGAAGAGCCACCCTGTATGGGGGTGGCACCAGCCCATAGGCTTGAGTCACGGATTAAATAAAATGAAAGGCAAGCTGGGCATCAGCATTCATCTCTCTCTGCTTCCTCTGGAGATATAATGTGACTGCCTGCGTCATGCTCCTGCTGTAATACCTCCCCCATCGTGATATGCTGTGTCTTCAAACTGTGAGCCAAAATAAATCTTTCCTTCCTTGTCTATTTTTGCCAACATTATAAGAAAAATAACTAATGTCCATAGCTTGCTATGTCCACCTGTCTCAGAAAACATCACTTATATTTTACATTACACATCACACATCTCTTATATTACAACTTCACAGAACCAGGAGCAGCCGTTTTGCCTCAACATGGAGTTCACATCAGTGGGTTTCAATGGCATTAAAGCCAGGAAAGGCTCCTAATAAATGTATGTCCAGGGCCCTGTGCTGCTGGACAGACAGCATGAGGGCAGACCTCCTGCTAACCCCACGCCCATGGCCACATAGACAAAGCTTTTGTCATTCTGATGACACAGATGCAGCTGCCAAAGCACCTTCCACACTTTGCTAAACCCTCCCTGTCTTGATTCATAAGGCTAATTTCTTCCACTCTCTGGCTCAGTAAGAAGCGAAAAGCAGCCTGTGTTTATACCTGACACTAAGCCTTGACGTCATTTGTGTGACTTTTTGATGTGACCACATGCATTTCGCAGAGATAATGACTTCTCCTGGGTTGCGAAGCTGGAGGGTCAAGAACCCGAATACAGATCTTCCCTAACAAGGCAGGAAGACCTGGTGTCTGCAAGCGTTTTCCTCTCTCACGCCCCCCATACTCCTTCACGAGGTTATAGATCTCTTATCTAATGCTATTTCCCCCGTTCTAAAAAGCTGAGAAGATGACTAAAATCTTTAGCATGTTTGGTAGCCAACCATACACAGCTCTACAGTCTAATTCAAGGACAGCTATAACTCACTGAAACTAACAACTTATACTGTATCGTGTCTGGGGTAGTCCTCCCTAAATGATTATGGACATCAGATTTACCAGCAGCAGGACCAGTGGGAAAGCCTGGAGACCAGCTTTATATTACTGGGCAGGCACTGTTTAAACCCTTCCATCCCTTACACACAAATGACTGTGAGGACAGCAGAAGCTTGAAACTATAACCCATGGGGTGGGGGTGGGGGCAACCGGTGGCACACTGAGGCTTCTCCTGATTAATTCCTACCCATGAGCTGAATTTTTCCCAAGACTGCCAGCAAAGCAAAACTATGGCACAGAAAAAGTCAGGAGCCAACTGGCCTGGGTATGAAACCCACAGCAACTTCAATTCTCTAGGTCTGCCTTATTGTCTATAAAACAAATATAAAAATCATTGTCAATCTGATAGTGCTTTGTGATATTCCATAAATAAAATACTTAGGCAAAAGGCCTGGCTACATTAGAGGACCTACTAGATACTAGTTTATATCCCTTCCTTCAATGCTAGGAAGATGTGCACCCATTAGGAAGCCCTAAGGCTGATGTGATGAGACATCTAGGAATATTATTTCCTCTTTTCAACTTCATAATTTCCTTTTTGCAACAACAACAAAAACAGCAGCAGCAGCAGCAGCAGCAGCAGCAGCAGCAGCAGCAGCAGCAAAGGTCATCCTTATGAGAGAATAACAAGACAGAATTGTTATCTGGTTAAAAGTGTGATATATAATCAAAGCCCAATCTCAACACTAGAGCAAAACCATGTATGGATGACAGACAGAAACTAAATAGTGACTAAGCACCTACTATGCGTCAAAGACTTTACATACATTATTTTGTATAATCTATACACCACCCCTGGGATAGGGGTGCTTGTCAGTGTCCCATTTAATACCCAGGGATTCCTAAAGTTTATCAAGATTAAGTAGCAGAGCCGAATGCGATTGTTCGTCCCCAAAGCCCACTGTCTTTCCATTAACTCAGGAGCTTATCTCCCCTGGGGTGAAGGAACCAAGTCCTTCACTGACATGCTGCAGAAGCTGTGCAAACAAAAACCATCCTTAAGTATGTGATGGTTCACTCTGTGCTTTCCCAGTATCAACTTTTCCTTGGGATTTTAAATGATCGGTTGATGGATTTATGCCAGTGACCACCAGAGGGGGATAACAGCTGAGAGAGTACAGACAGCATGCATACACAAGCACCAAGAGATACACACACACACACACACACACACACACACACACACACACACACACACACACACACGAGTTCCCAGTAGCTTCCCCAAACAATAACAAGGGATTAACACACTGAGACGCCATTTAAATAAAGACCCTTGAACAAACAGGATTTTCTCATAGCTTTTCCGCTACTGTAAACCATGCTGAATCTGAGCTGACCTCAGGGAAACAAAGGGTATCGTGAATCCCTTGTCTGGGCAAAGGATATTTCTGTTGGAAAATAAAAATTTTAAAGCACAAATTTGATCCCGCTGGTTCTTATAGTTACACTATATTAATTATACATTTTAAAAGAAATTGGTTCAGAGGGCTGGAAAGTTGACCCAGCAGTGAAGAGCACTTACTGATCTTGCAAAGGACTTGGGTTAGGTCCCCATGTGGTAATTTATAACCACCCATAACTCCAGTTCCAGAGGATCTGACACCTTCTTCTGACCTTGGTGGGCAATAGGTATGTACTTAGTACACACACATACGTGCAGACAAAAGAAAACCCATACATACTCATACACATAAAATAAAATAAAATCTAAAAGCAAAAAACCTTGATTTTGGAGCCTGAAGTCAGGATTGTCGAGGATTGAGCTTAGGGTCTTATGCTTACTAGATAAGGGTTGAACTACATCCTCAGCTAAAGGGTTTTTGAAACTGTGAAGCAACCTATACTGTGTATGGTTCCACCCAGGTCTATCAACACCCCTGGCTACCCATCTTCTCAAATACAAGCATCCTAATATCCACCCCGCACGGTTATTGTAAAGACAAACTGTGATGCAAAATGGCAAACAGCTCTGTAAATTGCAAAGGCCACGCAAATGTCAATTGCTCTTCTCGCTATGGTAGTTATTTATTCCATGTTGACTCTCCTATCACAAGGCAGTGCACGGTCAGGTGCAGGAGGCACAGGGCTAAGCGTTATGTGAGACAGAAGCAGAAGAAGACGGAGACAGAAGGAGCGAGTGTGCTGGCAACCTTTGGGATTGAGCTAGAAGTGGAAGGAGCAAGGGTACTGGAAACCCTTGGGGTTGAGAGGGAAGAACTTGGTCTCTTCCTGCTGATATCTCTGGGATTTTCCTAATACTCTCGGTTATTTTTTCTTTTCAGCATAGGATCACCAGCTAGTTTGCCATTAGTTTTCTCAGACTTCTCAAATAAGTTATCACAAACTAGGTGGTTTATAGTGACAAATGTGCTCATTTCAGGCCATTACGCAAAGTGTATGACTGCTCGCCTGCACACAGTGTGATGCCATCCTAACCTGAAGAGTAGAGAGGTTCAGCATCCAGGTAACCAGCAGCATTGTGGGCAATAGACTCAGAGTAAGACGGACAGATTGAAGGCATGAAGGTCAGTTCTCATTGTCCACCTGACTAGTTTAGAATTACCATGGAAACACACCTCTGGGTGTGTCTAAGAAGGTAGTCCCTGAAAGGTTTGACTATAGAGAAATAACCTACCCTAAATATGTGTAGCACAGTCCCACTAGCTGGAATCAACACACAACACACACAGTGGCATTCACCTGTCTCTGCTTCCTGACTGTGGACACAATGTCACTAGCTGCCTCCTCTTTGGATGTCATGTCCCCTCCACCACGATGAACGGTAAGTTCCAACTGAGAGCCAAACTGTTGTTTTTGTTGGGCAGTTTGTCACAGTAACAAGAAACTTAACCACATCAGAGGGCTTTCTGGGGAAGTTTGTGCTGAACCTTCAGTGGTACATTTTGATATTGGGAAGATAAGAACAGATAGACATCCTTGTAGAGTGCAGAAGGAGAGCAAGGATGCAAATGTTTAAAGGGGGATATTTAAGAGAAAGAACTGGCAGGAGGAAGGTGTGTGGCTGAGTGACTATGACAGAAGCAACAGGCTGAGGCAAAAAGGAAGCTAGACAAGAACTATGGAAATGTCCACATTTCACTCCACCATGCTTCTGACTTTCCTCCCCTTCCCAGCAAGGGCTTTCCCATGCTTCCTCTCTGCTCCAGCAGTTTAAACACCTAAAAGCAGAGGCCTTGCCTTAGGTAAGCCTGTGTGTGCCTGGCACGCAAACAGCTCTACAGATAAGAACAGCCTCAAAGAACGGGAGTTGGCAGACTCAAGATGGACGGACAGACAGACGGCTGCCAACGGTGCAGCTGCCACAGCAGAAAGCACGACTTCCGGCAACTCCCTGTGCCCTGGGACAAAGACAGTTGGACCCAGTTAATTGAAATATAAGCTTTAGGCATTAGGTTTTATCCAAACACCAAGAAAATAACTAGAGGATGCTAACAGCATGCAAATGGATGCACCCAGGGTCCTTTAACATAAATCATTCAGCATGGGCAGTCCAGGTACAGTGGTACAACTGGCAGTTTCTCTAGCACCCCCAAACCAGCCCTTTCTTCCATGCCTTTGGGCTCTCTCCTCCCCCACCCCACTGCTCCTGGACAGGCCTGATTTGTGCTAATAAAAGCAGCCTAGGCCCCAGGGAGCCTGCAGGAGGAACATAGCTGATTTCACCTCTTTAACCCCGGATCTAGGAAAACAGCCGAACGCTGACTCTGGCCTTCCCCCAGGAGGATCCCAGAGTTTTATCTTGTGAGCTGCACGACCTCTAGGAACCTCTGCACAAGTGAGATAAACCCGTCCCCTAGAGGAAGCATACTTATCTCCCAACAAAGCATCTTTGCAAATTACTTTTTTTTTCCTTCTTCTTCTCAGGGAATGGAGTATTTAAAAAATAATAATAATAACAACAACTGCAATTGCAGTAATAATAATCACCAGCAGCTGATGCCTGCATCCTGGCGAGTTCTTCAGGGAAAGAGGTGGTAGGGCCTGCAGAAAGGGATTGTGCTAGAAACATGGGTGACTCATGTGCCAGGGGCGGGCAGCTTCCCAAGGGTCCTGGAGCCCAGTGTCTGGTCTGAGAGATATGCACACCACCTCTCTTCGAACAGAATAAACAAATGATTAACTGTCTCATTAGTGACTGTGCGGGAAGACACACAACTCATGTCCCGGCGGGTGGCACAGCCAAGAGATTTATATTATTTAACAATAAAAGCAAAACAAATGTGGCCTTCCACCCCGCTGCCTGCCTGCATGAGGCCCCTTTTACCAAAGCAGGGCAGCTAGCCAGAAATAATGGGAGGCTTCCTTACCTGACAGAACATAGATTCCAGCCTAAGGAGGCAAAGGACCACCTTCTTTGAATTTCAGAGCTGGGTTCGGGATGGGGTTGGGGATTGGGGGGTGGAATGGAAGGAAGATTGTTTTGGGTTTCTTTTTCTCCATCTTTATTAAATTGGGTATTTCTTATTTACATTTCAATTGTTATTACCTTTCCCGGTTTCCAGGCCAACATCCCTCAACCATTCCCCCTCCCCTTCTATATGGGTGTTCCCCTCCCCATCCTCCCCCATTACTGCCCTCCCCCCAACAATCCTGTTCACTGGGGGGGTTCAGTCTTGACAGGACCAAGGGCTTCCCCTTCCACTGGTGCCCTTACTAGGCTACTCATTGCTACCTATGCAGTTGGAGCCCAGGGTCAGTCCCACAGCCAGAATATGGCAAATACATAGGTGAATGCCAGCAGCAAACCACTGAACTGAGAACAGAACACCCATTGAAGGAATCAGAGAAAGGACTGAAAGAGCTTCAAGGGGCTTGAGACCCCATATGAACAACAATGCCAACCGACCAGAGCTTCCAGGGACTAAGCCACTACCCAAAGGAAGATTGTTCAAAAGGGAATGTAACCGATTTCATAGGAAGAAGCTATTTGCTGTGAATACCTTCTGAGAAAGAAAAATCAGGTTCCTTCAATGGTATGTCACTGGGTATTTCAACGACACTCCAGGGTCAGCCTCATGGACCATTCTAGAGGCAAACGGCCAGAATCACACCCTGAGGCTGATAGTTGAAGTTCTCTGACATGGTTTAAGTTCCCTCCCTATGCCTTAGTTCCTGATGGGTAAAACAAAGATAGTAATAATTATATTTAAAAAATGTAGTTACTTTGGGAACTATAGGAGTTAATATAGTTAATGCCCTTTGAAGGAAATTAATGTGTCCTGGAATACGGGAGATAACATAGAAGAGCATAATTATTATTGTGAAGTCCATGGCATCATTATGAATTGTAATTTTTACAATTTAGTCATTTAATATCACTTAAATGCAGGGCAACGTTGAAAGGCTCTTTTCTCCAGGTTTCCACCCACTACCTACCGACCTCACAAACTCCTACACTACCTCTAAAACCCAAGCAGCTTGTAATGTTTTTTCTCTAGTTTCTTCCTAAGTTTTCTCACCTCTGAAGAAACCCATCGCTTCTCATAGGTGAGGTATATTCTTGCCTGCCTAATGAATGAATGTCCCTGATTAACCTGGCTGTCTACCCCTGCCACCTGCCCTCCCTAAATACCCTCTAAGATCTACCTTGGAAAAAGAGTACCTATGATCCGTACAATAGAACCCCACACGTCAGTACACGGAGTCCTGAAAGGCCCTTTGTGGTGAGATGCATCCAGAAAGAGAAGCAAATGTAATGTTTTGCCCTAGGCACTGTGTTCGTCACAAATCCCCGAGCCTCCGAGCATGACCTTTGCAAAAAGTCACACTGGCTAAAATGTCTCCGTATTGTTCTTTGATTGGCAATGAATTATCTGGGCTTAGAGGGACATTTTTTTCCACAGCTCAAAAAGCTGAGCTTCTGAAATCTAGGGGTTTGGAGCTGGCAGGGGAAAGCAAACCATGTTTGTGTTTTCATCCACCCTGAACTTCCGGAAGAGCAGGCCAGAGAATCAGCAGGAAGCAGCTTCCCACCCCTTAGAAAGGTACAGACTCACGTGACTGAGGCAGAGTCGGGTAGAACCCCTCAGTGTACCCCAACCCTTCACAGCATGATAGCTTTCAGAGATTCGGTTTTCCCTTCTGTGAGGTGGAAGAAACGTTCGACCTTATAGCAAAAGGGGTGAGAAATAATGTGGAAGCTTTTCATGGGGCCTGTCATGCAGTTCACAGGACCTACAACTGGCTCCTTAAACTGGGGGTCAGGACGCCATAGCAAGTTGTGTGACTGAATGTTGAAGTTGAGAAAATGCCGAAAACTGTAAAATGTTTCTAATTAAAAGTCAAAGACTTGATGGGTCTTCAGTGTCTCCTCCGTGGAACCTCACAGCTGCCCTGGTTCTGAACATGGCTGCACACTGTACACCACACACAGCCCTCCTCCACGCAACGCCGAGGAACACTGTTGGAAAGACCTCAGCTCAGATTGGAAACCATTCTAAGCGCCCAACCGCAGTCATTTTGCTGAACATAAACAGTTTTTAACTCTTATAGGAATATAATGGCTCAATTATAAGAAAAGTAAGCCACTTTGGATGTTTTCCTCTCATTTCTCAGCATGTAAGTTTCAAATTAGTATAACTTTGGACTACATTACTAGAATGTTTCAGGTTTTTTTTTTAAATTTGTTTGAGTTGCTGACTTGAATTAAACAACAACAAAAACTAAAATAATTGATTGAAATTTGGGTTGGAATTAGAATATTATTCCCAACCGTTTCTGAACTGACTACAAATATACTTCTTCTGTTTGTATAATACATACACACACACACACACACACACACACACACACACACACACACACACACATACATATATATAAACACATACACACACACATATATATACATATATATAAACACATACACACATACACACACACACATATATATATATATACATATATATATATATATGAAATAGCACTGGCTATTATAAGAATCAAAATATCAAAGGTTGGAAATGCTGTGTTTTCCCTCAGCATCAAGGACTCAGCTAAGATCTAATCCTCTATGGGAAAACACCCAGCCACGTCTGTCTCACCAGTATTCATATTTGTGTCCTTCTTAAACAAATGGGGAAAAGGTAGGTCTACAAAGGAATTTCTTTAAAATAAGTTTCTTCATGATTTATTAACACGAAGTGTTTGAATAGTATATTTATCTTACATAGCTTTATACCCAGGGTAGAAAAAAAAGGAAATAAAGAAATTGTGAATGGGAAAACTTCAAAGTTCAGAGTAGCAGATCCTCAATTAAATGTGATTAGTACCAGCACTGGGTCGTAACAACTACTTTTCCTTCACAGAACCTAAGAAATGCTAAAAGACTCAGAAAAATGCAGACCAAATAGAAACACATTCCTGTGATATTAAGACCGAGAGTTAGAGAACCACAAGTAAACAAATGTGGGTCTCCAAAGTAACTGTAACTCAACCAATGAGCACACATATCTGTTTGCAAAGGCCATTTAATAATGTGTGAAACGCAGGCAAATCCCCTGCCTGGGACTAAGTCAAGTTTCCCTACAAGGAACAACCAAGTGGAGCTTCCAGCCTCCTGCAGGCTGCAAGCCCCTGCCTAGTCACTGTCCCTGTGTGGCAGGGACACAAGCTCAACCATTGCCTTTTCTTGTCCCCATAACTGTTGGTCATAGCTGCTTCTTGACTGTAGGAATCTGTTTTTACATCACTTCCTGTTTAGCCATAGTCACAGTCTTCACTTCTTCTTCTGTATTGTAGCTGCTATCACAGTCTCCTTTTAACAGTACAGCCCAGTCCTTGAGGAGCTGTTCAGGCTTGGGGACTCTGAGGCAGACATATTCTAAGAATAGCCTCGATGGCCCCTTCTTTATCAAAGCGCCTACCCATTTGTTGGCCTACTTTCCCCAAACATGAGTGTTTGTGCACTTTTTGTTTTGTGGTTTTTTTCTCTCCTTAATTGGTTTCTTGTTTGTTGGGTTTGTTTTTTGGTTTTCTGAGTTTATTTTTAAAGAGAACATAAAGTTGGGTTAGGAAGGGAGGTAGGGAGGATCTGGGAAGAGTGGAAGAGAAAAAAAATCATTAAAATATAGTATATGAAAAATGTAATAAAAAAGGAGGGAAAAAAGCCCCTGCCCTTTGAGTATTGATAAATAAGAAGTCTCTATTATGGTTGTGGTGTGTTATAAGATGGGATAGTGTGAATTGTGATCCCCTGAATTCATATGCAGACTTCCCAAGACCAAGTATTTCGGATATATCTCAAATTAGACACAGGTTTGTTTCAGATATAATTAATTATGATGTGGTCATTAGGCCCAGAGCCAGGAATGCTGCTATGCTTGGAAATGCAGTATGAACATGAGGACAGTCATCTGAGAACCAGAACAGACTGTCACTCACAGTTCTCAGAAGGAACTAATCGTTTTAGTTCAGACTCACAGTGCCCAGACCTGTGAGGCAATATACAACACTGTTCTTAAAGGCACCCAGTTTGCTACAGCAGTAGAGATGGGAACCACAAGAAGATTATGCAAGTGGGTCTCACACCCCCATGAGCCCTTTAAGAGAAGATCGTGTTCATCTAGTAACAAAGAAGAGGTCATTTCAAACAAGGTGGTAGCCTTGTAAAAGCCTAAGCCATTGTCTTGGTTGCTTTTCTACAAACACCATGATGAAGGCAATACGACTCCAGAGGGCAAGCCCATGACCATCATGTCAGGAAGCATGACAGTAATGGTGAGGGATAAAGGAGTCGGGACTCTACATCTGTCCCACAAGACTGAGAGGAAAGTAGCTAACTGGGAATGAGTATTTTAAATCTCAGTGCCAACTGAAGTAACACACCCCCTAGTCCTTCCCAAACAGTCCCACTAACTAGGGATGAGGTATTCAAACATATGTGCTTAGAGGGGACATTCCTATTCAAACAAGCACAGCCAAGGAGTAATTCAGGGTTAAATGACCTTAAAAACCATGAGCTAAAAATTGGGTCATGTTTTAAGTCACTTGTTTTGTAGGATTTGTGACAACAGTATTGGATTGGTACAGACTCCTACCTTTATGCTGTTTTGTTTTTGTTTTTGTTGTTTGTTTTTATTGTTTTTACAGCACAATGAGAATTCTGGGTACTTAGCCATGGATGGTGAGCCTTTGCCTAGATTTTTTCTCCCTAGTACCTCTTCTCCCACTCCCCCACAGAAAGAGAAGTCTCATTCCAACAATTGTATCATGGCCTGCAGAATCAGGAACAAGAGATTGATTTTAGTTAGATGAATTAGAAGGGAAAGGGGGAGGAGAGATCAGAAGATAATCTCTAAACCAGAGAAGGTGGCATCACTGAGCTTGTCTTGTGTCCTTGCGTACCTCAAGCCAGGTAACCTCTTGTTACCCCACCTGATGTAAGAACCCACCTCTTCCCTCATGAACAAGTATGATGTCGTCAGCTCCCTCACACTGAGACCTTTTCACTGTTAAGGTGACAAGGTCAAGGGAGCTTGTTCCAGCTTATGCTGGACACAGTGACACCTTTCCAGAATATACCTTGGCAGCCAACAAGAGGACAAGAACTTACAAGACCCATTCAGCTAAATGGAGATAACAGGGCAGAAACACAGGGAAGAAAACGCAGCAGAAGCATGCTAACACACGCATACATCTGAGAGTAACTTTGGAACAGATAGGTTTGGAAAACCATACCTACACTAAGGAGCAGTCTTGGTGGGAAAGCTGGGAGAATTCCCATCTGGAAACTCTATAAGGCAAAGAAACATGACTAGTGTTCCGAAAAATGCCAGCTTTAGTAAGCAGCTTTCAGAAACAAACTCTTTCCCTTCCAAGTGACATCGCTCCAGCTTCCAAATTTGCCTCTTCACCAGAAATCTCAGGGGGAACGCCAACTCAATATGTTTAAAATCACCTCTCCCCAACCCCCATACCACAGTAATAGCACAGAAATAGCAACATCTCTCTGAACACCCAGGCTAAACTCCTGGTGAAATAAATGTGGAGCCTTAAGTTCAAATCCCAGCTCTGCCTACTTCTCAACCTTAGTTTCTCACGTCTTCGTCTCTTTTATATTCCTGTGAAAAGACACCATGACCAAGGCAACTTATTGAAGGTCGAGTTTATTTGGGGCTTGCAGTTTCAGAGGGTGAATTCATGACCATCATGGTAGGGAGCATGTGCACAGGAAGGCAGGTATGATGCTAGAGAAGAACTGAGCGGCTACATCCTTATCCACAAGTGGAAAAAAGAGAGAACTAGGAATGGCTTTGGTTTCTGAAATCTCAATGCCCACCCCAAAATGTCATACCTCCTAATTGTTCCCAAATAGTTCTACCAACTGGGGACCAAGTATTTAGACATATGAGCCTATGGCAGTATTCTCATTCAATCCACCATACACCATCTGCAAAGCGGGGACAAATAGTCATTTATTTTCATGAGAAAAAAATCTACAGAGAACATGTTGTTTAATTAACTGCTTGTTGAAACACAAATATCACATATTGTAACTATTTCTGATATACAACATTAAGGAAATGGAGTGGCCACAAGAACTTTATCAACACGTAACTATTCTATGGCAGTGGTTCTCAACCTTCACAATGCTGTGACTCTTCAATACAGTTTTTCATGTTGTGAGGACCATAAAAATGATTGCTAGTAATTTTGCTAGTTATGAACCATAATGTAAATATCTGGCATGCAATATATCTAATATGTGACCCCTCGTGAAAGGATCGTTTGACCCCAAAGGGAAATGGACCCACAGGGTGAAAACCACTGCTCTATGGGATCCAATCTCACTTTTTTTAGTGCTCTTTGTTGTCTCTGGTATTCAAAGCAGACGTCTCCTTTTCTTTGCTCAGCATATTACCTTTAGTACACATTTACACTTCCTTTTAAGTTCTCATTCATTTCCCAGTATCAAGCCATCAATAGAAACTGCCTCCATCCTTACATATCAGTAATTCCTTGACCCCCTAAGCCCCTATTAAGCACCTTCAGGGATATCATGCTGAGTGGTAGGAGATGCAAGGATAGTCCTCTGCCCTAGCCACTAGTTTTAAGCTCATCAAGATTGACCAGTGGGATCATCCACTTTAATTTTCTCATAATGCCAAAGTCCTTGGATCTAGGAGAAATCTATAATTATCATTTAAATGAATTACTAACTGGATTCAAAATCTTTCCTGTACTCTGGTATGTATACATACGGTAAATACGACAAGCAGCCTTGCTAGTCTATTTCAGTGGCTTTCAGGTGTCTAAACACACTGAACACATTCAATCAGGACTGAAGGTAGATTTCAGTCTCTATTTTCAAAGAACAGTTCATTCAGTGTAAGTTCACTGAAAATGTAAAAAAAAATCTCTCAAGAATTAGAAAAGCAGAGGGATGGAGCAGATGCTAAAATCACTGAGCCTACAATTCCCAGAATGTTCCTGAATGAATGTGAACTTGAAGGGCCCAGAATGAAGGCAAGGGCTCTCTCTCTCTCTCTCTCTCTCTCTCTCTCTCTCTCTCTCTCTCTCTCTCTCTCCCTCTCCTCTCCCTCTCCCCTCTCTCTCTCCCACTTTTCCCACACACTCACTTCTCCCCCACCCATCTCAGTCAAACATATTCTCATACTCACTCAATCACACACACACTCCACACCACACACACACACACACACACACACACACACACACACACACACACACACACACACACACACACACACGTTATAAAATAGACTCGCCCCAATAGCAATCCATCTTTACCAGGTCAGTGTCAAATGAGCATGACCTTCATCTGTCTCGTCAAGGTTGGTGGATGAGGATTTATTTCCTTGCTGTTTCAAATTGGTTAGTGGAGAACAGTTTCTGCCACAGCACACCTACCTCTGAGCAAAAGTGATGCAGGGCAGAGCAGTGAAAGCTGTTAAGTAGGCTGACTGTGGGCTAAGCTAGAGTATCACTTATCTTGGGGATCCTAAGGTGGGTCCACTGTGATATAATGGTTCTTTAGCTGTAAATCTAAGGAAACGAGATGAGGGGAGGCATATGTCTAGACAAGAGGACTGGGCTAGGAGTCTTGAGACTTTGGGTGCTGGCTTTGCCCGTTGATGTTTGAAGTTACCAAAGCCATATAGCCTTCTTGAGTTTTATTTTGTTTCAATCTCTAAAATGAAAAGTTCAAGCTAGATTGACAGAACCACTTAGCAAATATCATGCCACGATAATTCCAAAACCACCAGTATCTAGAACTTATACCTGAGGGATAGATCATTTCACCTAAGATGAGTCCTTGAATTTTAAGTTAAGAACCATTGAGCCATTGCTTCAGCTCCAATATTGTTCCTCCTAGGAAGCTTTCTAGAAATCAGGAAACTTTGTTTTTCAACACAAGGGATAGGTTTCAAGCAAGACTATGGTCTGCATGAATGAAATCACAGAGTAAAAACATTGACAAACCTCAGCTAAAATTACATGGGTGAGGGAAAATATTGACAGTAGACTTTCCAGCTCATAATCATTCTTGGGTTTGTATTCTCTGCACTAAGAACTGAAATACAGTGCCCACCTCTCTGTGCCCAGCCTTGCCAATGCCTTCACATGGAGTGAGGAACAAGCCTTGAGCACAGTGATATCATTGTATGTGACCAAGCAGCCCCACATGACCAAGCTGATTTTAATCAGATACCAATCTACATGAACTCTTTGCTCATCGATTCTTTCTTTCAAGTCCATATTCCAGAGATATATCTTGACTTTCCTAATGGTTGGAATTGAGCACATTAATTAATATGTTTTACTGTCAAGGGTGGGATTTGTTTCCCCACCATGAAGAAGAAAGCTGGGAAGTCAATAGTACCTTGAATATATAGGGTAGTTAGTGCTAGGGTAAGGCTTAAGGTTGAGGAAGAGTTTGAGAAGAGGATTAGCAATAAGGCTGGTGTACAGGCTCATTTTATGAGTCAGTGTGATTGAGCCATAGAATGTCCAGGTATTTGGTAAAATGTTCCTCTGGATTTTCCTGTGGTGGTATTCTTTGCTGAGATCGACATTTAAATTGGTAGACTAGGTAAAGTAGATTGCCCATTTAGTCACTTGAAGGCATGGATAGGATCAGAAGGCTGGCCCTCTCCCAAGTAAATAGAACATTTTCTCTTACTGGTTATCAAATTGAGACACTGACTTTTCCCAGGGTCTCAAGCTGGTCAGCATATAACAGAAATGCTTTCTCTCCTGACTCTCTAGCTTGCTAGATCACTGTGGAGATGCTTTGAGTGCTGGCCTCTTTTAATCTTTTTCTCCCTCCCCTTTCCCTCTCACTCTCGCTTCCCTCTCTCTCATCCTCCTACCTCCCTCCTTCCCCCTTACTCTTGCTCTCTCTCTCTCTCTCTTTCTCTCTATATTTCCTTCCCTCATATGTATGCCCTCATTTTGGTCTGTCTCTCCAAACAACTAATACAGTTAGAACATAGTGAGAATGAGGTTGGAGTCACAGTATGGGTGGAACTGGATTGCACTTGGGGTAGTGGTGATGGAGAAGAGCCTTGGAACTTGGGTGCTGTTAAGGCTGGTTTTGACCCTGGACTTTGCTTGGGGCAAAGTAAGGGAGAGAGTTGTAGAGAGAGGCAAAGTCTCTGGAATTTTTCCTAACATTAATATTGTTGACATGACCTTTAGCAAGTGGACAGAACTGATTATTGAGTGACCATGTACCAAGTGATGTTTTCTACTGTTTTATTCTTGTAACAAAAATAGCAATCATTATTCTCAAATCTCAGCACTAGACTATGTTAATTCTTTTGACTAGTACTCCATTTAGTCATTTTAAAACAGATATTACCCCTATTGCATTTGTACAAAATCAGACAGTAAAGTCAAGATTGAAGAAGGGTCAAGAAGAAAGGAAGATTTAATTATTTTAAAGTAGATATCATCCCCTCATAATAGTTTAACAAAATTATAAACTGAGATCAAGATTCAAGAAGGTTCAAGAACCATATCCAATGACCTCACCCCTTCTCCTCCCTTCCAACCCCACGGTAGTGAATTGTGAGACAGGTTCTCACATTGTGACCCAGGTTGGCACTCCTCCTGCCTCAGCCTCCCAAATAATTCAATTATAGTTTTGAGACACCATGTCTAGATAACATGCCCAAATTCTTTTTTTTTTTAAGAATATAAATTCTCACTATATATGAACAACATTCAAGAGCAACAAAAACAAAAGACAACAACAAAACTAAGGCTGGTGGAGGGTAGAGAAGCAAGGATGAGGATGGTAGAGTAATCTCTGTTGCTGCAGAGTACAGAACCCAGTACTGATCAGCTGAGAGAAAGAGAAAGAGAGAGAGAGATAGAGAGAGAGAGAGAGAGAGAGAGAGAGAGAGAGAGAGAGAGAGAGACTGATCCCCAAATTCTTTAATGGTGTTTCAATTCCAAAATCATTTTGGGGACAAAGTTCTATATGGGTGGCAATGACTTGGTTCTGTCCTCCAGGGAATGAGGCCCACCTTTGTCTAAGTGGGGACTCAGGAAATACCCCTAGGTAGTTGGAAGAGGTAGAGAATTCAGGTGTATTTGGGCATCTGTAAAAACTTTATCCTCATCCTGGACCATGATTTATAGCTCCCTTCATGAACAAGGCTCCAGCAAGGTACACTTTCCTTCCAGAAAAGACGTTGCCCTCTCTAGTCCAAGCCACACATAGCCTTCCAGTCCATTTCTGCTCTGTGATATCATTAATGAGCTATTTCCTCCCTTAAGATCAGTCCCTATTGGGACCTACCCAATGATGCAATTTCTTTTATATTTTTTCCTTCTTTCAAAAGCCTCCTCCCAGACACACATAAATGCTGGATTCATCCTATCAATTCTCAGGTAGAAACCTGTGTTAAAGAGGCTTCGATCGATCTTTTAAATAAAGCTGGCAAGATATTTCACTTACTCTGGACTTTCTGTTCACTAATGTAGTGAGGCTGGCTTTTCCTCCTGGCTCAGCTTTACCATGGAGCTGGGCACCTCTCTGCCCCTACCTGCCATGGTTTGCCTCATAACAAACACACTCAGAATGTGAACAGTCCTTTTATCAGCAGATTTTTAACTCTGTCCAGGGAAAAGACACGTTGTTCAATTCCTATTTCCCTGCTGGGGGAAATTGAGAAAAAGAAAAACAAGATAAATTAAATTAAGAGAGGATAAAGAAAGACTCTATTCTGATTCCTCAGTGTTGCTTCGTCCTCCTGTGGGTTAGAAACACTTTGGTCTCCAGAGAAAGCCCCAGAAATGACCTTGCCATTAACCCAGTGTTTCCCTCCTCTAATACTTCAGAATGGTTTTGTCTTCTAGCCTTATGTTTCTTCTGAAGTAGTCAGGCAGCTATGGCTTCTGCACTGATCATCAAACTTGATGGATGAAAATGTTTGTTTCGGAGCCTAGCTGCTCTGCCTCTTGCTGATTTGGGCAAGGACTCTCACTACTCTGTGTCCCAGTTCCTACAGTCTGTGATGGAATTCAAGATACAGGACCAACAACTGTGGTACCTTGACATAATAAGTATTCAAAGTAATTTGAAAAATGCTAAAATATCTGACCTACCGTTGTAATGAGTCATAGGATTCCTGCACGAGAGACACATTCTCTGTGTGCCTCATCTGTAACAGAATATAACTCTATTAGTTTTTGTCCTCTATTATGTTCCCCCATGATTGTCCACCCTTCATCACCCTAACATAAAAATATCTAATGTCTTCATTTATAAGACTGCCATGTCATATGAAACTTACATTAAATAGATTTGTATACTTTTCTCTTAATATCCTGACTTTTGCTTAGAGGGGCTTCAGTGGCCATGGATTTGGAGCAGTAGAAAGAACAAATATTCTTCTTCTGTATATATGTAATTGATCAATGACACAAGTCTAGGCTCTTGGGATATTCTTTATAAATAATAACACACAAGTCACAAAAGAGGCCAAATGGAAGTATCTAGAACAATGGCAGACCTGAGACTCTTTAGGGAACCCAACATCTGGGTCACCCTCTAGGGAGCATCATAGGCAACAACCTCAAGAGTTCTCTAGCCTGTGTTCTGACTTTCTGTACTCATTTTGGCCTGGCCTTTGAGGTAGTATTTCATTCAACAAAGTAAAATAGCCACTCAGGAAACAAGCTGAAGCAGAACTCCCCTGTGCTCCCCAGGAAGTTCCCATTGGCCCTCAGAGATGATAAAAATGGCTTCCTACTGCCAGTGACCACCAATGCACACCTCCTGACACAGTACAGGAAATGCCACTTCTCAAGATGTGGGAATCGGGTGCCTGGGCCACTCACGTGGCGCATATTTATAACTTCTTGATCCTTGACTATGGGCCAAATGTTACATTCACTGCTAATTTCCTATTAATTAGGTGCTGCAGTTTCTCAGCTAAATGAATAACCAGCCAGACAGGAGCCCTGAAGTTTAAAAATACCATCAGCTATGGGTGTTAATAGAAGCTGGGTAAGGCGGGGCTGAGGGCTAAGAGAAAAACCAAGAGGGGAGCTGCTTCTTGAAATAACAAGATTATTATGTACTGACCTTAGTGTGTCCTTAATAGACTACGAAGAGCATCTTGAACTCCTCTGTATAAGAACAACATGAGGGATCATGGAAGAGTCCAGGCAAGGTGCACAATGGGCCCTGCTGGCTTACCAGCCAGTGTCTCTCCAGAAATGGTCTCTGAATGGTTGGCCTGTGTTACCTATTCCAGTCCTACTACTCACTGGCAGCTACATGTCTAACTCTTTCTTTCATCTGAGGATACTGAAATACTTGCCTCAGGGTAACTGAAATTCCAGGTCATTCCATAAGGGAGATAATGGCCACAGCTAAGATTGGAAGCATTTCTAGCCTCTTTAACTATTTACTAGAACCCTTCATGTATTTCCTTCTCCGTTTTGTATTTACAACACAACAAGGAATAGAAGCCACAGTTGGCCTACAGTGGAGAGAACCAAGAAATTCTCCAAAAGTCAGTGCTTTGGCTGAGTAAACAATCTAAGGAGTAACAGAAAGAATTTTACCCTCACATGCTGAAAACCACTCTACCAAACCAATATGGTGATCCTTCCCATACTCTTCTGAGTCTACAGTTGAGTGCCACCCCTAGAAGCAATCCCAGAAAGCTGGACATGGTGAGATAAGCCAAGGACATGAGACCATGATCAATTATAAGATCAGCTCCTCTCCAGAAGAACTGCATATTGTCAAAGAGCTGCCATCAAAATGCTTCTATCCAAATCTAGATATCACTCCACTATGTTAGAGAACTGAGCAAGGCATTTTATCCAGTGTCTCAGTCTCCCTCGTTGTTCCATTGATGATAATAGTAGCAGTCATCCTATGACAGTAATGGTCATGACCACCTCCTTGTATATCCATGGGGCAGGGAGTGGGGGACTGGCATGGTTCCAAATGTACTTTTTACAAATTCTAGTCTCATCTCATGAGTCAAGCGAGATGATTCAGGTGCCACCAACACTGATGTCTCATCCCACTGCCCCTCAAAGGTAATACCTGAATCATTGTCCCAGATATGTTTGCTCTAGGGCTGTCTCAGATTACAAAGACTGATTCTTTGATAAATGCTTTATAGGACATTTCCTCTAGCACTATGAATGTCCTTCCATAAATAATTAAACTGAATTGGCTACTGAAAGAAATGATCAAAACCCACAGTGGGAGGAAGACAGGAACTTAAATATTTTGCTATGGTCCATTTGTATGGACAGATACTTCCTGAACTCTGGGGGACAGCAGCGTGACAGCAAAAGCATAGCCTTACTGCTAGGGAGTGTCATGCTGAACATGTAGCAAGGACCAGGGACCCAGAGGCAATCCAGTGAAGACAGACTGGCAGGGAAAGAAAGCATAAAATGGTGTTTTTAATGGTGCCCCCTGCATGCCTGGTCCAGCAACAAAATAATTGTTATAACATTAGAAGGAGGTCAGAGGAGATTCTATCCCAGACAAGGATGGAAATACTCTGCCTGGGAGCTCTAGGGAGGTCTCATTCTGTGCCAGTGAGGTATCTGGAATTAATTTTAAAACCTCCCAAGGAATACATTTAAAACTTGCTTCCACCTAGATTATTAATCATATATCCTAGAATTCACTTAGAATACTGCGACTCCAGAGCTTGCAGCTCTTGCATAAGCTTGTTTGTGTATTTATGCCTTAGGAGGAAAATGTTTCCTTAAGCAGAAATCTCTCCACCTTCTGCAAGTATCTTAGATTCTCCTATAATAACACAGGAAGCCCTTATGAGCAGACACAAACTAGCCTGTTCTGAGAAAGTGGACATGAGAGGACTTTTAAGGAAGAAAAAAAAAAGCAGATTTATTAGCACAGACAATGACAGTGTCTGGTGAAGTCAGGGAACAACCAAGGGAGTCTATAAATATTTACACCAAGAGTTAAGAATCCGCAGTAACTGGGGTCACTGTGCTTAAAAACAGGCTTTGGCTTGTGGACTTCATTTACAGGGTTCCCTCTGCCTTTCCCCCTGACTCCTCATACAGACCAATGCAAGATCATCAGAGGTGTTGAAGATGGCAAGTTCAGCGTTGAAGAGGCTGCTTCCTTTCAAGGATGGCTCTGCTGGACTGTCTCAAACGATGAGCATGGGGAAGCTCTGAGGAACTCCTGGTAGGGTGCGGGCAGAGGTTATTTTTCTTCCTTAAATAATGAACTTTGGTTATAGATTTTGATAGGAGAAAAACAAATTAGGCTATAAACTTAAAAGAAAAAAAAACAGATGTGTGGATGTATTTTTAGCCTGTCTGTGCTTTCCCTAGCAGGTTCTATTAGGTTGGTCTTTCTCTTACTGTCCTATGTCCATATAAATGTGAGTGTGAATTCTCCGGTTTTTTTGTTGGTGGTGGTTGGTTGGTTGTTGGTTGGATGGTTGGTTTTGTTTGGTGTTTGTTTTTGAAAGGTACCCTCCAAGGCATTTCAGGAGGGGAATACTAATTAAGCTAGACCAAAACTCTCCTGTCTCACCTACAAAATGCAAAAATCTACGCAACCCAGACAGGTTTCAGCCTCTCAGTCCACAGTTCTATTTGGGAACAGTTTGCTTTTTTTACTCCATGTGGGTGGTAAAGTAAATAAACAGATTGAGTAGGTGCTGTGAATGTGTTTGCTTTTTAAGGTGGCACCTTTACAATAATTAGTCAGGGGCATGATCCTTTGCGGGAGAAGGCCAAACTCTGGTTTTCCAGATGCTGAGCCCAACAGTGATGATGGTGCTATCTGATGCCAGGGACCATGAGAGTCCTTTGAGCTCACTGCAAGCAATGATCAGCCTATGAATCTCTAGTCTCAGCACTACCCTACTTCTGATCTCTTCAAGTTTTAATAACACTGTTGAAGGAACTGAAGGAAAGAGACATTCTTTACAATCTAATGTCTCCAGCACTGTGCCGGGAACATAATCTGAACTGGATAAATGAACATCGATTGATTTCTGGATTGATTGGCCCATATTAGAACACAAAGCTTTGACTACCTGGCATATTGAATCAGAAGCTCTTTCCCAGGAAAACAAAACAACACAGTCACTCTACTAGCAAGTTTCCCCACACACACATAAGCACTGTGAACTACCAGACCACTCCAGAATACTAAATCTATCTCCCCACCAAATCAAACAAAACCTTTGAATGGAAGATATCCTTCATTTGTTTGTCAAATACTATATGTCAGTGACAAGGGATATTCAAAAGGGGCAAATATAAAATTTCCAATAGAGAGGAATCATACATTCTTCTCCTAAACAGATGTGAAATAGCAATGAGGAGAAGAGTTCTAATGTGTGTAGGACATTTAAAGGAAATGCCTAATTATATATGGGGGTACAGGGGCACTTACCTAGGGGAGCACTGATGGGCCAAATCCTGAAGGATGAAGAAATATTGACAGAGAGAAAGATAGAAACTTGGATAGAGAGTATGCATCATTTCTCTGATCCTCTAGTGACCTAGGAGGATGGCTGGGAGGATGACTGGGTCACTTTTAACCCTAAATTCAGAAGCTAACATTAGTTAGTGAGTGGGGCATTTAAAACCAACCCTCTGCTTTAATGCACCATGAAATCAAAATGACACCAGCATAGAGTATAGGCTGCTACCGAGTTTGAGTCAGAAAATTAAAGTCACTTAGTACTCAAAGATAACCATTAAATGTTTCTTTTTTATTGAATATTTATTTATTTGCATTTCAAATATTATTCTATTTCCCAGTTTCCCATCCATAACCCCCCATCTCATTCCCCCTCCACCTTCTTCTATGAGTGTGTTCCCTCACTCAACCACTCACCCCTTCTCACCCTCCCCTGACATTTCCCTACACTGGGGGGTTGAGGCTTGGCAGGATCAAGGGCTTCTCCTCCCATTGGTGCCCAATAATGGCATCCTCTGCTACATATGCAGCTGGAGCCATGGGTCTGTCCATGTGTACTCTTTGGATGGTGGTTTAGTCCCTGGGAGCTCTTGGATGGTAATGTTTTTCTTATGGGGTTGCAAGCCCCTTCCGCTCCTTCAATCCTTTCTCTAACTCCTCCAATGGGGACCCCATTCTCAGTTCAATGGTTGGCTGTGAGTATTCGCCTCTGTATTTGTCATGCTCTGGCAGAACCTAAATGTTTCTCTTAAGTGTTAACTTCAAAAGTGGTACCCAGAAACCAGCACTCGCAAACATAATTGGCAAGAGTGTTTTTATTTCACAAAAGCAAGAGGTCTATATGCAGGGTCAGCCACTTGCAAAAGTGGCAATGACCCAGATCATGGTGCACATGCCATTTTATAGGGAACTAGGGGAACTTTAGCTATGGTTAGGTAATCTAAGACTTCATTGGTGGATGCCAGGGATGTCACAGGCTCAGCTTCGATTAGCTTGTGTCCAGGTGGTCAGTGGACTGCATTCCTGTGCCATGAATGTTTAACCACAGGATGAGATACCCATATCATATAAGGATGTCCAGCACAGCATCCTGAGACAAGATAGTTCCCTATTCTTATGGTCGTCTCCAGGCTGTTCTTTAGATGGGGGAATTCTATGGCCTCGTTCCTGGAATTTATAGTCTGTTCCTACAGCCGTAACTTATGGCCTAGTGTCTGGGACTGATGACTGGCAGGGTTGGGAGATAGTCAGGCCTGGTCCTAAAGTGGAGTTTATGTCGTCCTCTCCTTGAGACCATTTTCTAGTGTTTTACAGACATTTTTATATCCAAGTCAACCAGCAGTATACCTGTACACACATACCATCTAGCTACTTATATCTAATTACAAATATTTTTAACTTTGTAAGGCTTACTTATTTTATTTTATATGTTGTTTTTATCTTTTATATTTATGTATTTTATGTTTTGTCTGCATGTATGTCTTTGTACCACATGTGTACAGTGCTGATTGAGGTTATAAAAGGGTGTTAGATCCTCTGGGACTAGAGTTACTTATGGTTGTGAGCTATGACCTGGATGCTGGGAATAGATCCTGGACCTTTGTAAAAGTAGCTACTTTTCTTAACCACTGAGCCATCTCTCTAGCCCCCTTATCCCCATAATTTAAATACTTTTCAGAGGCATGTTTTTTAATGGCAGAAATATTCCTAATATCCCAAACTATAGGCATTAAATCTTTATGCCTTCTATGTTAGAACAGCAAGGTATTTAGCTGATCATTATTTTGAATAATTCAATAACACCCCCCAAAGCTCTTGCAATGTGTTCTTATCTCCTAAGGAAAGAGCCTAAAGGTAGGACTGATGGGTCCCTATGTTGTACTGTACACACACTGATTACATTTTCAACCTGATCTCACTAAGTAACCAACACCCAACATTTTTATCTCTGTCCTCTTTCCCTGATACATCCATCTGGAGGCATTTGTGATAAGCTATTCAAGGGTTCCTGAGCCAAGGACTGGATGTTCTGCCTACTGCAGTGAGTCGTCCCACCCTGTGGATAACTACCCCTTACAAGTCAAACAGCTCTTTCACAGAGATAGTCTAAGCCCTTCCTGCATATTAGGTATTTACATTATGATTCATAACAGCAAAATTACAGTTATGACATAGCCATGAAAATAATTTTATGGTTGGGGGATTACCACAACAAGGAGAACTGTATTAAAAGGCCACAGAATTAGAAAGGTTGAGAACCACTGGCCTACAGTCTCTAAACAAAGTTAGCAACACCCAAATGGTGTTCTTAGCACAAGAACTGTGACTTTTGCCCTAGGTCCTCTGCACCAAATAAACAGATATTCAGCTGCCAATGCTCTTCTAACTAGCCCCGGATTTTCCAATTATCATCACCCAGGTCCATAGGAAATGTTTTAAGTCAAAGTAGCCATTCATGCGTGGTCTTGAAATTCATAGTTTTTAGGTGAGACTATCCATTCTTAATTGAGCTCCTAGGTCCTTTGTTACCTACATATTTTTTTTTCCATCTTCACCTCAGGGCTGCACATTTGTTCCAAAGTGCTACAAATGACAGCAGCACAAGGTGAGCTGGGTAAGTGCTTTGCCTGGAGGTGGAAAGTATGAACATTAATTTCATAGTGACCCAGATAATACATATGATGAAAAGGGCAGATAAATGTCATTTCACCCCTCCCAATAGCTTCTTGCTGGCTTTGTTATTAATAATCATATCTCAAATATCTGGCACTCATATGGTGAGGCATGAATCTCTACTTGCAAACCAATATAAATTTTCTCTATTCTATTTCCTGTATGAGAATGCACTTGATTCATCAAGGTTTGTGACTGGAAATATTTATAGGTTTTTATAATTTCAGAAAGGTTGGAAATCTACCAATCAGCCAAGCTAACCTCACAAAATATTCTCCACATGCTTACCTTCATGTCTCTCTGCTCAGTCTTTTAGGTCAAATGAGCAAATGACCCGTTTCATCTTTTTTCTTTTCATTTTCTGGGTACAAAAGCATCAATTGAATTCTCTGCATGCAAATATTCTTCCTTCCCATAAAAAAAAATTCTTAGTATAATAAGGAGTCAAGAATCAAATACACACACACACACACACACACACACACACACACACACACACACACACACCTGTGTTGAGCCCTGATTTTCAATGACACTGAAAGTCATCAGAAGTCATATTGCCATGGTCACCACCATAAAGCTAATAAATTCAGATCAATGCTGAATAAACAGGATGTTCTGGTGTCAATCATGGTATAAAACAGAGTTCTACCCATCTAGTTTCTAGAACCATTCTTTTTTGTAAGCTCGTGTTCACCTATTATAAAATAAAATATTTATAAAAATATTTTAAAAAAGGAAACATGAAGTTGAGAGGGAGATAAAGGAAGACTAAGAGGAATTGGAGGGAGGTAGTGATGGATGAACATGACCAATATATATTATGTAAATGTATAGAGTTTTGAAAGAATAAAAGATAGAAGCTAGACTGGGGGGAAGAGAGTTTAGCTACTGACAGGGCAATCTGGATTAATGAGTAAAGCATATGTCTGAACCAAAATAAAAGTGAGATGAGTGTTTCAGGAACCTGATAATGAATCTAGAATCCACCATGAATGAGCTGTGTCACCTTGGACATGTGCCTGACCCTCTAAGTCCCAGTGTTTCAACCATTGAAATAAATATATTAACAAGTTACTCTAAAGGTGATGTTCAGAGATGATCCTCATAACATAAAGAGCATGCCAAGGTTCTCAGCACAGAGCTAACAACCAATAACATTAACTTTAATCATTATTTATAGTATTTTTAGAAAGTGATATAATATCACTCTCCACATTAGATGGCCTATATTAATATCCCAACTCCTCCATTTACTATGAATGAAATCTTGAAAAAGTTTCTCTGCCTCTTAGTATTCCATCCAAAACATGAAGAAAATGCCCTTGCCTCATAAAATTGAGAACCAAGTTCTCAACAAGGTAAGGACACAAACAATAGTGTGGAGGAGTGAAACACTGTAAACAGATCAAAAAATTCAAGATGGCCAGCAAAGAAAGATGAAGCTGCACATGCTGGTAGGAACCCAACCTTTGAGGACCTAGTAGTCCAAATGGAGTCATCATCACAATACATCCCAAGACGGGGAGAGGCCATGATGGCTTCAAGCAAGGATTTGACAGAGCTGTCTTTGCTTCTCAGGAAATCAGTTAGGGTGGTTGTACCTAATGGATGGGATTATTTTGAGACCGCTGATGATAAGGCCAGTGAAAAGGCTATGGATGGAGCCCAGGTGAGTGGTAAGTTGTTGTTGAGCTTGTTTCCTGGCCTGTTATGCTTTTGTTACGATAATTTCCTTGCCTTTTGCCATCAAAGTACTTATCATATGATTAATAAAATTTTCTAAGTGCATACTATTTCACTTTGACCCACTTTCTAGGAGGGAAAAGTATCTTATTTGGCAAGAACACAAGTGTCTGTGATTTGAACTAATCTGCAAGGGCTGAAGTAGTAGAGTGTCCCTCTTATCCAGTTACCCTGATCATCAAAAAGTGCATAGAAGCAAAAGGTCCTACTTGGATCAAGTGCCTCTTAGTGAATGAATTCCTCACAGGAGCAAAAAAACCCCAAAGAGGTGGGTTAGCTCTTACAGCAAGACAGTCATCTGGTGGTAAAATACACTGTGACCACTTTCAACATGGACTAAAAGAGATGAACCAAAGCTCACGGAAGCAACTTAGACAATGATCTAATTAAATACATGAGCAAACTTACCTTCATTGGAGGTTAAAGCATCTTATCTGACAACCCTAGATCCACTTGACAGTCAAAAGTGGCATACTACCCAGCTCATGTTGAGTTTGATTCACATGGGTGACAAAAATCAAAATGTTAAAGAGATTCACTTCTTTTTTTACTTTCCATAGCAATTTACCTGTCTTCACTCAGTGCTAGAGTAAAACTCTAGGTTCTCTGGGACATTTTCTCTAAAATCCCTAACCCAGTCCACAAGCTATGAGTGTCATAGTAAATATCATTAGCTCAAATACAGCCATGTATCAGAATAGTAGAGATTATATATCTCATGAGAAAAGACTGCTTTTTAATGATCTGTAGTGAAATAGTCAAGAGAGGCAGTCCTCAAACATGGTTGACAATTATTCTTCCCTTGCCGTATACACATGCTACTCTGCAGATTGAGTTCTTGGAGAGCCCTGGTCTTAGATATGTAGTTATATGGTCTCATTTAGCTCATAAGGAGGGAAGACAGAGCAAGAAGGGGAAAGATATAACTGTTTTCAGATAACACTAATATTATCAAAATGGTTTCACCTCCATCCAACTTTACTCCTTCCTAAATACCTGCTTCCACCCATGATCGTGTTGAGTTTCAACAAAGAGATTGGGGAAGACACAGTAATCACATCATAGCAGCAGGAAATTTCTACTTATGATTCTTAAAATCAAGTCACCTTGCTGAGATGGCATTCCACCATTGCATTACCTACACACTTCATTCCATTTTTGTTGTTTGATCTTATTGATCCCACAGAGAAAATCCAAGAGCAATGAGTTATCCACCATCCTAGAACACTATGGTATGTGTTTTGGTACCCTGGAAGAGTTGCATTATCTGAAATATTTATCTATCCCCAAACAGATCCAGGGGTTTCTGATACTATTTCATACCTATATCCTTTTATGGATGTTTGGCTTTACCCAGTAGGAGTCTCTTTGCCTAGAGACATCTGGATGACCATACCTAAGACCAATAGCTAATGCATGACTATAAAAGTTAAGCTCCTCACCTCAGTGCATGAGAAGATCAGTATTACAAATCATGATCTGCCTTCCCTGTGTCATCAGGCTAGAACTAGACTTGAGCAGTACCACACCTCAGCTTAGCTGCTTTTCTTGCCTCCCTCACCTCCTTACAGCTTTTCCCCAAGCTCATTCTTCCAACAGATCACACAAGCAAATCTCTATCTCAGGCCCCGCTCCTAAGAAATTTGACCTGATGTAATCATATGAATTATTTCAAGCAAAACTAGGAAGGAAAAGGCTTGTTTCAGGAGGTCTTATATAGTTTGATTTAAAATGATTGTTTAAAAACTAAACTGTGGTTACACAAAACAAAGAAAATGAGAGATTTCCTGTGACAAGCCAG
Organism: Rattus rattus; assembly: GCF_011064425.1. Taxonomy (NCBI): domain Eukaryota; kingdom Metazoa; phylum Chordata; class Mammalia; order Rodentia; family Muridae; genus Rattus; species Rattus rattus. The sequence goes on along the minus strand of NC_046160.1, from coordinate 102,219,359 downwards.
GCATTCAATACCCAGTGAATCATTCTACTGGTTTCCCCAAACTTACAACCACTCTGCAGAGTAATGGTCAAGAGGGGAAATTATTTCCAAATATAGCTAGAGAAGATCCAGTTCAAGAGAAGGGTAAAGGCAGAATTAATATTGGCTGATCACACCAGCTGCAGAAGAATGATTAGTGATACAACTCTAAAGTCAGATGACAGGAGTCTCTTACTCACTGGCACAAAGACCTTGGACAATTTGCTTAAAAACCGTGGCTGTGAATTTCTATATAAATATGAAGTTAAGAAGAACATATACAGAGAGATGACTGAGCAATTAAGAGAACTCACTGCCCTTGCTGAAGATCTAGAAGATTCAGTTCCAAGCACTGACATCAGTCAGCTCACAACTGACTCCAACAACAGTTCCAAGGGATCTGATGCCTTCCTTGGGTGCCAGACACACATAGGACACACGTGTTTCATGTACCTATTTACACATAGTCACTCGTACATACACAAAGATAAAAATAAATGAATCTTCACATACAACTAAACACAAAGCCTAGAGAACGATTTGCAAATGTGAACAAACACCTACTTTATTGAAAACACCCAACCAGCATTAGCTATTGTCTTAGAGTAAACATAGCGTATCATCAATGTAGGTCAAGTGGTAGAACATTAAGAATACACCTTCAAAATCTAAGTACTTCAGTGCATCAAAATTATGTCTTCTTTATACCAAACACCTCGGAACCCACACTGAACAGCTACAATGATTGTATGGTGGCTTTGCCATAATTCACACGTCAGCAGCATATTCTAAGATCAGTGGTTTCAGACATCATATTCAGTGAAACTCATGGGCCATACTTGGTCATATGGATCCATCCAATATCAAGAAAGTCAATGAGTATTATCCTATTATTTTTCTAACAAGAAGTAAATATGAGTAAGTAACATGAATGAATGTCTAAACCTAGTATGTTTTCACATGTTATATGTATTTTCCACTTAAATATGGCAAGTGGCCTGAGACATATTAGTATTTTATGTTAAATAGTAAAGAAAAAAATCAATTGGTTTAAGGCCAATTATAAAGGAATTATAAATATGTTTTTTCTCAACAGGAAGAAGGATCAAGAATACATAGAATCTCAGAATTGGTAAAGAACCAACGAGGCCCATGAAACTCAACCCCCCATCCAATGCAATGATTCCCTTCAATGAGGAAATCAAAGAAGTATCCATTCACCCCAATGGACAAGTTGGCATCTCCCTTGGCCTCATGCTTAAGGGAGCCATGGGAGCAACTCTCTGAGTGACTTTGGTTTGATGTGAATTTGTATCATCAGATGAGGTTCTCTGGAACACAACCATCCAGGGACGGCCATGCATGCGGGTGATATTTTAAGTTTTAAACCCCAAAGACTGAGGTTTAAACCATATATAGATGATAACAGAGTCAGTTTTTGTACTGAGTCATCTCAAGTCCTCAAAATAACTTTGTGGGAAGGTATTATATCGTCATTTACAGATCAAGACACTGAGATAAGATATTTAATCTCCTTATCCAAATGATACTGTTAGTTGGGGGCAGAGCAAGGAGTCCTATAAAAATGTCTCTCACCCAGGATTAGCACTCTAACAAGGGAAAGGTCGAAATGTATCTGAAAGCTTTTGCTTTTCTGTCATCAGGTACAAATAATCAAATAATTTTTTAAAATATTTACATGAATAGCGAGTTAATTTCAGTCACACATTATTAAACATGTTCTGTATTCGGAAGGCAAATGTTGAGTACATAGAAAATTTATAGTTGAGAATCTAGACCAGCACTTATAGACTGAGAGAAAAACAATTGAAACTAAGCTTTAATATGCAGTTTCCCGTGGAAAGCTGTTACTGGCTTCATATCACATTATCTCACAGATATTTCTGTGATCCATATTTATCAGCATGCAAGTGTAAGCAAATTACTTCAAGCCACCCAACCAAGAAATATAAGCTTTTTCTACCAAGCTGCCTTTTACATGGGTAAGGGAAAAAAATCACTAGGAGGTGTCCCTGACTTTCCTGCTGCTGGTCCCTTGACCATCCCTCAGGATGATGTCCAGTAGAGTTTGAGCCATTTCAGGACAGTAAGTCTCTTCTTCATCACAGCTCAAATTCTACATCTTTTCAGCTAAGGAGATTTTCCTTCATCAACCGAAGCCTTAAGAGTTTGCCTTTGATTTGAGTCCAATGTTCCAACACAGCCCTCCTGACACCAGCTTCTCCACCCACATAACTCCCCATATGCTGACACTCAACCAGCACCATCTGTAGGACCAGAGATGTGCTTAGTCCCTCTGCTTGGAATAGGAACTCCTGCTCAGAAATAAAAGAACTTAAGGGCCATTGCAAAAGCCAGTTTGTATATAAGTACCCAATCCACACAGGCTATCATGTTAGTTTGCATAGTTGTTATGGTTTAAGTATTAGAAGGGGAATAAATCTACTTACAAATACATTTCATAAATAGTTATTTAAATAATTATATATAAAAATGATATTTTATTCAAGTGTAGGCATTTTGTTCTATTATTTCCCATTCTTTAGGCCTTGAGCCCCAACGGTATATTGCTGAGAACAGAGTGAGAATACTGATGAGTAAAAAGTTAGAGAGAATGGGAAAAAATACCCACTAAAGCACCTTTGGATCACAACCCCTTTGGAGTGAATGATACTTCCACAGGGGTTAAATATCAGATACCTTGTGGATCATACATTTACATTAAAATTCATAATAGGAGCAAGATTATAGTTATGAGGTAGCAATAAAATAACTTTATGATTGGGAATCACTACAACATGAGGAGTCCCATTAAAGGGAGCATAAGGAAAGCTAAGAACCAATAGGAAGTGCAATATTGGTCATCACTTGACAAGTCTCCCATGGAGGATTTCATCACCTTTTTCTAAAATACACTGTATATATATATATATATATATATATATATATATATATATATATATATATAAAATCCCCAGGAATCAACTATTTCTTCATTTTTAATCCATCATTCTAGCCATTGGTCTAGACTACTTATTCCCTTGGGTACAATGACAGCTCCAGATATAGATATATAACTTAAGAGGACCAGCAATAGAACAATTCAGGATTCTAAAAAATTCCTTGGGAAAGAAAATCTCATATCAACCCACCAAGTAAGACATGGAGCTGTGGTACCAATTTTGCAATCAGTAGGTGAGAGAGGAGTAGAACCAAGTTGAAAGATGAAACCGTGAGACAGCACTACATTGTAGAAGACCTCAGATTAAGCTACCTTTAACATCCAGAGCCACTTCCAGAGGGAACCCTCTAAAATGCCTTTGGTACTTAAGGAAGTTTGGTTAGGTTTCCTACCATTTAAAATGAAGGTAGACCTTCCAAGGTGTCAAAAATAGAAAGTCACAATGTCTAGGGAAAAGAGTAGAGACTGAAGTATGCATTCCTAATCATGTCTCTCTGCCTTTGTGCATCTAAGAAAACCAAAAAGATCTGACGATATGCAGCAGCCCTGTATCATTTTAAATGCCATCTCCATGCCCATGATCCTCTCTTCCCATCTCAGGTACCAAACATATGAATGCCAACTTTATATGAAGATGTTAGGAATCTGAAGTCTTTTCAAGGTCTTTTCTTACTCAGCTGAGTAAGAAAGAGGATGATGCTGAATTCCCAAAGGCAACTTTGGAGATGGTGGGAACAGTCAGGGTCACACATGCCTTTCCTTTCAAATAACTTATTAACTTCTTGGCTTTAGGAAAGATATTTAAGAGTACAGGGTCCCAGTGCCCTTTCTTACAAATGGCAGATGTGTATCATGAAGTTGTTGTATCAATTCAATGACTCAGTCACAAGTCACAAGTATAAGGAACCACAACGGACTGATGTGTCATGGGTACGTTCTGTGTTTTCATTTCTCATGGGACCTTCTCATCCCCATGACTGTGAGTTCCATAGCAGTAAGGGAAATGACTTACTTTCCTTTGTAGTTATAGACGCCATCCCAATCATCAGCCTTAAAAGCATGTATTGAATGAATGAGTAACCCTTGGCAGGGGGCCTGTAAAACTATTTATATAGTTATGCTTCATCTTACAGTGTTAGGAACAGGTCTCTAATTGTGGAAATAGAAACCCTGGTTAGAACTCTGTGGAGAGGATATTTGACCAGCCCCATTTTGGTAGTGTCTATCAATAGTTTATAAGTAAATGTAGTAGGTAGAAGCCATTCTGGGAACATTCTCAACCTAAGATGTGCTGCCACCCCCAGAAACCCCCACTTTTAACCTTAACCTGCCTTATATTTTAGACTCAGATCATTTTTCCGAGCCCTCCACCAGGCAACAGAGAAACCCATCAGGAATTCCCTCGCCTTCCTGCTTTGAAAGCCACAGAATTGTCTTGCAGTCCCTAAAATTGGCTCCTCTAGGCTAGTACTGGTTTTTCAATCCCTAGACTGCCATCAAGTTGGCCATGAGCTCTGAGCTGCCGACTAGGTGTTTCTGTCTCCAGAGCAAATGCACCTTGAGTAGAGATACTGGAAATTTGTTTCAGGAAAAATGAAAGGAAGGAGGCAGCTGCGATGGAGAATGAGATTCAGCCTCAGAAAGAACAAGCATTTTCATGTGATAAATCTCTCCACTGTGTGGACTCACTAGTCCCAAGCAGTGTTAACAATTTTTTCCTATTATCTTCTTGCTCTGACATAAGCTTGGGAGATCAGAAGTGTAAGCAGGTAATTCAATCGCCTCTCCTCCCTGCCAAGCTGTTAAGCAGGCACTTCTACCATTGCTCAGGCTTAGATCAGGTTTCCCAAAGGCTGCCAAAAGAGGATGATAAAATGAGCCCGTTGAGAAGCAGGCAAAGAATGTGGGAAGACCGCGGGATAGTGTTCCATGTGGATGTAAGCAGTTTAGTTGCCATGTTCTTGTTAAACCCTGTGTGACGTAGAGAGAAGACCACAGACACACGGTAAGCTAAAAGGAAGAGAACATCTTTCTTTCCCATAACTATTCATAGAAATAATAATTCTGTGTTTATCACACACACAGCAGAGGGTTGGGAATTCATGATTTTATTCTACATTGCTTCAACAGCATTTATTTCTTGAATATATCTAAGGCCATCTGGATATCTGGACACACACACATATGCACACACATATGCACACACAAATGCATGTATGCATGCACACAAAAGCAATAATGACATTATTTGGTATTTATAAAGGAATCCTTTAGGGATGAAATGGGGATACGTAGGAGCCATGGGGTGAATATGTTCACAATATATCATATACATGTATGAGATTGTCAAAATTCAAATTTTAGAAATTTAAAAGCCCAGTGAGGTTGAACACAGCATTGGGACACCAAGAATGAATGAGGTGACACAGTTTTAAAAGGGATTTGGATGTACAATAAGACTTGCTATACTGGTGAAATGCATAAAGGAAGTCCATGGTAACAACCAACAGAAAAAGAAGAGGAGAAGCCACGTTAGTAGGATTATTTCCAAACATGACTAGGGGCAATGTGATCACCCACAGATAAATTCAGCACAGGCTCAGGAAAGCTGAGGGATCACTTCAGTACAGAACTCAAAGGGTCAATGTCCAGGAGACCAAATGCCTCCACAAATTCAGGCTATAATTCTATCAACCATTGAGTCTCCTTCAGCCCTTTGCACCTGCTACATCTAATTTGACTCAAACAGGCAGAAACAGCCTTCCAAAGGACAACCCTGGATGCTCTTCTAGAATAACAAAGCTTGACAGTAAAATAATTCTTGCTGCAGAAAGAAGACAGAAGGAAAAACCTGTGTTGAGGGCTCAGTATCAGAAATTAAAAAGAAAAGAAAAAGAAAAAGAAAAAGAAAAACTTGTTCAAAGTCAGACAAGAGATTATCTACACAAGACCCAGACTAAATATATGCCTTGATTACTTCCAGCACAGAGTCCTTTCTTCTTATCTATTCATGCTTCTCTAAGAAAGAGAAAAAAGAAAAAGAACTCCATTTTTGAAGACCAGATACAGCTCCCTACTCCTAACCTCAGAAAACCCTGGGGAAATGTAGGCAATGGTGTAGAGTAAGTAAAGTGTAAGTAGCTACATCCTTAGGACACTGCATCAGGCTCTCAAGCCATGAGGCCCTCTCTTTCTATACAAATAGTGGGGAGCAGTTACACCAAAAGAGGTGGCCAGGGCATGACTAAATAACTAAGGAATAGACTTTGTATAGCTTCGGATCAGAGAGAAGGCATCTTGGGAGCATTCATAGGAAGGATAGTCAATCATTCATTTCCAGTACTATGGACCCAGTCTTCGGCTACATTGATTTCTAACTCATTATTCAAAGGATCTCAGAGGTCCAAGACAGAGTTATCCAGCTGTGGCAATATAGCTTTAGAGTCAGATACTCTGATAGGTAGACTTTGCTGGATTCTTGACTCTCCTGATCCAAATGTTCCCCTACTCCAGCTGTATGAGGGACTTTCTATCCCACTATCATAGTCAACTCAGTTCTCTGCTAGAGGATGACAAGGAGCTACTAAACACCCACCCTCCTTTTTCCTATCTTGCTTTTCTTCTAAAGAAATTTCTTTTTCATAAGTCTCAAAATATTCTTTAGAAAAGTATATTGAATAATCTTTTATTTTCCATTTCCCACTAACATGGTTTAGACATGTAAGAAAAAAATGAACCCTAGAAATCTCTCTTTTCTCCCTCTCCCTCCCCCATCTCTCCTCCCTCCCTCTCCCTCCCTCCCTCCCTCCCTCCCCTTCCCTCCCTCCATGTGTGTGTGTGTGTGTGTGTGTGTGTGTGTGTGTGTGTGTGTGCTGTGTGTGAGTGTTAAAACTGCAGTCCTCCTACAGCTGTTGGAATCAAGGGTCTAGAGCAGTAGTTTTCAACCAGTAGGCTGCAATTCCCTTGTGGAGACCCTTTCACAGGATTGCCCAAGATCATTGGAAAACACAAATATTTGCATTATGATTCATAACATTAGCAAAACTACAGTTATGAAGTAGCAGCACAAATAATTTTATAGTTAGAGGTCATCATGAGGAATTGTATTAAAGGGTTGCAGCATTAGGAAGGTTGAGGACCACTGACAGAGAGAGTAGTAGGTAGAGCCTAACAATAAAGCCAGCAAAACAAGTGACAGGGACAGAAAAATCCAGACCATGGTGATATGAATCTCAGTTACATGAATCAATAACCATCGCCCTTATTAAAGACACTTTCTTTTTGTTGTCTGTCAACCTTTCAAAGCTCACTCTCATTCTTCCTCTTCCATGGTGAACTTCCCCTAACCAAACATCGCAGCCACAAACATGTACCATCTCACAAATGAACCTTTTCTGAATATGTCTTTTCACTGATGCTTATAGTGCAGTTAAGGTAAACATTTTCTATCTAGATTCATCCACTCACTAGCTGTGCAGTCTTAGAAAAGCTACATGAGATGATGCATGACTCGGTTTTCTCATCTGTGAAATAGGATAAAATTTCTTTCTATCCTGAGAGAAATAAATGAGACAATGTAACCGCATTCCCTAGACCTAGGAGTAGAGAATCCTACTTGGCGAAAAAGTGAACAATTCCTGGAAGCCGGGTATCTCACTTGGAGAAAAAGTAGACAATTACTGAGGCTGGAGATGTAGCTCAATTGGTAGTGTGCTTGACTAACATGCAGGAAGTCCTGGGTTTGATCAATCATCAACACTGCATACACTAGGCATGGTGACACATGTCTGCAATCCCACTACTCAGGAGGTGAAGGGGAAAGGGTTAAAAGTCTCAGTCGCAGGCCACCTTTGACTAGAGGGAGAGTTGGAAATCCTATTACAGAGGAAGGGGAAGAAGAGGAAGGAGGGAATGGTATTTTACTTTTGGAGTATGCCAAGAACTCTATTAATGCAATAGGTTTTTTTGGGTGGGGATTCCATGGATTAACATGACCCACCCCCAACTCTAAGATAGATGAAAACATAAGCTGAGCCCAGCTTATCCAATAGGCATCTGTCTGAGACCCCCTTGGTTCACGGGCATTCTCCCAGCATTCAGTTGCAAGACTTATAAGATGCCTAAAACCCACAACTCTGTCCCCAGCATCCACTGTAAGAGAGACTCAAGCTCCGGGCAGCCTATGTGGCGTGCATGTACACTACAACCCACGGCAGACATTCTGAACCAAGGAGGCTGTGATCAGTGATAATAGAATATTTTAGTAGCTGAAAAAATAATAGAATATTTTATTAAGCAAAATGGAATGGGAGACCATGCACTTTCTGATTCTGTTTCAAAGAGTGGTGGCGAGAAAACCAAGCACCATACAGCTATCAGAGACAAGTCCAACCCAAGGAATGGGGAAGGGTCACCTAATCATCTCCTTTATTGTCTCCCAGAGGCAAAATGTTCAGTCACCATGCATTACTCAATTGCCTCGGTGATGGTTACCTCTTGATATTTTCTTCATTAAGATGCAAAGAAGGCAATGCCAGCCATCTACTTCTTTCCCAGTTTTAGCATCAGGCATGGGGTGACAGAAGAGGAAGCTGAAATGGATGTTTAAATGAAACGGATGCTCAGCTTTCTATTCCAGCACCTGTGTTACTGCAGAACACAGGAGACCAGCTATTGGATGAAGGCTTTTTTCATTTTGTATCCTGCGATATTAACTTCCATGAAATCTATCTTATATGCTACCTGAAATCCTATGGCACTAGGTAGTTAATAATAAAATAGACAAAGACAAGGAGTAAATAATTCCACTTGAAGGGATTATGCTATGATTCAACAGAACATGTTTCTTCATAATTCTAATGAGCATTATTATTCCATTCTAAGTAAAACATGATGTGCCAAGTTTAACTTACCCCAAAGCAATAGATTGTTGGTGCTTCTCGTCCACCAACATATATTTGCTGAGTACCCACTGTGATCTAAGTACTGTATTGAATCATGCACAGTCCTTGGTTTCCAAATAAATTAGCACCATTCTAGTAACGGCATTACTATTCCTAAGAAAAGCTAGAGCAGTAGAACTGTCATTTCCCTCCTCACAGTTTCGAATTCTCTCATCCCTGCCTCTTGCCCGGACACCCCTTCCCCACAAGGAAGCCAACCTAGGTGCCTCTGGAAATTGGGAGGCTGCAGACAACATCTGGTACACTAAGGGAATGTGTTTGTCTCAGCCCAGCTCAAAATAGTATCTGACAAGCCTGGATCACACAAGTTCTAAAAAACTCACGAGAAATAACCTAAGAAATCTATAGCTGCCTTCTCCAATTTCGCTCCCTGTCTGGCTGCTTATTGAGTTCTGCAGCCTGTATTGACAGCGTGCAGCCCTGCTTCTGTCTGCCTCCTCTTATGCAGCGGTAACCAAAAGCAGGGGGTGGGAGAAGAACATCACAGTTATGATTCATGCCTGAGACCCTGTTCCCGAGCCATGTACCAGCCTACAGGCAGAATTTCCAAGAAAAAAAAAATTATCAGTAAGGTTTGTTAGAAAGAAAAATGCCAGGGTCTCCTTCCTTCTTCCTGTTCACCTCCCCCCACCTCTTCTTCTCTAAGGGCCACGTACTTCATCTGGCTCCTTCCAACATCTACTCCCCCCATTTAAGCTTCCAAATTCTACTTTTGCACTAAGAAAACACATCCGATATAAAGAGGGTGGGCTAGAGCCAGCCCCACCACAGCTCACAAACCTTTTGCTTTAAGGTGAGCTGAAAGACTTACCTGACAAGCTGGAGTTAATTTCACTGCAGAAATGAAAGTGCAGAGTGCAGATCCCTGGGAAAACATAACCTTGGCAATAGGGGAGAGAAGCAGGCAAGAGAGGGGCCACCACATTTCCCCAAGCCCTCCAGTCCTGTGTCTCTGCCGGAGCCAGCAATTGATAATCTCACTAACACCTACAACAGTGTGCAGGAAGCTGCCTTCTTCCTAACTAATACCGCCCTCAGTGTTGTTCGTGATTTTGCAACTCTTCTCTCACTATCCAAACCTTAGTGCAGCACTGGCAATTAGAAACCTGCACACACCTGGGACCTGGGACAGGGTGTTTTGTGCACACAGTGGGAGCTCCGGTCAGCAGAGAAGACTCTTCAGCAGCTCCCTCCTCTTTCCTGGGGGATGCATTTGAATGGGCAGGCTTGTGTCATGCCAAACACATCCCCTGTCTTAGTGTGAATCACTGACTCGGGAAGTCACATGGACCCAAGATTCCCAGAATGAGCATTCTGTTCTGGGAAATACCAGGGATGTCTACTCTCCTATTAGCCACAACCTTAAATAACTGCTGGGAACCGGCTGCATGACTGAAGAGGACATTTCAAAGCTGAGATGTTACTGCAGTGAGCAAAGTAGAAGGCAATGCAAAAAAAAGCAGCTTCCTATTGCAACAGTTGCCCAAGCTCCGTTCTTCCTATTGGTCAGTTCTCAGGTGCAAGGCATTATTCTGAAAGAAATGCAAGGGTCCTGAATCTATTTATTCCAGACAGATGCAGGACCCCTAAGTCACCCAACCCTAGGCTTGCATGAAACACTGAAGGATATTTTTAGATTGAACCTGTCGTCTCTTTATTCCTACCTTAGACAAGAAGCGGGAATGAGGAGGCAGAACACTATATATGGAGCTGCCATTCTGTGATATGAACAAAGATAGACTCAGTTATTACCTCTAATCTCCCACAGACAAAGAGCACCATCTCCAAATGTTTCTGAATTGTGTTAATTTTACTAATAATAGAAGTGGGTTGTGCTTAATGGCATTGAAGGCACAGTTCACAGAATTCCCCATGATTTCCACCATCCAGTATCCCTTCTTATAAGTAATGCATCATTAGTTATTGTCTTAGTTAGGGGATCTATTGCTATGATGAAATACCATGACCAAAGCTGCTTGGGGAGGAAAGGGCTTATTTGGCTTACACTTCTGCATCACTGTTCATCTTGAAGGAAGTCAGGACAGGAACTCAAACAAGGCAGAAACCGGGAGGCAGGAGCTGATGCAGAGGCCATGGAGGGGTGCTGCTTACTGGCTTGCTCCCCATGGCTATCACAGTCTGCTTTCTTATAGAACCCAAGACCACCACCTCAGGAATGGTACCATCTGGGCTGGGCCCTTCCCATCAAACACTAATTAAGAAAATGCCCTACAGGCTTGCCAACAGCCCAACTTATGGAGGAATTTTCTGAAGCTTCCTTTGTCTCTGATGACTTTAGCTTGTGTCAAGTTGACATAAACCTAGCCAGTACAGTTATTCGGACTTTTTAACTGTTATACTGTACTCCATTGAGGATATATGCTCATAGTAAACTACTATGCCCTTTCTATTTTATATTTAAAATCTATGGTCATTTGTGTGTGAAACCAACCCTAGGTCAGTCCTCTGCTGTACAAAAGTCTTGTTAAGGAACGTACTCATGGGCTTGAGATCTCAAAAAGAACAAGCAAGTTCCTCATAATGACAAAATACTATTAAACATTTGGAATTGGACCTTCTTGATTTAAATTCATTTAAATACAAATTTCCTATGAACCATTATATACATTCAACAAATGGATCTACTAACCTACTTAATAAATTATTGTTCTCATTGATGAATGTTCTCACTGTTGAATGTGAGGTTTTTAAAATTCTAAGCAATTACTTATTCTGACTTTTTACTAATTCAGACCTTTCTGGCTATCAAGTGAAAAGACCTGCTTATAAACCTTTTCTTCAAAATGTTAGCTTATTCATACTTGAAACCTCCCTGGGGTAGACAGAAAGTACCACATCCCTCTTCTTATCAATATTCAAAAGAACACACATTGATTATAAGCAGGTCAGTGGTGCAGAGCACACAACGTACAATGTATAATAAACCACACCATGCACAGAACTTCCTCATCCATCCAGTGATTCATCACTCACTACATGCTTTAAGGCAGAAACACCATTTTAACAGGCCCAGTGCCTCCTTCAAACTGCTATGGTATTAGAATGTGGCAAATTAGGGATCTAGTTCAGCCTCTACAACCTATCACTCTTATCTGGCCAAGTCTTTAAAACCATTCTAAACCAATGACCTACGAATGATCCATAAGCTATTTCATTGGGTCTTTCTTTGAGTGTTGCCCTTAGACTTTTCTGATAGCTCACCTGAGGAGTTGGAGTTGAGCGTGAATTATGAATTTGATCTTCATCTATGCCAGGTAGCTTCACACTAGTTACAAAGTGGTCCATTGCCAGATACAAGCTATTTGTGCAAGCCAAGAGACAGGAAACCCTGCCTTTGTTTCGATTTTCAAGCTTGTGTTCCTCCAAAATCCACATTGAAATGTAATCCCCATTTTTGGTTGTATTAACTCCTGAGAAGTGACTAAGCCCAGAGAGCTCTACTCTCAGGAATGGATTAGCATCTTATAAAAGAGGATCAGAGAATGATGTTGTAATAATTGCAGCCTTCACCAGACACTGAATCTGCTAGTGACTTAATCGTAGACTTCCCAGCCTCAGAAGAGCACTGTGTACATTTTGGTTGTTCATAAATTACCCAGGTGGCTGCAAAAGTATCTCAGCGGGAGAGTCTGTCTCAGACATCCTGGGTTTAATCCCCAATTTCATAAACAATCTAGTCCCATATGACTTTATATGAATGCAGACAGCTTTAACCATCATACTTGGGAATGGTACAATACAGAGCAGAATCCAGTGAGGGTGAATCATGACATTCCATCATTAGTAATCAAGGAGCAACTGGTATAAGACCCCAGTCTTGCAGTCAGTGGTGGTGGAGAGGAGGAGAAGAGAAAAGTGCCATGACAGCATTATACTAATTCCACAATTCTAGATAGTGATTATAAGCTATGATATCTAGGAGAAGAGCAAGCATCCAATATTGCTCAAGAACTTTCAAATGTTCATTGCAACCCAGGCCCCTTAAGGATTCTTGGGTCCATGAATTTTTTTCTAGCACGTTTTTGAGAGTTCAGCATCCCTAGAAATGAAGTAAATATTTCAAGGTTGACAGACTGACAAGCAGGTAACGTTCTTCTAAAGAATATAAACTGTTACCTTGACGCGTTTAGGTTTGAGAGGCGCTGCCAGTAAAAATGCTGTCAGGTCAAAGAAGACCAGTCAGATTCTATTTAGAGATGACTGAAAATTTCAGGATAGTCATCCTCCTTTTCTCTGTTATTTAGGAATGGAAGGAAATGTACCTTAGTCCCAAGGTTAAGTAACAACAGCAAATTGATATATCTTTTCTACTCTTAGAAAAAAATCTTAAAGAAAAAAAATGCATTGTTTCTTCCATGGCTTTCAATATCCCCAGTAGAATAGAGAAAACTGTTTTGCAGTTGTTGCTCTGTCAACTGAGAAAAAAATTGCTTATTTTTCATCCCTCATATCTTAAAAATAAATTACTCTGAATGCCGTTTAAATAAATGTTTCTAAGAACTTCCCACTAGTTGGACCTAATTCTAATTTCTTTCTGTAATGCTCATATCCTGAAGGAAGAATATCTCACCTGATTTGCATTTTTCTGTTTGACTATTTTATACCAGGGGAATTCAACAGTTGCAGGTATCAGTGACACAAGAAATTGAAGCTCATGACCATTACATTGAATTTTCCAAGAAGCCAAAACATCAAGAAATGACTGAAGTGGATTATAAATATAAATTATTGTGAAGATGGTCTATTAACAGTAAGTTATTGCCATGTGTGGACCAGCTAAGTATGGGTTCGCCAGAACACAGTTAATCATTCAATATCACATGATACTGCAGAGGACTTCAGGCTAGCACCAAGACAAATGAAAGCCGGTGGCAAGTTCAAAGATATTAGGAGGAATAGGACAGAGAGCCGGAAGTCCTCATCCACAGAGTCTGAGAGGTGTAAGGACAGTCCTATACCCTGCAAAGCTCCCTAGGAATCTTAATTTCAACCACCAAACCAGCTTATCATGGACTATCAAGCAATCTTACATTTATTATACATTTACCAAATACTTTATATCAAATGCTTTTCAGAACAAGGGTATAGACTTCTGCTTCAGGGAAGATGGCGAGACATAGTTGTTCTTGTTCCTTCTGCTATGCACAAGCATCAGTTGTGGAAAGAAGGTGTGGAGTCTCTAACATCGGTTGCTTTTGTTTTCAAAACCATTCGAGTATACTAACGTACAGTGTCCTCTCAGTAGATTCACCCTTTTGTTGTCATGTAACAATTCCCCCTGTCTTTGGTAATTGTTTTTTATCCTAAGCCTAATTTATTTGCAACTAGCTATGTTACTCAAGGTTTTGAATAATTAATGTTGTCATGTTGTATTTTCCTATAATTTTGCTCTATGCCATTGTATTAGAACTGGGTGCTTTATATAAAGCATGTAGCTGTGTCAGCTTTCTAAGGTGTGCTTACCATCTCCTTTATTTATATATCAGGCTTTTAAATTTCATATTGTTTTTTATACATTGCACAATATGTATATCATTTGTTGCTTCATAAACCAACATCAACAATTCATAGCACAATGAAACAAAAACATCAAGAATACATTTCCAGCAGCCAAAAATATTTAATTCTCCTTTATTGAACACTTTACTGAAAAGTAAAATAAAACCCACTTTCAAACTTATATGGAACACATACTAAGATAGCACATAAAACGGAAACCTGACCACTTAAAAGAAATGACAACATACAGTGTGTTTTCTAGCCAGACACTTAACTAAATTAAAAGAAATAACAAAAACAATTAAAAATAATTTTGAACTAATAAATATATACCAAATAATACAGGAAACAAAAAAGGTCAAGAAAAACAAATAATATACTACAATGAAGGCAATAAATATATAACATATAAAATTCAAGATTTGTTAAAGAAAGTAATCCTAAAATAGAAATTTATTTGTATATATTAGTTACATGTAATAATAGATTTCAGGATGACATTTCATAAATATAAATGAAATGTATTTTATGGTCAAAATGTATTTTGACCATATTTACCTGCCAAAATTTTCCCTTGTATCTCTCCACTTCTATTGATCAACATTTTCTCCCCAAAGAGTCTTACTTCTACTTTCATGGTTTGTTTATTTATTAATTATTTATTTTGGCATCCCAGAGTTTAATTAGGTTGACTTACAGAAATATGGTGATACATTACTTACAGGAGCATGGGCAACTAGCCAGTATCTACACCACTAAAGTGTCCGGAAAAGGAAATGTTTGATGCTAATTGCAAATCACATATTTCACATCAATAATAGAAAGAAAGAAAGAAAGAAAGAAAGAAAGAAAGAAAGAAAGAAAGAAAGAAAGAAGATGGAGGTCAGTGGATACAGGGGAAAATATTGGGGTAAATATAATCAAAATAGGTTATAGGCATTTATGAGATGTCAATCTAAATCACACTGAGATGAGGCAGTAGCTCAAGATTAAAAGTAAATTCCAAAAAGAAGAAATAAAGAGAAAACCAGCAATAATCAGAGTAAAAACAAAAAGCCATTCTAGAAAATGAATAAAACAACAACATAAATAGTTCAAGAATCAGTACACCTGAAATATGTCTTGCAAAACTATAAAGGGAGAGGATACAAAAGACCAACATTCAGAATGAGAAAAGCGATGTCAAGACAACTCTGGAAGATGCCAAAAGCAAAAATAAATGAATATTACAAGCAATTTTAACTTGGACAATTTAGCAACAAAACATCACTCGGTATTACAAAGCCATTTGCCTATCAAGTCACTTATTAGGAAATCAAATTCCTAATTAAAACACTATGCAAGATGGACTTAGGAACCAGACCCTAATGGTCATAGAAAAAATTCTCCCAATAATTTTTAACAGAATGAATGCTGATTCCATAGAATAAATACAAACACTAGAAAATGGAATATACTACAAGCTGTTTTGATGAAACTAATACCCTCTGATACTAAGATTAGACAGAGACAGCATAAAAGAGAAAATAAAAGCTAATAATCCTCCATAATTATAGATACAAAATTCCTGGCAAAAATATTAGCAAATAGAATTTAGTGATAAATACAACAAATCATATACGGTGGATAATAGAATGGGGTTTATTCTGACTGTGCAAGTTATTGCATATTCAAAATTCTATCTATACAGTCCAACATGATCCTGGACAAGAACTGAGATCACACATTCATATCAACTGAACAGGAAAAGTGCTTACAAAATCTAACACCCATTCATAATTTTAAAATCTTTACAAAACTATAAAAATAGAAGCAAATTTCCTCATCTCAAAGTGAGCTAGAAAACTATCTTCGCACCCCTCCTTAAAATTAGGAACAAGTCATAAGTGCTCTCACTATCACTCAACAAGGTATTGAAAATTCTATCCAGGGAAATAGGGCAAGAAAAGAAAAGAAGGATAAGAAATGACATTCAAGCTATGACAAGAGTAAAACACAGAAAGCAAAGCAAAGGAAAGGAAATGAATGGAAGGGAAACAAAGGAAGGGAAGGGAAGAGAAGGGAAGAGGGGGGGGAAGGGAGGGAAGGAAGGAAGGGAGAGAAGGAAGGAAGGGAAGGAAGGGAAGGGAAGGAAAGGAAGGGGAAGGGAAGGAAGGGAAGGAAGGGAAGGAAGGGAAGGAAGGGAAGGAAGGGAAGGAAGGGAAGGAAGGGAAGGAAGGAAGGGAAGGAAGGAAGGGAAGGAAAAAAAACATAGACTTGAAAAGTAACATAAAACTATCCTATTTTTAGACAATGTGACTTCTAAGTAGAAAATTACATATGGATGCAGTAAGATTTCAGAAGACAAAATATGTGGGTAGATATTAATTATATAGCCATAGGCTAACAATGATCATGTAGGTAGCAAAATCATATCATTTATAACTCCTGAAAATATTAAGAATTTGGAAATAACTCTAACAAAATTTGTATGCTGGAAAACACATAATATTGATGGACTAAAAACCCAACATATTAAACATTTCAATTATCCCAAATTAGTATACCAGTTTAACGGGAGACCTGTTGACATCTGAGTCATGTTTTTTGTAGATACAGCTCAAACCACTTTAAAATACTTATAGGATTGGGGGGAGGGGAGAACACAAAGAGAATCAATCTACCCAATTTCAAACCTTATTGTGTAAGTATAGTAATAAAGACAGCAGGACGACGTCACACAGAGAAGCAGGGCTGAAAAATAAGACCTAAACAAATATATTTAACAGTCTTGTATTCTGTGTTTTTGAGACAGGGTTTCTTTGTGTAGCCTTGGCTATCCTGATCCTCTGTAGACCAGGCTGGCCCCAAAAACATAGAGATCTCCCTGGCTATGCCTCCTGAGTGCCAGAATTAAAGCCTTTTACCACCAATGACTACCTCAACTAAACTGTTAACAGAGGTCAAAATAAAAAGGATAGCATTCCATGGAGAAAAATAAACATCTCAGTCACAGCGGTAGAACAATCCTCATCCAAATTCCCAGGCAAAAACTACACATTAACCTAAATGTCATATATTCATAAACATTATCTTCGAATGCACCATGCACTTATGATGTAAAATGTAACATATTTAGAAACAAAATGTAGGTGAGACTCTTGAAGATGTTTCCTCTGGTGAAGAATTTTTGACAATGAAAATATGATCACATGATCACTAAAAGAAACTCTGATAAAATGGTCCACCCTAAAATTATACTCTTTCTTCTCAAAAAGCCATGCTAAGGGGTTGAAAGGCAAACTACAGAATAGGTCAACACATGTGCAAGCCATGCATTTGACAAAATACTAAAAAACAAAACCAAAAAAAAAAAAACCCTCTTGATTTGATGTAGTTTTTTTTTTTTTTCATTCACTGAAGTAATGAGAAGACAGAGAATGCATTTCACTAAAGACAGCATACAGGTGGCAAACGAGTACAGGGACACACATTCCACATCATTTATTTGGGACTGAAGAAGCATGTGTGGAAATCATAGACCACAGTGAGACGTCACTGTACACCTGTCATAACGCTATAATAAGACATGAGGGCATGTGGTCAGCAGGCCATGAGTGGAAGAAGGTCTGTATCAGAAACTGCTGTTAGGACCCCTGGAAAATGCTTCTGTTGTCCCATTAAAAAAAGAAGAAAAAAAAAACTAAATATGCAGTTAAATATGTGTTCACATGAGAAACTGCCTAAACCTTTAAAGAAGATTTTTTTCATAATGGGCAGATACAGAAATATGCAGTTATCCTTTAATATCCTTTAACAGGTGAATTGTAGAATAAATGGTGATATATATATATATATGAGATATATATATATATATTGATGAATGAATAAAGCTAAAGCTGAAGCTCATTTAAGACATGATTTTACTTATGCAGAATTTTGCAGTAACAGAATTGCAGAAAGGGAAGGGGACAGATTAGTACTTTGGAGAGTTATCTAACACAGGCAACGTCAGAAAGCCTTGCAGTACTCCTGCTGCCTTTACTCTATACCTTCCCAGGTCATGGGGGCTATACAACCATTTTGATGCATGTTGGTGTTAAGGAAAGTGGATAAAGGATACTCTGTGTGTTATTTCTTGTAACTTCATTCAGAGGTGCAACTGTGGCAAAATAAAACATTTAATTTTTTTAAAGTGAACAAAACATTCACATGTTTCCCCTCACTATTTCACAGGTTGAATCTTTTCCCGTACACGGTCTATAATAGGCCTTGACATTTACAGGACCCCATCATAGAATGATGCTCTAATTTTTCAATGGAATGTAGGCCTTTGAAAAGCCAAATTTCTAACATCTAACCTATCGTTGGTCCTCAGACTCTCAAAGGTAAAAGTAACCCATCCTTCCTTCAGCTATTTTAAAACACTCTAGAGATTACAACTATGCTTGTGTTGGACAAGATTGATTTAATACTTGGTCTTGCTTTCCAACAAAAGTAAATCATCTCTACTTTACCTTCAAATGCTAAGGTTTCTTACTTAACAAAATATCATTCTTCTATTCTTTATGAGTCTTTTGACCTGTAATCAACTAGTAGGTACCTGATATTAAATACTTCAGTTTACTTCACTTTTAAAACTTCAAGGGTGTTTCTGCAAGAATTTGCAATGTAAATGACTACTCCCTCTAGGTTGCCACTTGCTTATAAAATGAAGAAACTATTACAGGTAATAATGATGACAGCTAACATGAATTGTAGTAAGCAGGCTAAAACTAACATTAAGCAAATAATTAGTTAATAATTGTTGATTATTGTCAAGCAGCACACACCACATCACTTAAGACTCAGTGATTTGCAAAAAGATATTTGGATAGTTGTCACTTACAGGCTCGTAGAGTTAACTTTCCAAAAAATACACAGCTTGTACCGATTCAAATCTGGACTCTGACTATACAGACCACAGTGTCAGACACCCTGTTAGCATCTTGGTTTCCTTTAAGATCTAAGAAGTCAATCATTCCATTTAATAGAAACACCACAGCATGAAATGCCTACTGTTCAAGAGGAGGCCCTCATACATATCTATGAATTCAGCTCTTCTCTTAAGGGTCAGTATCATTAGAGCATGTGCATTGTCATTGTCATCAGTAAGCAACAGAGTTGATCACACATTTCAGTGAACCCAGATGGTCAGTAGTGCCAAGCTTCAAGAATTAATATCTTCACAGTGGAGCCCTCAGGAGCTACACCAGCCTTAGGCCCTATGCCATAGCTTCCTATGTTTAGCAGTGTGAACACAGAGTGACTTCTTCTAAGTGTTAACTCTTGAAAGATCATCATCAAACATATTTTTATTAGTGGGTCTTTGTGACATTTTCATGTTCATTCCTGCTCCCGTTCTCCATTCTGTTCACATCCTTTCTTATGCCTTTTCCCTTTCTGTTCAAATCCACTTTACCCTGACTTTTGGCTTCCCCTCAACAAAATCCTCACTCATGTTCCTAATTTCATCAACCCTATTTACTGTGAAGGAAGAAAATATCTTGGTTTTGCAGAATTGATGTCGCTTCTTTCTAAGAGAAAAAACTATTAGAAATGTTTTTTCTCAAACTTTACTTGGTATAAAGATGGATTTTAATACAACAGGTTTCACCTAATCCATTTTAAAGCATACTGAGTATAGCTGAAAATTCAACTTTCGTTAAAAAACTGTTTTTGTTTTCTATCATTTTTCTCTTCTTCATGTGCATACACTCTCTCACATGTGCACACATGAGCACATTTTTATTCCTTGGAGCTTATTTAGTAACTCTTTCCTGTCTGCCTGTCCTGCAACTCTGCCCAGTTACATACACCAAACTACACAGTTCCCTGCTATGTGCATAAAAGCTCATCCCAGACCACAGGAAGTAAAGACTAGCACTCCCTACCGGGACACGACAGAGTTTCAAAACTGTCGCAAAAATAAACAAGCCAACAGAAGCTTGTGTGTTCTCTGCAGGATAGTGTCTGTCCTTGTGGAGATATGGTTATTCAATTATTTTTAAATCAATAAAAGGCTCATTTTTGTTCCCTTTAAGTACTCCATGAGCACAGGGTCCATACCTGTCACAGAGAAAGGTCACCAGCCTCTTTCAGATATGCTCACACACTTAAGGTATTAACCTTCTCAGTGACCTTAGTTGCCGTTTGCGAGCTCATATTTTCTGGACCTTCTTCCATTAAAGTGTCTCAGATGCTCCTATCACAGGCCTCTGATAATCCAGATATGACTTGGCTTCTATAAGCCTGGGTCAGAACAGGGAGGAATAGTGAAGTGGGGATAGAATACCTGAAGAAGTCAACCAACAGTACAAAGATCTGTCAAGTGGTAGATCTCCAGGCAGTGCCTATTCTGTGTTAGGCTAACGGTGCATAATGGAAACTCTCAATTGTTCATAGCTGTAGAGAGAAGTCAGACTAGGAAAACATGCTTGGCATTCAACAGCTAGTGAGAGGCCACCTGAAGATGTGAGAGCTCCCTTTGTCTTGACTCTCACATTACTAGGAAGAAGACAGAGACTCAATAAGGTAGAACCAGAAACAAAGGTCCTATGTGAAATACATGGCATCCTAAGAAGCATGTTCTAGACTTTTCACATTGGTATCCTGGATTCTTTGATTCCTAGTGCAAATATTTTAGGTCAGGTGTTGGCAAGCTCTCTATAAAGTGCAATGTGAGTGTGTTTAGGCCTTGTGGCTCGTTAATAATCTCTGTCAAGCTACTCAGCATTGCTATTGTAAGGATATGATGTGATAGAGAATAAACAAATAAACGAGTGTCTCTATATTCCAATAAAAGTTTATTTATTAAAAATAAGTGGTCAACCACATTACGATTGTGGGTTGTAGCTTAACAAATCTTGTGCTAAAATTATCACAATAAAGATCAGGAAGTACTTAAAGTTTTAAAGACATGGGCACAAAAGTACAGAATAATAAAGGATAGCCTTCTATAGTAGGTACTATTCTATACTGCGAAACAATAATGACTGAAATAATGTAGTACTATCACAAGTTCCACTGAAAGAGTAACTGAGTACAGAAGAGAATCTAGAATCTATCAAAGCTTAGGAAACAGAGCAACGCAAGCCAGTGGCAGAATAAGAGAGATCACTTGTAAATTGTACTGCTGTACTTTACAACTAGGGAAAAAAATGATGGAACTCAGTTCAGTACCTTATATCAGAACTCAATTTTATACCATTTTTAAATTAAATTTTAAAGTGAGGGGAAAAAAGATGAACATTTAACCTCTGATCTAGAGAGGTGTTTTTAACAAAGAAAGTAATCCTCACAAAGGAAATTGTCAATAGACATTAAGAAAAAAAAACCCTGCTCACTGGAAAAACATATAAACAAAATTGAGACTAAAAAAATTTTAAATGTTATAATAAGTATTTTTAACACTAAATGGCAGCACTATTAACTAAGAAAAATCCATCAAAATACTAAGGGAATGTACTTACTGCTGGTGGGAGTATGAATCAGTATAGCAACTATGGATACCAGCAGGCAAGTTCCTCCCAAAACAAAAAATAGAATACCATATGGCCCAGCTATACTACTCCTGGGAATATACCCAAATGACTAAATCAGCATACCACGGAGATGCCTGCACATCCATGTTTACTGTGGCACTATTCACAATACTCAAGAGATAGATTGGCCTAGGTGTTCATTAGCAGATGAATGGGTAAATAAACTGTGGAGTATATACCCAATGGAGCTGTGTTCAGTCTTCTAAAGAACAGGGAAATTACATCAGTTATTAAAAAAAAATGAGTAGAGTGGGAGATTATCATACCGAGTGAAATAAGCTACATCTCAACAGACAAATGCCACCCTTTTCTCTTATGTGGAACCTGGGCTGTTCACACACACACATGAGACATAAAAATGGGCATGCTGTTTAAGAAGAAGAGGAGAACTAGTAGGGTGAGGAGACAGGAGTTTGTACTGGAAGGCAAACATGATCAAAATGCAGGAGATACATAAACAAGATGACGTTATGAAACCCATTCCTTTGTACAATGTATCTATAACTAATTAATTAATAATGAAAAATTTAAATCCTCAGGAGAAAATGATAGCACTGGGTGGTGCATAGCACAAAAGAAAATGGAGGGGGTTCATGCTACAGGCGGTAAAGATTTCAAGGACAAAATCATGCTTCTCAGTACTAACAAAGGCTAGCAGAAACAGATGCTGTTACCTACACTACACAGCTAACTGTAAGTTGCAACACCAATATTTTACAGAGACCATGAACAGTACTGGTTCTTATACCTTCTCATCAAATAATCTCAATACTCGTACTTGATGGTAAAGAGGCAAGACAGTGACTTATGTAGCCAGATGCACACATAGCATCATTTGCAGGAGAAAAAAGTAATCTAATCCGTAGGAAAGAAGAAGCAAGAAAATGTGATACATTAACACTAAAGAATATTATCCAGCCATTAAAATGAACTCTCTTAGCAATTTGTTGGCAGGGGAAGACAAATTAAGAATAGTAAAATATAGTAATTTCTAGGTTGACACTTTCTTGACTTTTTAATATTTCTCTGTAATTCTTACATGTTCTAAACCCAGGTCAACAAGCCCTTTCTGTAATAAGGCAGGCAGTAAATGTGTCAAGTCTTTCAAGACATGACTATACTGGAAATACTCAGGTCACCACTAGAAGAAAATAGCCAACAATATTATGGATACCAATGAACGTGGCCGTGTTCCAGTTAAACCTCATTTATATAAACCTCTGTTCTCCAGGAACCTGGATTGATTTTCATAGTAAGAAAAAGAGAAACTGGTGTCTATTATCAAAGTGCTTTTTAATAAATTACACTTACTAATGTCTATTGCAACCCTGTTTCTTTGCCTTTATTCATATCCCATAGCTCTCTCTTTCCTCCTTCTTCCTCTTGTTGGTCTCATTCTTCTTCCCAGATACCGCCCTCCTTCTATTCACATCACAGCTTTCTCCCTCAAGTTTTAGAATTCACCGTAGGATGATGGTTTTTTTCAATGATTCATTAGAGCGCCATTTGAGTTTCACTGATGCATACCATATGTCTAACTGGCCAAAAGATCCTTGTACTTGGCATCGGACAAACAAGTTCAACTCCTGGCTCAATCCCTCACTTTTTGAATGACCTCAGACTTAATCCAGAGAGTATTTTTATTTCACCTGCAAAATAACAGTAGTGATGTCTATCCCACCAGGTTAATGGAGTCATATATAAGAGTATCAAGCACTGAGATTATAGATACTCCATAATTATTAGAAAATA
Organism: Rattus rattus; assembly: GCF_011064425.1. Classification (NCBI taxonomy): domain Eukaryota; kingdom Metazoa; phylum Chordata; class Mammalia; order Rodentia; family Muridae; genus Rattus; species Rattus rattus. The sequence continues at coordinate 102,195,561 of NC_046160.1, read as the reverse complement.
GTGACTTTTTTTTGTTGGAAGCCATTGGACGAGTTGGTTTTGAATGTTAATTATACTTTAATAAGGAAAAATAATTTGGGAGTGATTTAAGAATGCAGCTAACAAATTTATAACATGACTATTTTCTCCACATAATCTAAATAATTTAAACAGGAGCAAAATACATAAAGCCAGGTTGCAAAGAATAGCATTCTAGGACAGTAGGCCAAAGCCCATTGGTGTCTTCATACTATTCTTTGAAAATCTTTATTGGATCATAGGATGTTCTGGAATGGGAGTAAAATATCAAAATCAACATATAGGCAAGATAGCAAAAAGATTTATCTCTAAAATCTATCAGGAATCCTCTGTGCAGGGACTTACTGTTTTCAAGGGTTTAGAATCTAAATGTCCCCAAAAGGTCATCTGCTAAAAGTTTGTTCCCAAACTTCATACAATGGAGAGGTGGTGGAACCTTCTGATGCTATGGTATGGTTGTGATATAGATCAATTAGGGCTTGCCCTGGAAACTAATACTGAGACTGTACTCCCTTTCCTACTCTCTTTCTGTCTTCTGGAAACTATGATGTAAACACCTTTGCTTTATTACGTGTCTTCTGCAACAATTTTCTACTACACTACAGACCGCCAAAGCATAGCCAACCAATAATGGGCTGAAACTTCCCTATGAATCCTTCCACCTAAGTAAAATGTCTCAGATGTTAATGGAAACAACTGAAAGATTATAAGGCACTCTCATTATTCCTAGGAAAGAAGTCACTTGACCAGAAGTTCTTGTCCATGCAAAGAATAACACTCCCCACACAACAAAGGCCTATAGTTGTTATTTAGACTTTAGAAACACCCTTTATGAAGAATGCATGGTCAGTGCTATCAAGGTCTCTATGTAAAGAAGGGAAACAGGATTCCAAAAGTTAAGTCATATGTTTGATGTTGCACAGGATCCTGTAATAGAGCACTATTTGTATTCAATATCCAAGGTCACCTTCTACCTCATGACCTCACTCTCAGCACAACTCCAGGAGATTGGAAAGCGAACGTGAAGTTAGTCAAATAATATTATGGGGAGGGCTATTTTTTATTTAAAAGAAATGAAAGAGAATATAAATAATGCCATTTTAGCAACAATATGTATAAATTAACACAGTGGGACTATGCACTGGAGGTTGAGTACAACCAGGAACCTCAGAAGCGAAAGGAACTGTCTGATTGACCAAGGTGAGCAATGGGCACACAGTCAGACTGAGAGCCCGTGAAACACAAGATTCAAATCATGTCTCTTCCCTTGAAAGCTTTTGTGGCACATGTTATTTATATATGCTAGACCTTAGCTTGCTTATCCATCACCCAAGAATAAAATGATCTAACCTGAATATGATGTGTTCTATAAACACATGAAATGCTTCCCTGCACTAAAGGCAGAACATGCAGATTTGCAGTTGAAGTGAGTCCTGTGAATCACCTTAATGTCTCTCATAGTATTTTTAGTGAGGTGCCACTGGCTACGTAATTCCACCATCCTCCCTTCAATGCTTTCTCACATATATAGCCTCAAAGAATCTTGGATCTGGAGATGTGACTCAATGGTAGAATGTCTGTCTACAAAGCTTGAAGCATTCTGCTGGATTAACCTGTGCTACCAAAAAGAAAAAAAAAAGAAAACAAAAACCACAAAACAAACACACTACTTATCTATGAACACAATAAAGCCAGTTTTATCTGGCCATTTTGTCGCTATCTTTCAATCAATGACTATGGAGACCATTGAACAACTTTGGAAAGCAAACTTTAAAATTGATCTTTTTTTTCACTTATCTTTTAAATTACAGCAAAGAGTAGAAGAGGAAGTAAAAGACAATTTTAGGGTAAAACACTCAATTAACTCTGAAAATCAAACATAATAAACTGAATATAGATCTGTCTGGCTACTGTAGCCATTTCTGTCTGCCCCCATCTATCTATCCATTATCCTCCTGTCTCTCTTTAAGAAGACAAGCAGACACTGAAACCAGGGCTTATTTTTTAAAATTTTGCGGGTGAATAAGAATTATAATTAACTTAGAGATCCTCATAGATAAAAGAGACATTCAAAATCAGAACAATTTTGTTCAGTTGTCGATCACCATCCTAAGTGGCTACCATAGTTAAAAGGCAATGTATGGTGTAAGGATTGGCTTAACTTAACCAGCAGACTCAGCCTTGAGCTTGCATCTCAGATATTTATCAAGTATTTTTTTTGTGGTTGTTAACAAACAGACTGTAGTAAAAGGAATAATACACCAGGAAGGGAAAGATGGTTCAGTGGTTAAAACACTGGCTGCTATTTCAAAGAACCTGGGTTCAGTTCCTAGCACCCACATGGTGGCTTTCAAATGTCTGTAACTCCAGTTCCAAAGGAGCCAATATCCTACCTTCTTCTGGTCTCCATGGTCACCAGACATGTGTGTGGTTCACAGACATACATACAGGCAGACATGCATACATATAAAATAAAAAACTAAATAAATCTTTATTCTAAAAGTTTATTATCATCTACCTGATAAGAATGCCTTGTGTATAGATTCTCGGGTGTTTTAAATTAAATCTGTTACTGATTTAAACATCTGCTCTGATCCAAACAGTGAATAATGCCCCATATGAGTGGCCACTCCATCTTCTATCATAGTATTTTCCAGTCACTGATCTTCTGTCCCTTGAGGAATGAGGCACATCCATCAATAAGAAAGGGTAAAAGGTCCTCTATAAGTTCCAGCAATATGGAGTCTTAGATTTATAACTGTAATGGCTCATTGAGTTCCAAGTCAATAAAAGCCATTTTTAATGCTATTAATTTGAATTTTTGTGCTGACTTGATAATCTTTTTAATTAACTTAATTACTTGTAGATGAAAATATGTTCACTTTAAGAACTTTTTGTGACTGTGAAAGTTATAAATGTATGTGCGTGTTGCTTAAAGTTCAGAAGGGAAGTTTTTTAAAAAATCAAAATTCACCTGAATTCCATCATCCAAAACTATCATGTTAGTATAGTGGCTTTCTTGCCCTCTGTTTTATATGTGGACATATAAATTTCATGGTACATATAAAATATGGTATTTTTTAGAAGGTAGGAACTCGTTAGTTCTTCAGAATTTCTTCAGGCAAGTTAGTATATGGAGCAACCACTCTTGAACAAATAAACAGAATATATCATGCTTTGAAGTTCTTTTATTTATATTCATTTCTAGATCTTTCATATCCATTCAATCTTCAAAGCTAAAAAGACTTAATTCACTTTATTTTTCTTGTATAAAAACCCTTCCTTTTGTGTTAGCCATAGTTGGAGGCTGGGTTCTCTGAAAGGAGATTGTGGTGTACGTTTTCACACAATAGTGAATTCCTGATAAGGAGACTTTGAGAACATAGACTCCAGAATTCAGGGTCAGGTAGTTTGGAGATGGCATCAAAGTTGGCAAAGTTGGCCAGGGTGGTAGTGTAGCTTTTGGCTGAGGTGTGGCAGTCATCAATGCTGGCCATCGGTTTGAGCTTCTTGTGTGTCTTATGGTCATTATTGCTGAGAAGATACACTACGACCAATGCAACTCTTATAAAGGACAACATTTTATTGGAGCTGGCTTACACCGTGAGAGGTTTGGTCCATTATTATCAGGGCAGGAAGCATGGCAGCATCCAGGCAGGCAAGATGAGAGTTCCAAAGGCAAACAGCTGCCAATCTCATGGGCATCTAGAAGGAAGGTGACAAAGCCCACCCCCACAATGACACACTTCCTCCAACAAGGCCACGCCTACTGCAACAAGGTCACACCTCCTAATAGCACCACTCCCTGAGCCAAGCATATTCAAACCACCACATTGGGCATAGAAGCAGAGCTAATTCCAGTGCCTATGGAAGCAAGGATAAGACATACCCTCACAGAGCTACAGAATCCTGTCATCTTGCATAGAAGAGCGGAGATTGTAGGTCTTTTTTCCCCATTATCCTCTCCACACAGGGATGAAGTCTTGGCAAAGATGATGGTCCCTACGATGGCAGTGACTTCCTCCTTAGAGCACGAACACCAAGACTAGCATGACCATCATAGTTCCCGGATAGCAATACAAGCCTTGAACTTGGTTGGATAGCCAGCCACAGTCTAGCTCTCTAGAGTGATTTTTGGAAACTTATCCTTCAGGCATGTTCCCAGGAAAATGTTAATAATCTTGGATTCTTTGATGGATATTGAGAATGGGTAGCTGTCCTCCAGAGAATTTATCTTCATGTCCTTTACCAGGAAGCCCAGCTTGGGGCTGGGGATCCACTCCATATCTTTGGCTTTACCTCCAGGACCCCCATAACCTCAACTCCAATCATGGCTCCCAAGATGGCTGCTGAATGCCCCAGCAGAAACCACTGCAGTCTCTTTTTGTTAAAGTAGTGCTTTATTTATTTATTATAATTTTTAATTGTATATTTTTATTTACATTTAAAACATTACTCCTTTTCCCAGTTTCCCATCCATAAACCCCCTCCTCCATACCCCTCCCCGTCTTTGATAAGGGTGTTCCTTAAGGCCATACCCAAGATCCTCCAGACCTTCCCACTGCACCAGTGTCTTTTGCCATTTACTGTTTTCCCAAAGGAAAAGCCATTCATTCTTTGAAAATAAAATTAAATCAAGTTTAACCAAAATTGCTAATTTGTACACTCTGATCTGAGCTATAAAGTCTTACCATGTAAAGCAGGAGCAGATTGAAGATAAGTTTAGCAGTCTTCTAAATCTATACATTACGGAACTACCAAATGATTGAAGACACCTGGGCAGTTTCAGAATCCAGTGGTTTTACAACTGTGCTATGTGGAACCCTGGAAGGCCTTAAAACAACTCCGAAGACATATGAGGGCTGTAGCAAAGGGGTAGGGGTGGGAGATTTCTGACCTTCTACCCTCTTATCCTTAACCAGACTAGGACTCCTTTTGTCCGTCTCTATACCTGGAGCACCTATTAGTTTCAAAGGAAACTAATCCACTTTCTTTAAAAAAAAATAAGTAAAACTTACAAATTTATCAGTATGGTTCAGACCTCTCATTTCACAGAAAAAGAAACCGTGTTTCTGGGAAAATATAAATGACTTGCTCATAGTCGCGCAGTCTATTAGTAGCCAAAAAAGACTGATGTTTGTCATTTTCTGGGGAAAGTGGTTATGTAACAGTCTGTCTCCTTCCCAAGCTGGAAGAAGTCCTACTGTGTATCCACGCTGTGCACCAACAGTGGGAAAACCGTCCTTCTGCTCTGTGCTCAAGCATCTATAACAGAGACCAGAGACGCACAGAGAATTTGTTCAACCAATTGTTAGATTCGGAACTCTGGAGCAAATGATTCACACCTATTCAGCAAGGCAGAAATTTGGAAAAGACACCACACTGCCTTGTCCTATAAAGATTTCTTGGCTCTTCTTTCAACACCTGTCCCCCTTGCGGTTTGGGCAGCATCTCCTACTACAAAGGCCAAATGATAGAAGTTAGGGCTTCTTACAAGCACACAACATTTTTACAGTAGCACAGGGATTCTTTGTCAAGCTATTGGCTTTTCAACATGTAGCGGCCATGAAGATCAAAGCATTAGCCAGTAGGAATATGCATTCTGCATTTATGTACTCTTTACCAATTCCTTGATAGAAGAATCTGTATAGCATGTAAGGACTTACTTTCTAACAGAAATCATTCTAGTATGAAAGGTGACATTATGATACTCAATATTCTTATGAAGAAAATTAAACTCGCAAATGGCTAAATCATTGGTCACCAGGTCACAGTTTAAGCTCAAAATAATAAATAAATAAATAAATAAATAAATAAATAAATAAATAAATAAATGGCATGTGTATCCATATATATTGCTATATTTTACATTGTAGATTGTAATGGTCTTTTGAACCTGCAAAGGAAAGTATATGTCAAATGCAGGCATCTCAACACGAAAACAGATTCTACTGGTATCTATTTACCTATAGTTATGTTAAATAAAAACAAAGCAAATAAATAACTATAATCAGGTAGGGAAATAAATGCACCAGCAATAGAGTGATCTATTCGCCATGTATCTCTCAATATGCCAGTCTACCCCTTAACCGCTGTGTGGGGCTTTCCACGCATGTGCGTAGCTCACCACTGGGGCCATGTTGTCTCAACAGCTAAGTGCATTTCCCACAACTCATGTTCACCCTATTTTCCATAACTAAATGAGCACGGCCTGAGGAGATTGCAAGCAAACCTTGGCAGAGCGACATAATGAAGCAATGACACCATGCCAAAAGAAGCCTCCAGTCACTCTCAGTTCACTCCAAGCACAGATGTCTACCCTCAGATACCAAACACCCGAGGGTAGGGCCCAGCCGCTGATTCCCATGTAGGAGGGTTATCCAGGACAGAGTCTGGCACGTGGCAGCCTTTACTGGAAGGAATTTGATTAATCATTCTCATTACCTTTCAATTCCATGCACCTGAGCTCTGTCACCTTGTGCCCAGAACCAGCAGTCAGTGAGTCCAGAGCCACAAGAACATTCAGACTGACCAGAAAGAGTGAAAAGATGAAACTCTATCCCAAAGCTGCATACAGTGTACTCTAGGCCAAAGTGATCAAGCCAACCTTGTAGCACCTCATGAATTCCTCCATCCAGCCCCATTGGGTCCAGGGAATAATATCTCCACACACATACAGAGTTCTATCGTCTTAGAAGTCTAGGAACCAACTGAAATCAAGAAGGGGAGAATAAGGAATGGAGTTCTACTCAGAGCCCAGTTTCTCCTAACTAGAAAAAGAGACTAGTTACAGAACCCATGACAATAGGAAACAGAAAGCGAAGGTCTACAGGGCAAAAACACTGTGCACAGATATCAGTACATATACATGTACCCATTTTACCCTTAACTCTCTGATTTATGTACACGTTGGGCTGTTTCTAGCATTATCTTTAAAGACAATATTTTTTTTATTAACTTGAGTATTTCTTATTTACATTACGAATGTTATTCCCTTTCCCGGTTTCTGGGCAAACATCCTCCTAATCCCTCCCCCTCCCCTTCTTTATGGGTGTTCCCCTCCCCACCCTCCCCCCATTGCCACCCTCCCCCCAACAATCACATTCACTGGGGGTTCAGTAAAGACAATATTTTTATAACAGCCTTAAATTTAGATCTACAGGACTTGGTCTCATGGAATTATCATTATTAAAGAAATGCTTTGATCAACTTCAGCCTTCATATGCTTGTGCTAGAACAGTTCCTCAAATTCATAAGGAAATTACACCAAACAGCAGCAACAACAACAACAACAACAACAACAGCAACAACAAAAATCCTTCCTTCTGTTTTCATCCTTCACAGCTGTTCTGAGGATATCTGTCCACGAGTCTACAGACTTCTCCCTTACACCAGTGTCTCCAAATCATCCCTTTCTCTCCCTGGTTTCTGATTACCGTTTATTATACTGATAAGACACACAAACTGAGAGTGAACAAATCATATGTAAACATATGTAACTTTATGGTATAAAAAGAAATCGCAGCGATATCTCAAGTATCCTTTGAGTAGTTTTCACCAAAAGTAACGACTTTTCTTAAGAATGCATTCTGTTGTTTATTTATGTGTATACTGAAGAGAGTATCAGATCCCCCGGAGCTGCAGTTATATGTGATTATGGGTAGCCCAACATGGTAGTCCTCAAGAAGAGTAGCATTCATGCTTATCCATTAAGCCATCTCTCTAGATCAAAAGCAGTGTCTTATCAAAACTGTAATGCTTATTCCTAATCATAATATTGACAGTAAAGGTGTAAAATTGCAGGACATGTCCACCTCGAGTGTACTTCAGGTTGACTTCTTATGACCTTATCCACTTTTTCCTCAAAGCTCTGACCAGTGAAAACCACAAATGTGTTCACAAACTATTCTGCAAGTTTTCTCTTCAAGTAATATAATATAGATCTGAAGCAATTTGCACTTGGGAGGTGAAGGATCAAAATGAGATCAATGTCAAAACACATGCACACATGCTTACACACACACACACACACACACACACACACACACAGAGGGTGGGATGAAATTACACAATATGTAAACATCTTTACTTAGTTTAGTTTGCTGGAGATTTCATTAAGGTTGCTGTTTCTGTCAGTCATTTCTTCCTTGCTAATTACCGAGAAGAATTCCATGCTATCATATTTTTTAACTATTCACTCACAGATATATACCTGGATTATCCTTGGTTAGAGGATATGATACAAAAATTGCTCATAAACAAACTTACACAGGACTTTGTGGGAGCCTGTCATGTTCTTGGCTATTGGGATAAGTGACTAAAACTGGAACTAGGGAGCTCATAGGTGTTTGAGTTGTATTTTAGATGACTAGATCCTCCATACCATTGTATGTTGCCATCAGCAATGTGTGTGTCATCCAGCTTTGCTATGCCACGGCAAACACTGGGAATTGTAATAATACATTGCTACTCTCTTCAAAGAGATACATTTTCCTAATGGCTACTGATGCTGAGCATCAACTAATATGTCTATTTTCTGCTCCTTGACCTCTTTCAGCAAAATATATTTCCATGTATTTTGATGACTTGAATAATAGTTTGTTATGTTTCTGTTTTCATTTTACCTTATTTGGAGAGGTCTTTGTATATTACAGACACCGACTCTATATCGTAAGTTGCCTTCCACTCCATAGCTTCATCCCCTTAAGAAGGTTTCTCATAAGAAATAAAAAGTTTCAATTTTGGTAAAGTCTAATATCATCGCTCCTCTTAGGGGCTGAACCTTGACGTTATGTATATTTGGAAGATATGCTCATCAAGTTGAAGAAGATCCCCCTCTATTCTTTTATGAGAATTTTGTTGAATAAATGCTGAATTTTGTCAACTAATCTTCCTACATCTATTCTGCATAAATTTATGTAACCACATTTGGGTTTCACTCAGTTTATAAATATGTTAGTCATGCTCATCTTTTACTATTAAGCCAGTTTGCAGCCCTCCTACCACCCATCCCATTTTGATGGTACATATTTCTATTGACATATTGTTGAATTTACTAATATTTTGCTACATTCCATGTCACACACGGGAAGGACATTGGGATTTAGTTTTCCCTTTCTTTTTGTGTTATTGGCCTTTGATTTTGGTAATATTAACTTTGTAAAACAAATTCGGAAGTTATCCCTTCTTTTCAATTCCCCTAGAATTGGTATTAATGCTACTCTTTGGAAGAGTTCTCTGACACAATAATCATCTGTACCTGGAGATTTCTTTTTGAGAAATCAAAAAAATCAATTTAGTCTCCTTAACAGTTATGTGACTTACACTGCTCATACCGGCCAAGTTGTGGCAGATTGTATTTCTCAGAAAGTGGCCTGTCTCTTATAAGTGTAGGGCTATTTTATAATATTTCTTTAATACCTCATGTCCATATAATATATAATAATGTCCTCTATTTCATTTCTCACAGTGGGAATTTGCCTTTTCTTTTTTTTTTTTTCTAGGTCTACCTGAAATTTGTCAGTTGTGTTGACATTTCAAAAGGAACATTCATTTCTTTGTTTCACTATTTTCTATATTATTTTTCTACTTCCAATTCCATTGTTATTCCTTATTCTTTTATTTGTTCTTGCCAAAGATTTGTTTTGTTGTTGTTTTGTAGGCTTTTGAAATGTGAGTTTAGACTATGGCCTGGAGAGATTTCTTCTGTCATTCTATGAATTTGGCTATGGAAATATTCTCTGCATTGCTTTGACTGAGTTCCAAAGATTTTGATAAGTTGTATTTTCATTTTCATTCAACTTAACATACTACTTGATTTCATAAAACTCCTCCTGTGACTTATAGATGGTTAGCTGACAAATATTTGGACAATTTCCTATTATCTGTTACTTATTTCTAATATGGGTCTATTTGGGCTAATAAAGACATTATTTGTGATTTCAATTATTTTAGAACTTTTTTATTGCCTGAATTCCTCTTGATATATGTTGCATGGGAACCAAGGGGAAAAACGGCATTCTGCCTCTGTTGAGTGAAGTGTTCTATGAATGTCAATTAGTTTCTGTTAGATGACAGTATTATGCTGTTCTAAATCATACCCTCTTCCACCTTAACAAAATTTATATAGCAAAGCCCTAGCCCTCAATGTTAACATATTTGGAAATAAGGTATTTATTGAAGCATATAAAGTTAAATTAGGTCATAGAGCAGGGGCCTCATAAAATAAAAATGGTGTCTTTATACAAAAAATGTAAGACCAGACACATTTTCATGCACATAGTTATATATATGTATATATATATATATATATATATATATATATATATATATGAGAGAGAGAGAGAGAGATTGAGATTGCGAGTGAGAAGGTGATTGTCTGAAAGCCCGAGAAAGTAATCCCAGGAGAAACCACACTACTAATATCTAACCATGTCCTTCCATCCTTCAGAACATAACCAAACAAATTTATGTTGTTTAACCTATCCAGTTTCTGTAGTTTGTCATGGTCGCCTAGGTGATTATTATATATGTCTTTGAAGACTTCCTAGTCTGGTGTTCTACCAGGTATTGAGTGGAAGGTGAAACGCCCAACTATATGCAGATTCCTCTATTTCTCCTTTCAACCAATTAATATTTGCCCCCCATACTCTTTAACCAGAGTCATCCTAGAATCCCAGATTATCCTAGAACTAACTACTGGGTAGTCCAGATTAATCTCTTCTTGCCTTGGACTCTTTACTATTGGTATCACATATTTAAACCACCTGGTTTTGCCAAATGTTTTTATAACTCTTGATATATATCTCCAGCCAGTAAAATCTCCCTCAAAGATAATCCCAAAGGTTTATTTCCATGATGATTCAAACTCTCAGCAAGTTGGCAATCAACATTAACTACCACACCTCCTTTATTTTCAGTAGAATCAGCAGAATGTCTTTTCAATTTACTTTCCACCTATGCTACTTACACAACTATTTCATGACATATGGCTAGGTCATGTTTTTAATTCAGCCTATAAATTTTTATCGTTTAATTTGTATGTTTAGATAATTTATATATAGGATAACCATTAATATTTAAAGTCTTAACTCTATACTTTATTTTCCCTGGTTTTTCTGTTCTACTTTCTGTTTCTGTTGACTCTTGGTCATTTTTTTTTAAATTCTATTTCAAGGTATTTACCATACTTCATTAGCTATAATTCTGCACACCAGTATTAACAGTTGCCCCAACTATTACATCATATATCTGTAAATTATCACAATCTGCTATTGTTATATCACTAGTTAAAGTAAGCTATTAAAAACTTTACCTTCCTTTATCTTTCTCTATTATATAATTGACTTAAATAGCTTTATGCTATCTGCTATCAAACTTTTTTTTAGCTTACTGGACTTCTACTTTTCTATTCAAGGCTAAAGAAAATAATCTTTGGTACTTCCAGAAGATTCATCCATTCTAGTTAGCTTTCATAGTTCTGGAAGGTACTATGCATGCTGCCAAAGAAAAAAAGGAATTCTTACTCTAATAACATTGTGAACCCTACACGCTAAAACAAACACTGACCTAATAAGGTCTGGCCTCTAGTACAATAGGGCAATGATCTTACAAGCATAACCAACAACTTTTGGGTTAGATCTGAGGCCTCGTACATAAAATAGAGCCCATAACTGACAACATTAAAGGAACCAAGGACCCATGGAAAGATAGAGAAGAATCAAATACTATTATTCTGCTAAATAGAACATATTATTGAAATTTTTACTGACTTGCTATTTACCCATATATTAGAGCATCTTTCAACCCTCGTCTAATAAGCTTCTCCCTGTACTAAGTGGTACACACACACATACCCCACACCCCTCAACTGGTCAATGTGTATAAGAATAAGATGCTATGGAATGTTCGGCCCTAAATTGGATATATATATATATATATTAACCCTTCCTCTAATTCTCAAGGATCTTCATAGATAAGGGAGCATTGTAAGAGTCTGGAGCTGGGGTTGATAGCATCGAGGAAATATTTTTCCAGACATAACAATATAGTCACATATATGAACTCGCAGTGATTGTAACAGCCTACAAAAGACCTCTGCAAGGTACAGCTAAACAAAATCCAGCAGAGAGGGAGAATGTAGCCCCCAAATCTCACTACTAACTGAAGAGATACTGGCATTTGATAACTGCTAGGAGATGGAGACTCAATTTTCTTTGAGGATGTGTCCCCTGGTAGGGAGAAGGAGGGAGAAAAGGAGGGAAGGAGAGAGAGAGAGAGAGAGAGAGAGAGAGAGAGAGAGAGAGAGAGAGGTGTGAAACTAATATCAGTTTCACCCAAACCTTTTTGTCTGTGCTCATTAACGTTTCAGCTTCCTTGGCCCCTAATGTGAATACAAGAAGTAAAAAGAATACTCCAGAAGAATTCATCTTGAGTCCTAAGATCCTAGATGGTTTTTTCCTTTTTGTCCTCACCTTCATTCAATTTTATGATAATAAAATGTCCAAAATGGGGCACTTTTTATTTGTTACTTTTTAATTAGCACACAGATTGGTTCTGTTGTGGCATTTGAATGCATACTTTATTTTCTTTGAATCTCTTTTCCAATCCCCTTCTCCATCTCCAGATACATGCCTGCTGGTCCCCTCTCTATCCCCAAATGATACCTGCCTTCTGGTTTCCTTCCTGCCTCCTGTAGATCCACTTCTATTTTTCTTTTTTGTTGTTGTTGTTGTTGCTGCTGTTGAATATTTTCTTTATTTACATTTCAAATGTTATCCCCTTTCCTGGTTTCCCCTCAGAAGTCCCCTATCCCATCCCCCCTCTCCCTGTTTCTATGAGGATGCTCCCCCACCCACCCACTCCATCCTGCCTCCCTGCCCTAGCATTCCCCCATACTGGGGAAATGAACCCTCACAGGGCCAAGGGCCTCTCCTCCCACTGATGCCCAACAAGGCCATCCTCTGTTACATATATGGCTGGAGGCATGGGTTGCTCCATGTGTACTGTTTGGATGGGGGTTTAGTCCCTGGGAGCTCTGGTGGGTCTGGTTGGTTGATATTGTTGTTCTTCCTGAGGAGTCTCCAATCCACTTCTGTGTTTCACATCATATGTATTCTATGGACTTCTGTTCTTTTTCTTCTTGCCTTCTCCCTTCTGCCTTCCTTTTTACCCTTCATGATCCTTTTCATAATTCCACGTTCAACAACCACATCTCCCACAGACATAAAAACTAAATTTTACCATCTGCATATGAGGGGAAAAAAGCACGCAGTATTTGTCTCAGAGTTTGAGTTATGGGACTTCATATAATTTCCAGTCTTCTGTAAATGTTGCCATTTTAATTTTCTGTACAGATGAATAAAACTCCTCTGTGTCTATACGCCACACTTTCTTTATTCATTGGCTCATTAAATAGAAATCTAGGCTGGTTCCATTTCATAGCTGTTGAGAGTGGTGTAGCAATAAACTGAATGTACAAGTGTTTCTGTTTGAGTCTTTGGGTATATACCCAAGAGTGGTGGTAGAGCTGGGTCATATGGGAGAGACCCAGTTATTTTTAAGGGAAGAGGTCTATTTCTGTACATCATTCTGGGACTCCAATAGCCTGCTATCAACATCTGTTCCACCTCTGGTGAGGGTCCCTGTGGTTTTGTAAATGGGACATACAAACTAGAGGAATGTAAAAAGGGCAAACAATTTATAACAACATAATCTTAAACTAATTAGCCCATTCTTGGTGGAATTATATTCATCCATACATAAGGGCCCCAAACATCTCTTAGAGAATTGATCCTTAGCAATTAAATAACACCAAATTTCTCAGGATCAAATCACATCCAAACCTGAACACTTTGAGAGTCTTCTCATATTTTATATATAATGTTAGGTTTTTGTTGTGCTAAATGGTACAATAGAGACAAGCATGTCTAGCTTGTCTTTCTGGAAGCAAGAGTCCTTGTGACCATGTTTTCAAAATTGGGGGTGGGGAGAGAATCTCATGTAAAAACCAGATCCATTGCTATTCTTGCAAAGACATATGGTGAGATTGGGTCTCTATTATGCATTCAAACAGTCTGCTCCAGCTGAGTAGGAACTGACCTCTTTAGATGGGGGCATGCCACAATTAGAGTTTTATTGTATTATTTCCAACTTGAATCGGTCACTGATATTGTCCCTCATAACTGCAGGGACTTCAGTTTGAAACTCAAATGATTTCTTCCTAACTAAGGTACTCATTTTCTTCCAACTATTTAATATTCTCCCTCCCTCCAGCCCTCTCCCTCTCGTCACTCTTTTAAGTACTATCAAAAGCGTCTAAGAACTGACTTGGCAGAGAAGATATTATCTTAAGGAGAATTTGTGTGCATATGCTGTGTGTGTACACATGAATGTGCACATGTGTGTGTACATGTGCATGTGCGTGTGTGTTCAGAGACATCTTGCCCAATTGCCCTTCTCTATTACAATAGTTCTCTTTTGCTGGCAATGTTGTTTTCTCTTTAATAGATGTTTTTTTCTTATAGTACTTTACATTATGTGAAAATGCTTTATTTATTCATACCTTTACTTGTTTGTTGCCTGACTCTTAAAACCTGGAGTCTGCTATCTTATCCACCATTGTATCCCCATTTCCTGGCACATAACTAGGAATTTAACAAGCATATAATAAACAGATGAATCATGTCCTCAAGTATCTTAATGACAACTCTGGCAAAATTGTCCAGAATGTGATGTTGAAAATCTACAGTCATGGCACAGTTAGCCTCTGAAGACCCTGGGAAATGGAGATACTACAAGGTGAGATGACCACTGTCTGCCAGTATTTAAAGGTTTGTTTATTGGAGCAGTAAATATATAAATAACTGTGGTCCACATTTTGTTATGTGATGCCCTTAGTCAATTTGCTGGGGTGAAGTTGTCTTCATTGTAATAGCTTCCTAACAGCAAAAAACACATGACAGAGACATGCAGTGCATCTCTAGGTACCAAGGATGGTTAAGACCTCATGACCATCTAAGAGTTGGCTACAACATGTGACCCTCATCCCATAGTGAGAGTACATCTTAGGGGAGATAGAGCTGGGGTTCCATTGCTCACAAGTGCAGAGGCTGAGGTCACAGATCAGTTTAGGTTTAAGCAGATGGAGTTCACAACAAGTTCATCTATCAAGAGTCTAAGTCCCTGCTAATATGAAATGATAAATAGCTCGCTCGCTTACCCTTAATGGTATCCTAGAGCCATGACTTAAGTTCAGTTAGCTTTCTTTAGAAGCCAGACTAGAAAGCACTTTATAATTAATGCCATTATTTCCCTAACCCTTCGAAGGATACCTGGACAGGATGTCCCCTCACATGGATGGTGACTTGATCGCGATGACAAAACCAAACCAAACCAAAACAAAACAAAAAAAATACAAAAAAAACCCCCAAAAAACAAAACAAAACAAAACAAAAAACTAGTAGCAATGTGATACAGAAGAAACCTTAGTAGTTAATTATTATAACAGTACACTGGTTAAAACACTTGTCCAACAATTCTATCTTCTAATTAACGTGGACTTTTATAACACTTATGAGCTGTGTCTCAAAGCTTACTTTTAGAAATACATGACTTTATAAGATTTAGAGAACTATAAACTTTTTGATAAAATTTAGTACGTTCTTTCAAACATATTCATCAGGAACTGCTGACACTCTCTTCTTCTAAGCAGTAAACAGTCTCACATCTCCACCACACTCCTGTCTCTTCTTCTGCTATTCCCAGCAGGCCTTGCTTCAATGACAGTTCCCCATTTGGAAGGACAGTAGCAAATTTAGACTAAAGACTCCTTTCAGATTAAAGACACTTAGTCACATACACGTGGCTCAACTCATGGTACTTTCAAAGTTGTTTCTCTTACCTGGTCCTTGATTAGAGAACTCTAGACCTCTATATCTACTATTTATGGAATTCATTAATAATGAGCTCTTCTAATGGAACCGCAATTGAATGCATGTGTAGAAAGCAATGAGTTCTACTAGAAATCTATTTTTAGCCCCTCATGTTGACATACAATTCAAACTGTAAAACATATGCTTTAAGTTAAATTTAATAACACTTTCTGTTTGAGACAGGATTTCGCACTATGTAGGCCAGGCTAGGTTTGAACATTGAACTTAAGATCTTACTGCCTCAGCCTTTTTGGTGGGATTACAGACATGTATAACCAACACCTGGCTATGACTTTAAGTGTGTGTTCCCTCTATGTAACCTTACTGGCCTGGAATTCACTCCACAGACCATGCTGGCCCGGAACTCAGACAATCCTTCTGCTTCTGTCTCATGAGTGCTAAGATTACCAGTAGATTACACTATACACCAACTTAACCATTTTTAAGAAAATCACAAAAGATTGATAACCCATTTACATTCTATCGAACAAAGTTACATCTTAAAACTAATATTTCTAAGAGAGTATGCCAAATAACATTTTTTTTAGGTTATCAGTCTCCCTCAGATTCAAGCTGAAAGCACATTATACACTTTGTTGTTTTTCTTCCCACAGTGATAATATGGTAAACATGGGTGGCAACCTCTCTTCCCTTCCTGATCAATTCCATTCCACTGGCTAGGCCTTGATGGGTGGCTCCATCTCATTTCCCTGTGACACCAACAATCCGACTCCTGCTGTGCCCATGCATCACTCTACTCTCTTCCCTGTCTCCCTCCACACACTTAGCAATCTTCTCTTTGCTTCCGATCTCCCTACTGGGAGAAGAGATACTTTCACTAGAGACAAACATAGTCTTCCCAAGATGCTAGAATGGATGAGTTCCATGGAAAGGACACATAACCACGAGGTCATGCTCCAGTTTCCAGATCTCTGATGACTCTTGGTATATTTAAAACTCATCTGTGTCTCACAAAGCTGTCACATACAGGTGAGTTATTACCTCATCATCTCAAAAAGAGGACTCTGACTCCAATGGGCACGGGATAGCTTTTTTGTGGCCTGCTGATGTAATGGTAGTGTTTGCTCTTGTAGTGACTGCTTTGAGATGGCTGCCTGATGATGCCTCACTCCTGAGGAGTTGCCATAGCATCCATTCTACCTCCCCATTCCTGCTGTCAATCTATGGACAACTACTGTGCTCTCCAATCTCTCATCTCAAAGATATCCTCACCTCCACTATAAAAGGATCTCTTTTTCTTTTGTCTTGAAAACTGGGATTTCCCATGTTTAATATTTGAGGAACTTCAAATCTTAAAGTTTTAAACTAGACAATGTCCTCTGGGTCTTCAAGACTGATCATCAGTTTTAGACACCTTCTTTTTCAGAAGCCCATGGCCAGAGGGAGGACGTCAATATTTACTAAAGCCTGGGTTGCATAAACCTGGGCATTCTCAACAAACTTGTCAAATGAACTCGATGCTCTTATTAGAAATAGCAAGACAGGCAAGAAAGTAGAAAGAAAAGAGAAGAATAGCAAGTAGACGCCAGCATTTGGGGAAGAACAAAATTAGAAGTCCCAAAGTGAGAAACGGGACTACATACACAGAAGCCTTAAGAGTCCTCCCATATATAATGCTACAAGTTACCTGTGAATGGTCTCGACTTACAAGCACCTTATCCACTTAGGTTAGACATGCTTGGCAACTTCTCTGACCCTTGCTCTCCTCATCTCTAAAACAGGAACAATGTCTACTTCTCCAAATCCTAGACAGAGTAAACTCCACCAGTTCCATTCCACAGGTGGATAAAATGTAAACCAGATACATAAGGGTTCCCAGTCTTCAGACTGTCCAGAACTAGAACTGGAGCTTAGGTCCTGACTCCAAGTCAGTACCTGACTCTCAACATCACCCCTATCCAAAGCTAAGAGACAATAACTATAATAATCTAAGAAAGAATGAAGCAGTGTTTGTTCTGCAGCCCTGTCCCAGTTTAGAACTAAAGCAGGAGTTCAGGGGGTTAGGATATGACCTCTTAGAGCTATGCCCTGTGTCTTCCTTAGGACACCCTGAAATGTCATAAATCCAATTCAATGTAATAAATAAAATAATAAAAAAAAATAAATTCAATGTAATCTAAAACTAATCTATGAGTTTTTACATCTCCAATTTCTACCATCCCATTTCTCTAAGCAAACTTTATACCTGACCCCTAACATCACACCCTCTCTAGGAGACTTGCCCCGACAGTGTCTGTTCCTGCTCCAGTGCTTGGGTAACTACTATGGCTTCCTGCATTGTCTTCCTGTGCACTCCATTCCTTCCCCGCATAAAACATGTTTTTGTTTTCATGTTCAATTATAAAACCTCTGAGCAAGCTTAATGGGATAAGGGATAAAGAAAACCTGTCTAATTTAGTAAGACTAAATAATGGCATTTTAAACACTGATTGTCACGCTTCCCTATGGCTAAAAGCCGCAAAGCATTTCCTGGCAACAAGATTTTGGAATACCAGCTTCACTGGCTAGAAGTGACTTTTAATTAGCATATCAGCTGTCTGTAAGCAAAGAGTGCGTACAAGACCTTTCAACTCATCTCTCAGACTTGTGTTTAAAACTTCGCTGTCGAAATAAAAAAAATATTTGCCTTTAAAGTGTTATGGTAAGTGCCCAATTTCCCCCACAGCCTTGGCTACATTGTCAATTTGCATTATCCAGATCTTGGAAAGAAGCCCACTAGAGGCAAAAGTAAACTTCGGCTTAGATAGGGAAAATCCAAATGAAATTAGAAGCAGACTCAGGAAAATTCCAGGAAGCTGCCCATACAATTGCTAGCTTCTTTCTTCCCTTTTTTTCTTCCTTCCTTCCTTCCTTCCTTCCTTCCTTCCTTCTTCTTTCTTTCTTTCTTTTCTTTCTTTCTTCCTTCCTTCCCTCTTTCTTTCTTTCTTTCTTTCTTTCTTTCTGTCTGTCTGTCTGCCTGCCTTCCTTCCTTCCTTCCTTCCTTCCTTCCTTTCCCTCTAGAGTTCTCCTGGAATTCTTCCTTCTCCAAACAACAGAGAAAATACCTTCCCTAAGACAGGCTATATACTGAACTATGTCCTCATTCTTGTGGTTTTTCTCTTAGAGAAAAAAAAAAAAACATAAAAAGCTCAAACCAGAGTGAGCACAAAGTTGTTGACTGACAAATAATAGCTATCCATCTTGAGTTGGGACCACATGACTGCTATGAGCACCACATAAGGCCATGGTAAGTATTTGGGCGATCCATCCCTTAAATGATAGAGATTGATTGAATAATCCCTAATGCTATTTAAGGTCTATCAGGGAAGGTTGTAGAGTACCATATAATAATACTAAGGAAAGAGCCGAATCACCTCTTTTTTGCATAATTTTGTTAAGTATACCTGATTTTAACCACTATTCCAAATCACAAAACTAATAGGAAAGCACTAGTTAGAATTCATAGAAGAGAAGCATCCTGAAGATTTAATATAAAGGAGCTAAAAATGGACAATCGGAGTGCCTCGGGACTGAGAATTAAATCATGGCAAGAAGGCCATCTAGTTGGTTGTTGCTTAGAAAGAAACTCTCTTCTAAAGAATTCACAATTCATACTAGCCATGAATAGTTAAGGCCAAGTTGAGGACTTCACTCTGTCTTTGTAAGCTTGAGATTATTTGGGAAAAAGAGACAACATGATAAAAATAGTTGTTTCCAAATATGAGGGGCTTCTCGATAGTTGTCCCTTTCATTAACCCCTTTCTATAGTTTTGATATTTTTAAAAGATTGGCAGTAATCTTTAATAGATGGTTTTAAGAAATGTGTATTAAATATAAAGCACAATAATTATCTGATAATCATTTGAAAAATGAAAGTTGAGTGAAATTTGCTTTGGTTTTGGTGACTTTCACTAAGAGAACCTTCATAGACAAAGCCTCCATCCTGTCTAATAACGGTTATCTCTTGATGTCACTGCCACTAACATTCACTGATGGGGAGATTTCTTTGCGGTAGGGCACTGCACTAGGTGTTGTGTGCTTATCATTTCATTCAATGATCAGAGCACCCTTACATAGAAAGCACCATACTGCCTCTACTCTATTTACAAAGACTAGAGAGGTTGCACCTTGCTGAAAAATCACATGGCAAGTCCCTGGCTGTGAAGACCAGTGTGAACAGACATTCATTCCCATTTGAATCCTCAGCTTAAAATCACACGGTTCCAAATGAAAGATCTGAAACATCACCCACTGTGCCTTCCTTCATCCTTGTCTGCCCCTAACTCAACTGAACCATTTTTTTCAAGATACTTTCTCAAATGTAAGCGTCCAAGCAGACTTTGACTGTCTTGCTCATGGCTGTATCCCCAGAGCCAAGAGTGTTGCATGACCCATGCTACTTAGTAGCTTGATGGATAAATAAAGTCCCCTACAATGATGTCTAAGCACAGAGGGAGCAGCCAAGAGAACATGGTGGCAGATGTTAAGACTTCTTTCTGCACATTTATAGGTTCTTGTGACTATTCCTAAGGGATGGATGTGTACAGGATTTTGTATGTCTAGATAAGTAAATTATATCTTATCTAGGTGGGCGGTTTATATCCTTATCAATTGGTTGTAAGTTAATTGTGTAGATGTATTCTACATTGAGTAATTAACATATAAATCTTGTTACTGGGTTAAAACAAAAGAAATCTAAGCACTATCTTCTGAACTTTCCAACCTTGTAAACAAAACTACTCACTATATATATTTCATCTCTCACTTGGATCAGCAGTGGCTATTGTTTGAGAAATATTTTTTTCTTAATCCAATAGATTCATAGCTAGATATTCCCAGGTTCCCCACAGACAGGAATAGTCTCTAGACTTAAATTCAAGCCAATGGGACATGGTGGAAAATATCCTGTATATATCTACATGTATGTACTTTGTTAGCTGGATAAACAGCTGAAGTCCATAACGCAAGTCAGGGTCTAAAAATGCCTCACTGGGCTCAGCTGGACTGCTCTGGCCATATGAATGAAGACTAGGCCTTAATTATGTTAAGCCTAGAGACTTTACAGCCATTTTAAAATGTGTCTTGTCTTCCCAGAGAATATACATGTTTTTAAAAATGTGTATGTGTACATGTACACACTAATTTAAACCTAAGTATTCCCCTACGAGCATGTTGAATGATTGCTTTCCTTAAGCTGGTAACAACAATTTTGGGAGGTTCTGGAAACTTTAGGCTGTAGGCCCTTGCTAGAAGAAATAGTTTTGAAGGTTATAGCTGTTCTCTAGCCTCCTTTGCTTCCTGTCTACTATGAGATGAGTAGCCTCTACCATATGCTTTCACCAGCCAGCACTGTTTTGCCTCAGTAGAGACCCAATATCATCAGAGCCAAAGACTGTGAACTAACAGCTCTGATACCTTGAGAAAAAGCAATACTCCTGTAAGGTGTTCTCTTAGGTACTTAGTCATAGTTCTATAAAAGTAACTAATACACAAACATACCTCACCTGTAGACTGCTTAGTTTTTCTTCTACATAAATCCCTACCATTTTGCTACTGTATGATAAAAATATTAGTATTATCTTCAAGGGGCAGAAAGATTATAAAAGTCAGAAGTTTGGAAAGCTTTTGGATAGACTGAGTCCCCCAAACTTGACAAATAAAATGTATCCATGAACCTCCAACAATAGGGTAGCCTGAACTAGACCAACAAAATATGGATACCAGTTGATGTGCTAACAGGGACAGGGGAAATACCACATGGTCTCACCCTTGGATGAAGAGATACCAGAAGACCAAAGGTTTTTGAGAGAGAGATAATCAGTTGGCTTCTGGGATGAACTCTCACTTTAGTTGTCCAATCCCAAGTGGTCAGCCCTGAATACTTGCACGTAGGAGCAGAGCTCAGTGGACTCAATATGTTTTATAATATATAATTATATAATATATAATATATAGCCTATATAATACATAACAATAATAATTTTCAAAAGAGATTATGAATTTGAAAGGAGGAAGGAGAAATTGGAGGAGGGGGGACAGGAAGGAATAATGTAGATATAGTACTCATGTATGGAATTTATTTCTATTAAATAATAATAATAATAATAATAATAATAATGGTATTATCTTCAATCAACAGTCCTGAAAGGAGTTTACATAAGGCATGTGCGAGTCCTTTTTTGTGAAAGATGGTTTAAAAAGAAACCAAACCACTGTATCACATAATCCATAAATCCCCTTAACCAGGCACAACTAAAATGAGCTCTGTCCCAGTTTGCTGAGTGCAAATGAATCCGTAGGAGCAGCAGCATTAGCAACTCATCCCCCTTCCTTTAGGGTACATGAATCCTGCAGGACACATAAGATCATCTGCTATCAGATCATTTCAACAAAGATATTGAGAATATGAACACCTAGGCCGTGTTGCTGAGCATCTCTCCGCCATGTGGCCTGCTGCCTTTGCCAGTGGCCATATTGTGGAGGTGCAGAGGTGAGCCAGATCCAGAGAGGGGCCGGGTCTAGCAGACAAGTTGCCAGCTGTGCTTTAAGAGCGGACATATGGAAACAGTCGTGACAGCGAGAAACTAGCAGGCATGAGCCTTCAAGAGACTGCTCTGCTGCATGGCTGTCAGTTCTTGACTCCTTGAAGTCACACCCCACAGCTATTTCCACCATAGTTTAGTTTTTGTACCCCTCTGTGAAAGTTCACTGTACAGAAGCTTCATCATTCTTCATATCGTTCCCTTGTTGAGATCACTTCTTATCTCATATTTTTTTTATTTTTTTTACAAATATCCTGTTGAAGAAAGACATGTGCAAAAATATATTACACTTACTCTTTCCTCTTTAAGATAAAATAAATGATTACTGCTAAATCTTGCAGGGAGCGCACTCTGCTTGGAGAGTAGCCTCTGCCGGGTGCACCATACATCTGATGCTCTCAAGTTTTGAAGTCTAAGACCTGCCTCCCAGCTATGCATACTAGCCTCCACTCTGACTCCAGAACAGATTCTCCCTCTTAAGATGGCTCTGTCTCTCTTTCTGGTGACATGAGTTATTAGTCAAGCTTTCTTTGATTTGTCCTTGGGCAAGTCATAGAAAAAATAAAGCTCACCTTCCTCTTAAGTAAGTGCATATGGCTGAAGGAGGTGACTGCCAGGCAGTGTGATACAGTGACAAGTCCCCTGGGCTATGAGTTATAAAATCTTGGTTCTACCTGACTGCCTCTTCAATGAAGTCAACATAGCTCTTAGAATCTCAACAATAGGAGGGGGAAGGGAGAGAGAGAGAGAGAGAGAGAGAGAGAGAGAGAGAGAGGGAAAAAGACGAGGAGGAGGAGAGAAGAGAAGGGAAGAGAAGAGAAGGGAGGAGAGGAGGAGGGGAGAGGAGGGGAGAGGAGAGAGAGGAGAGGGGAGAGGAGAGAAGAGAAGAGGAGAGAAGAGGAGAGGAGAGGATAGGAGAGGCTTCTTAGAGATCTGATTTAAGTGAGTTGCATGAGAGGTCCAGCGAGGAAAACTTGGCAAGAATTGGAGCAGGGAGGTTCTCAAGAACAATGAACATCTTACTGGCTGCTGTCTTCTGGTAGCATCTTGTGAACAGTTTAGGATAACACAAGCTAAGCAAATCCCTAGAGGAATTTACAAGTTAGGGTCCACTGGCATTCAGTGAGTCAAATTCTTCTCCACAGATTCTCCAATCAGGCAGAGAGCTCCCAGCCAAGTGCCACATAATCAGGATTGGGATGCAGTTTTGCAGTGACTTCGGAGTCAACACTGACTTCGAGGTAAGGTTCCAACATTGTGACTTGCTATCTAAGTGACAATCAACCCTTTCTTTCACTCATTTTTACTATATTATAGTAAAATATAATATATATTATATTTTATATAATATAATTATCACTATAATAATAGAAATATTATAATGGGAACATGAGGTCATATTTTCAGGGATTTAATGAAATAGCAACCATGCCTGAAAAAAACCTAGGAGTCAGCCCATAATAGATTCTCGATAAATCATTAATTTTCTTCACCATCACTATCACTCAGTTTTCCTGTCCTTACTTAGCCTATCTTTTAAAGAAAATAGAGAATTCAGATCGAGAAGACAGAGCTAACATTTGCCAAGAGCTTAAGAGTAAGGCTTGGTATGCATCTTTCAATATCAGACGTTAGAGGAGTGCTTCATGGGTCATGCAGAGCGGGTCATGCAGAGTGGATGCTCAGTTCTTATATGACCCTGCCAAGAAGTCACAAATGATGAGCAGTAAAAACAAAAGAGCAAACTCCAGCCAGAATGGAGGAGGGGCAGCAAGTAGGCAGCTGGCAGATTAGAACTAGAATGACCTCACTGCTTCAAGGATGTCCTAAATGAAGAGAGTAGGTAGAGGGCAAATGGGAAAGCCAAATATGTGACAGATTTGATAGAATGCTGCCACTTGTTTCCCAACAAATATAACTTGCCTCTTGTGAGTGGAGATCCTTAGAAATAATCTACTTGTCCTGAAGCAACAACTGGAAACTTAGGCCTTGCCCAAGCAAACTGACTCTTCATAGCTCTCATCTTGCTGAACTCTGCCCTTGAAGAAAGAAGAGGCAGGCTTCACTACCCCTACACAACAGCGCCTCAGATCAGTGTAGCACCTTTTCATTGTGGAGAGTCTTAGGAAAAACAGTGAGTTAACAACTACATTATATCTACGAACTATATCTCTAGAGCAAAGCGATAATTGCTCCTGCTGCCATCCAAACTTTTCATAAGATCATTTTAAAAGATACCATGGTCGGCTGATTATAAACACACCTCTCTCACTGGACTAGACAGCTCAAAATTATTTTCTTCTTAATAACAAGGTCCCTTCAAGCACAATGATAAAAAGAGTGCCCCTGTTAAGTGCAGGTTATATTGGAAGTGTTCTCATTTATGCTCTTGAAAAGGAATAACACAACTCTTTCTTGGTTAAAAAAGAGAGAGAGAGAGAGAGACATTAATTATTCAATTAAACAAAGTTGTTGTTGACTTTTTAAAAGCAGTAGGCATATTTTGCACAAAGAACAAAATTCCTGCCTCTAAAAATAAAGCTGTCAAGACATAACCTGCGAGTTAGAAGTGTTTTAAAGGGAGAAATCAGAAGGATAAAAAAAACAATCATCATGAAGAAGCGGAAACTTGAGGCTCTTCGTGTGATTATCACTTGGCATTTGAAAGTACCTTGATATGATTGTGACAATAACATAAATCCTGCTAGCTTTCACAAATAAAGGCAGGTATTCCAGAAAGCAGAGGTGAGAGGCAGATCACACCCACCAAGAGTAATAGTGTACTTTACACACTCGACTATGCTACTTCATCAAGTATAAGAAATGATCCCCAACTTTGTTACTGTTAATATAAATGTCCCAAGTCAATAAATCTTGATATTGATGAATCTGTACCCCCCCATTCATTTTTTTTAAACCCACTAGTTCCCACGAGCTGAAGGGGCAGATGTGACATTAGCTATTTGCAAAATCAATATAGCACAAGAGATCTAGGGAAATTAAGTACAGGGGAGATGGCCCATTAAATCATCTGGTTCATCAGCTATCTCCCTCTTGGCCTTTTGCAGGCTGTTCTCTTGCCATATATTTGAGCCTCTTTATCTGAGTAAGTTGCATAGAGTTCATCAAATACAAAGGCTCGTCTCACAAGAAACTAGCTTCATCCCCAGTTGGTAATATCGAGTCCCAGCCTGATAAATCTCCAAAGGCTTATGAGGTTTAGAAACTGTTGACAGACAGTTCTCTCCCACTTTAGTGGTCTCATTCTTTTGTTTGGATGCTTTCTTTTCCTTGGCATATTATAATCTAGTCAATATTACCAGATTAAAAGTTATATCATAGAAGACCACAAATTCCTAGGTTCAGTTAGCTGAGAAGTACAAGGAGAAAACCATTGCTGGAGCGAATCATTGCTGATGGACAGCCAATACATTCTTCGGGTGAACCGAGATATTTGAGAAAGAACTGATTGAAAAATGAGAACTTTAAATGCAGAGAGGGAAGACGATATTTCCAATCAACTCATCAGGACCAGTTAACCACACTGAGAGCTGACAAATATTTGAAGCTCTTTGGGCAATTATACTTATGGTAGCTTAGTAGAGGATAAAGGTATAATATGAATATAAGAACGATAAACCTATATAATCATATAGGCGCTGTTTGCAACACTTACTGGCTACAGGCAGTGTTCTGCATGATTTATAAATGTTAACTTATCCAAGTCTACCTTCAACCCTGTGAGATAGACACTATTTTCCCATTGGAAGAGGCTAAAGCAGCAGGAGGTAACAGAGCTGGGATTCTACCAAAGGTGGAGTGGTCATAGGGCTCGTGCTTAAAGACGTTCTCAACCATCTCTCCACGCTGTGTAACTTAGATATAAAGCAAACATCCAATGTGAAAACTACAGGTGACATAAGCTTTCCGGATGCTAAGATCCGATTCGCCCAAAACCTAGCTACAGAACACAGGTCTTAATTGTTCGTGTGTATAAGAATCAATGGAATTGATTTTTAATGTAGTAATAAGGCCTTTTCCCCAGGAAATTCTGATGGGTAGATCTGAATTCTAGGTGAAAATGGTAAGGTTCTATTTTTATGAGGAGCCAAGAGCTACTGGATGCTGCCAGGCTCCTCTGAGGATGGGAACTGAGATTAAGAAATCTCAGCTATTGGCAGGGGGCAGGCCACCTGGCAGAAAGACCTTTTGGGGACCTGCGGAAGGAGCAATTGGCTGCAGAGTTGAAGAAAGGCCATAAGGACATGGAAGCAATGAGGAGCACGCGCTCTCCTCGACAGCTTTTTGGAGAGGAGTAGTAATGTGAGGCGAGTTATTTTTAGAAAAAGAAAAGGTGCCAGGAGAAAAGGAGAATGCAAAACCTGAAGAAAGCCGGGGTAAAACTAATGGTGGAACAAGGTTCTGGAAAAATTGGGAGAATAGGGGCAACAGCTGCAAGTCCACCTGTCAAAATTCACATGGACACAGAGGCCCGCGTTGAGAGACTGGTCTCATGCAAGGTCCTTGGCACTGTGCCTAGTAGAACAAGCATGGACTTTTCTCAAGCAGAACTTGCAAGCAAGGTTAAGAACTCTCTCAGGAACAGATTTTTCAAGGTCTCTTGAAAAGGGAAAAGAAAGATGATGCCACAAGATGCAGCATCACAGAGGCATTGTCCAGCATCTGCAGACTATCAGTGCTTCATTTGATTGGCAAGTTGTTCCTCAGCCATGAGCTGGCTTGTACGAATTTTCTATGGGTATATTATTCTAATCTAGTGACTCTAGGTCCTAGCTTTAGAACTGGCTCCACAATGTATAACCCTTAATACAGTATGAAAACAGGGAATTCTTGGTTGGAAAAGTAAACATTGCCAGCAGTTGCAGAGCATCTAAATGCATACCAGTTTTGCCATTGACGAGTCCTGCCAGAATACATATTAGGATCAGCTTGGGATCCTCTAAAAGTGCCAATATCTGGGGCACATAAAAACATGTGAGACCACATAAAAACCAGGCTTTCTGAGTGGGAGGGCTCAGAACTATGCATCAGAGTATTTTAAAGTTACACATTTATTCTGATGAAAAGCCAAGGCTAAGACCCCTGCTCACTCATCGTAGCATATGACTTTGTACTTGTTTTGAAAACTGTTCTCCTTAAGAAATTCAGTCCAGGAGCTGGAGAGATAGCTCAGCAAATTAAGAGCAATCATTGGCCTTCACGAAGACCTGACTTCAGCTCCCAGCCCCCATATCAGGCAGCTCACAACCACCAGGCAGTAGGCACAGGTAAGAGTCCACCCTTCTGGGAAAAACAAATTCATGGCACAAGGTTTTTTCACAAAACAGTGATCTCTGAGGAAAATGCCCAACTCAGGCAGGAGAATCTGACCATCCTTAAATCCATAGCTTCAGACTTACCCCCAAAAGATGGGATTAAATGAGTCCGACAGTCCAAACCCATAGCTTGGCAGCAAACAGCCATGTGCAAAGCTACCCCATGTTCTAGAAGAATATCCACTGCTGTAGTGAGAAGAGAAATAGAAGAACCTTCCCACACACAAAGACCCTACGTGCCCTCGGGCAACCTATCCTATCACAGTGACACTGAGTCAAGCACTTGTACAAGACTGACAGAAACCATGTAGACCTGCAACAGATATGCCCTCCAGGTGAGAGCTTTTTCATCCTATTCCCAAGAACATCAGAGTAATGGTGAATGTTTTGGAAGCAAATGTCCTGTGTTAGAAGCCTAACTCCACCACATAGTAGCTATAGACCCTGTCTGTGCCTCAGTGTCCTCATCAGAAAGGACTCTAGCGATTAAGGTATGTATGGCACTCGGTTCCCATGCTCACACCCACTTCCGCGGCAGTGGGGACAGCTCTTTTCTCTCTCTTTTTTGCTCTGAATGCAACCCAAGTTTTAAAGAACTACAGAATTTCCACAGACTGAAAGGAGTTGTGTCCAGGATTCAAACATACACTTTCCATTTTGTATCTTCAGCTCTCTGATCTGAACTAATTTCAAAGCCCTGCTGAACCATGTCTAGTGTAGTATTCTGTGCACCCCTACATTTTCTCTCAGTAAGATAAAAGAAGTTGATGGGAAATACGATTCATACTAAGCAATGCTTCCTGGTTCCCTGTCATTGTTCTTATTATCCTTAAGATTGGAGAAACTTCAAAAAAACTGCATGCAAGTAGATCATACCTACTACATTATAGACTCGCTAAGCTGATATGAGCCAGGATCAGGGGAAATGTGTCATTTTAGTAAGCAAGTTTGACTTCAGAAACCTATCTTCTTGAAGGTGGACATTCACCAATACAGAAACTAAGCCAGGGACAGAAAGAGAGGGAACAAAAATTTCCAAGTCTCCAAATGAACCTCTTTTCCAAGAAATGTTGTAAACCACCATGCCAAGTCCGGTTCATTTCTTAATGTGGATGTGTATACAGATCAGAGTCTTGGGTGACCTCCCATTGGCTACCATGTTGAGATTGTGCACCCACCAGTAGATAAAACTTCATAACCAATCGGGTAATATTAAATCACAGCACTTATTTTCTACCCAAGTGAATGTCTCTTTCCAGAAAGCTGCCCTCTGGCACCAATTTCTGTCTTTTGCTGAGTGGTCTAGGGAGAAAAATAAGATTTTTAAAACAACAATGAATTTGTGACAATTATACTGGCACATAAGGAAAGCCACAAATACATAATTACCATGTCCCACTTGGTATAATACACTCTAGAGTTCCCAGAAACTGCCCATTCTGATAGCAGTTGCCCTTCTGCAGGCCCCAGGCTCAGCATCTGCATCTCAATGAGCCCAAGTTGACTGCCTGGAATGGTTGCCCTGGTAACAGGGTTCTGGCTGAGAGGGACATTGATTGCCCTGAGGAATGAGTTTCCCTTGGAGGGAGGAGACTGGGTGAATGGGAAAGCAGAGAGGATTTGAGGAGGAGTCAGGGTCCACAGAGGTGTGGAAGTCACTGAATAACTGGGGTAACTCCCAAGTTTCTCTCAATCTAAAAGAGAAGAAAAGAATAGCAATTTTATCCCACGAGGACATTTAAGGTGAAGCCTTGAGTTGAACAATCTCAACTCTGGCTTTCCCAGCTCCTTTTCAAGAGACCTTAACTAGGGGTTAAGCAGCTTAGAATCTAGAGCCATATCTCTTATTAATTGACTATCCTTAGATAAACAATGTCCGGGTAAAATCAAGAGACTTAGGATTAAGTAGCTTTCCAAGGATTGAAGGCTATCATCATCTAAAACAAGGGAGGGACAACCTAGCCCAGAAGGGCAACAAGAGATCATTTGTATCAAGTATCTTTTCCCTAGACATTCTCATCTGTAAAGTTCTCATAAGCCTTCTACATGAGACAGAACTAAGTGAAGATTTTGGAAATGCTACCCATTTAAGGTTATCTTTAAAAAGAAGTTTAAGATTGTCACCAAAACTTGGCCAGCTTTAACCATAAATGGAACAACTCAGATATAATTCCACTCTTCTCTGGGGCTCAGAACAACTGGAGTGAGTCCCTTTGTCTATTAGGGTTGTGTGGTGCTCATCTCACTCTCACTAGACATGCATTACTGATAAGTGACTGGTGTATTCTCTAGATTAGAAGAAAGGGCTAACGGAGGCTTGCTGTTTCAAGCAGATAATTTGTTGATCTCCGGTTTCCTAGCAGCTTACCTACCAAAGAACTTAATGCTATAACGTAGACAGTCTCTAAAATGGAAGTAGCAACCAGAAAGGAAACAAGAAAACTTTTAAAATGGTAGTTCAGGTTAATGGAATAAAAGAAATTTTAAGGGTCTGACTTATAAATGACATTTTTATTTTTTGAAACTTTATTTAATCAGTTGTTTTACTATTTTATTTATTTTAGCATGCTTTAACTGACACATAATCATTTTCCCTGTTCCAGCCTCTCCTAGATTTTCTTAAATCCCGCTCATCTAAGTCCCTACTCTCAAATATCAATGCTGTTTGAGAATGCCAAGGAATTATATTATTTTGCACCTACCTAAAATTATACAAAATACAAATAAATGTACACACACACACAAAGTTAAACAAATAACTAGCAATATCCCCACAAGATCCACGGGCTACCACAAACTCTAGTACTAGGCACAGAGAGACTTCCTTCCCTTTGAATGGTCAGGATAGTACAAGGGACTCCCATAATGAGTATTGATACAGCCCTTGTTGCCTCTCAGAAGATGAAGTTGGGCCCCTGTTGTCTAAGACATTGTGTACTTAGGTCACAGGACTCAGACCTGAAAGCCTCTTTTCTGAGGTATGTGTGACTTTTTAAAGGCATATAGATATGGAATGAGATTTACCTCTATATAAACTCCCAAGTACATCCCAACTGCCTTTTCTGTCCAAAAGAATGGAGGTCCATGGAGTTATAGGTTTGTGTTATCCACCTTAGTATTTCAGTCTATAACTTTCATGGGACCTATCTCTGAGGATGTAGAAAATGCCTATTTCCAGGGACTAACACCTCTGGAATTAAAAATCTCTCCCCATAGCCCCAAATCCTATACCTTTCTATTCTCTTCAGGATACAGAAGAAAAACAAAGAAAAAGAGCTTGCAGATTTCTCCCCATCAAGTATCTTTTTGAGCAGTTGGGGAAAGCTCAGTGGGTAACATTCTCACTACCAAGCCTGACGACCTGAGTTTGATCCCCTTTGACATCCTCATTGTGTGCCATAACACACCCACACACATATACACCACCAAATAAGCAAGTAATGTGACAAATATTTTAATTAAAATAAGAAGATGGAAAGTGACTGAAAAAGGCAATGTCAACCTCTGGCCTCCACATACATATATACCCACACCAACATATGTACATACATATATGTAGACATGAACATATGTGTATATGTACACATACATGCCTTATACATGTACATGTATAAAAACAAACACAGTCTTTTGCTTATGTATCAATGTTTGTGCCTACTCAGAATTTGTATGCTAAAACTATCCCTAGAAATAACATTTGAGTCCTGGATTTGATTAGATCAGAATAGACCTCATGAAGGGGGACTAATCGCCTTGTAAGACAGACTCCAAAGAGCTCCTCCGCCTTCTATGTGAAGGCCCAGTTAGAAGCTGCCATCTACAAACCAAAAAGCAGAACTTTACCAAGCACTGAGCCTGCTTTCACCTAGATCTGGGACTTTGTAACCTCCAAGAATGTAAGAAAGAAATTATTGTTCTTTATAAACCATCCAGTTTGCAGTGACTTAGCTTGGTGGCTGAACAGATTCAAACACTTCAGCACTCAAGTAAGCAAGAAAATGAAAACGAGTGGGTGTGGGATCCAGAATCCTATGCTCTGGTGTTGTCCAGGCTCTCTCTAAAATTGATCCTAGGCTAGTTAGCTACTGAGTCACCCTCTGTCCCAGTTTCTTCTTCCATAAAACTAAAGGTTATGTCAGACAAGATTATACGGCAAAACACCCCAGTATTAAGAGTCTAGAACTGGACACTGTGGCAGGGCTCAGGATCAGCCCTCCATATCAGGACTTTGAAGCAAAGTTTACCTTGGCTAACTCAGGAACTTGGCTCATCTCACTGTGTTGTCAGGGACAGGTTTGCAAGTTCAATTCACACGGCCTCCTTCTCAGATGAGGATGGCATTGTCCACTCATGTACTTAGGTAGTGACAATGTGTACAATTACAAATAGGACTGAGCTTCTAAACTCCCTCTTACTTTGAGCCTCAAACTCCGAGTTAAAGAAAGGTGATGCCTGGGGTCTACAGAGCTAGAACTCCTTAGGATAGCAAGGTCTCCAAGGGTTGGCCCAGATGCAAACTGCCTGCTTTGTGATAACATCTAGGAATGAGGTGCCAGTGAATCACACCCCCCCTTCTTTCTGTCAAGTTAAAGTCTCTCTTTTTGTCTCTCAAGAAGACTAGTGAGATTTCTGGAAAGCCATGAATTTTCTTTCTGTGCCCTAAGTCCATACAAAGCCAGATTGAAAGGTAATTCTCCAAGATCCTAGCTGGAAGACAAGGTTTCCCGGACACCAGACTGTGGCTGCCTCAGACTCTGTAGCTGTAGCTCTCTTAAATTACTAGGAGAGAGAAGCATGTAGGGCTAATAGGCACAGAGGTTGATGGTGGAGTTAAAGTGCAGGTGCTTTCTTTATGTATGTGCATAGATGTTCATGTGTGTGCACATGTATGTAGATGCATAACTGCATGAATATATGGGGGCCAGGGCCAGAATTCAGAGACACCTGTCTCATTGTTTTGTTTTTTTTTTTAAAGACAAGGTCTCTCATTTAGCCTGTTTTGGTAAGACTAGCTAACCAAATCAGTTTGCACCTTCCCTGTGCTAGGGTCACATAGTGCCACACCCAACTGATTCATATGAGTGCTGTGGATCCAAACTCAGTTCCACATGCTTGCCCAGCAACCACTTTACTAACTTGAGCCATCTCCCCAACTCCAGGGATTTTTAAAACGTTACTTTGGTGCTTACTCAGTGGGAACACATAGATAAATGGGCCAAGAGAGAATGAGAGCATAGAGCTAAGGACTTATAGAAAGAGCTGAAGGTGTGTGTGTGTGGGGGGGTGTGTATACTGTAAGTCAATGGACAGGGACTGCTAATAAATGTTGTGGGGCTGTTGGCTATTAAGGGAAGAAAATAAATAAGAAGAAGCCTATTGTCTGCCTCTCACAACACCTACAAAACATATCCCTGCTATATTAGAAGAAGCCTTATGGTCAGAAGCAAAACTGTTAGGAGAAAATATGGGCCGGTGCCTGCTATCTTTATGCTATCAAAATAGGCAAATATTTCTTAGACGAGGCATAGGAAAGCACAACACATTGAGGGCCAAATTAATAAATTTTCCAACTTCAAACTGTAAAAACCCCTTTCTGGGAAAACATCCCATAAACAAAGCTACAAGTTAAGAGGGAAGTGGTGAGAAGATATTATAAAAGAAAAAACCCTTCCAGAAAAAAGGTTTGGTGTCTGGACTGTAGAAGAACTCCAAGGAGTCTAGAAAGTTCGACTAATGATCCAGGAGAGTATGAGAGTGCCGCCCGCATGGTAGGACATCTTAAGAGAAAGGCAGGGGCAGAGCACATCAGAGGAAAAACTTTCAAGGCTCACAATGTGCTGGAAAGGGAAGACAAGGTATCCACTATTAGGAAGTTAAAACTGTGACAGCCACTCTGCTTTTAGTGGTGTGAAAGTGATACATAGGGCTGTATTCCTAAAGACCTAATGTTCCTCTTGTCCTCTTTGTCTCACAGGTGCCCTCCTGCATGTGATTAGCTGAAGCGTCCAGCCCAAAGGAGAAGACCACCAAGTGGTAAAGCTGAGCTTTGAAACTCTTAAAGTTGAGTGCGGCAACAGCAAGAATAGTTTGCTGAAAACTAGAGACAATTTTTATAATGCTGTCTATGAATAATTAAATATAAAACTATTTAGGAAACGTGGACTAGATTGATAAGTACCAACTCATTGACAGTGCCAGTGAGGTAGTAGGTAGAACAGAATGGAAATATTTCTTTGTAATTTTTATATGAAAATACATGTGTTATATCTAAGACACAAAGTAAATACTTGTTAATTCTGAGAAGTGGGTACTCTGGGATTTATATTTCTCTCCAGGCTTTTCTACCTCAATTTTTGTTCCATAATCAAGAGAGGAAATGAGATGAGGTTCTCACACTGAATGTTAACATCGCAGGCTAAATATGTCTGCATTGTTTTCTCCATCTCGAAGCACACAGACATTTATCCCTTCCCATATAGGTCATTACTAATCTCATAGCCTCCCTGTTTCTACCTCTTTAGTGTTTCCAGGGTGATTTTCCTGAATTATAGATCCTAAAATGTTGTTCGACAAAATGCAAATCTCTCTTAATATAAACCCTCCACATTCAGAATAAAACCCAAGCATCTCTGGGTAGCAGAAAATCTGTCTGTAATGCCACCTTTGAGTCCTTTTTGAGCCCCGAATACTCCTCCCCCACAACACACTCTGCTAGGTTCACATATGCTGGCTAAGAACTCCAACTTCTACATGTGTTTTGGGGACACTCTCTCATCACTTTCCTTTTTTAACCTTCTATGCTGGGCTCAGGACCCATTCTCTGGCTCCCTTACCCTCTACCCAGCCTCTCTCCATCTTCCCAAAGCCCTGTACAGTCGTGCCAGCAGGTGACATATCTAGTCTGTCTGCCTTCTTTCCAGGAAGACTTCCTATCTCCACTCATTAGAAGCCACAGCTCCTGAAGTTCATTTCTCCATACAATAATCAGTGTATAATAACTTTCATCTGATTGATATTAAAATATGCATTCATATATAAAACACCCGCTGAGCAGAGAGTATGCTCTTAAGAATAGTTTTTAACTCACTCCCTTGACAATGACTAGGAACAGCATGAATATATGATTAGCATACATTCATATATAATGAATATATGAATAACACTGCAGTTACTGTCACTGTGTGAGTAAGGCCGGGATAGAAGAACCCTTGTCCTCCAGAAGCTTACAGTCCTGTTAGAAAATACGAGATATACAGCCAGTGTGTAATCGAAACATTAAATAATGACTAAATTCATCAGGATTCCCTAAAATCACTTAGAAACAAAGTTGCTTTAAAAATGGATTTAAAATAGAAACTGTGAAAGAAAGAAAAAAAAGGGAATGAGAAAAGAAGGGTCACAGAATGACTAATGCTTACTCCAGATTTTCCAGTTGGTGTCATAACAAGAGTAGGCATTGGAGGTTGGAGCAGTTTCAAATCAGGCAAAAGTCCCCAGTGGATGACTGCCTGTCCAAATGCCCTGTATCCTAGGATTAATCACTTAGTGAGAAAGGGGGCTGGCAACAGTGGCAAGTTGACCAGCCAGCCCCAGTCCTGCCTCTGTGTTGGGGCTCTGCTGTTCCAATCAATATTCGTTAGCAGACACAATGAGTTCGTTTCACGCATGTTCTAATTAGACAATGGAGATTATTATAAAACACCTGCAATGTTTGTAATCGTTTAAAATAATGAGAATCAATATTAGCTTCCAAAGTTACCATATGGTAAATGCTCATTCCAGGCATGAGGTCCCTGATAGGCTCTCAATGCCTCAAAACTGATCGTTAACATTTTTTAATTTGCAAGAAGTTACTCTCGTCTAATGAATTAGCTGCCTATGTGCCCTCTGCACAGTGACAGCCTCTAAACGATCATTTAATTATAACATGACCTTAGCGCCCAAATGGAACACATGGGGTCTGCAACAAAGGACACCCTCAAGAGTCAAGCAAGTATCCATACCCCACTCCTTGACTAGCCCTTCTCGGAGGCCTAACTTCTAAGCTTTTAAAGTAGCAATGATCACAGTATCCACACTGCTTATAGAAACAGAGTAAGGGAGCCAGCCCTCAGTTATAGACTCACAAGGCCTAAGGTATAGTACTAAGATTCTGCATCTTAAACATATTGACTCCCAGATGATGAAAATGTTTGCCTGACAATATCATAGAGAGATGTACTGTGAAAATGATGCCCAGTCTTCCACCCTAACTGAACACTTTTCCGTACCCCCAAACTGAATGAGGACAAAATAGAGATTTCCTCATGTCTCCTTTGCAAACTGACAAGACATGCCTAAAGAGACGGGCAATTAGGTTGACAGAGGATGTGTTGAGTCACCACATCTCTGTATAAGGTAAGTTAAGGCTCAGGTTTGTTCACTACGAGTGGATCAATGAACAAGGGAGCTCTGTGACTTCAAGTCCTAAGTTTCATCTATAATAGGGTGGCAGCCATAGGATTGGTTTCTCTTCCTCAACCTGATCTACCACATCGTAAGGGCTCTCTTGGCTACTCTTGATGCTAAGGTGGGGGAAAATCCACATTAGCCGAAGCATAGAGCTCATGTCTAGGCCAGCATGGGCCTTCCTTCATTATAAACAGTGGATGCAAGGCTTCCTGTTTGAATATGGAAGGAGCAAATGATCAGGGTTACCAGGGACAAGATCGGGGTCCTGTGGAAGATAGCAGAGCTCCATGGGAGTTCACTGAGTGCTGAGCTCTCTGCCTTCCAGTTTACTGTTTGGAACGAGGATGGTGGCCAGGGAAGAGACTGCTGGACATCACCAGTTAAGCAAGTAGTTCCAGTGCCTTATCTCTATTTGAGGCTTCATTCTAACTGAGGGAATAACACGACAAAACACTCCTATAACAGGCAGGATACATCTCGGCCTTGGGCATTGTGCCTAGAGGAATATCCAATATCAAAAGTAGAAAAGCAGAAAACTGAAACATCATAGACAGGATTTATGGTAAAGTTTGCTCACGGGCAAGGAGAGGTATGAGCTCACCTCACCCCCGGGGGGCGGGGGTTTCTTTTTCTTCCAGCTTTGATGCTTTAAAATACATAAGACTGTTGTTTAAAATTGTCCCCATGAAGCGTGCCTGCTGCACAAGCTGCCATCAGGGATTCTCGCAGCATTGGCGTTTGTCATCGGGCTTATAATTCAGAGTGATTCATAAACTTTTTCAAAATGCCGTGAGCATCACTTCAGGGGTTAATAGGGCAGCATTCCTACACCTTGACTTCTTCCCACTGATAACTTATTCAAATTGTAATTGCCCGTAATGTGCACCCTCGATCACATTACTACTCACGCCTCTTGCAGTCGACTGCATCATCTATCACCTGTGGCCGTCAGCAAAACCCAGGTTCCAGCCCTGCGTGCAAACATGTGGCTGCGGCTCTGTTCACATCTAGTAGAAAAACCCTGCTCACCTGCCAACTCCTCCACTCCTTCTTACCAGAGTCCTCACTAGGGAATATCCCAGCATCCCCTGCCCACTCAGGGCTGTCCATGCTCCAACCACTAAGTTCCGGCATTGACATCCACTTATGCAGTTATGTGGTTGAGGTGGAATGATCTGAGCATGTGCGGACACTACAGCAACAGTCGCAGGCTCTGCTGCATAAAGCAGGGTTTTGGCTGGATTTCAGAATCAAAGACGGGAAGATGTCATCTTATCCCTTCTGCGCGTTCTATGAAAATGTGGATAAGCTACCTCTCATTAGCCTGTTTCCTCAACTGGAAAGTAGAGGCAGCAAGACCTCCTACTCGGTTGGAAGTGATCCCTGTGTCAAGGAGTCAGTGAGATTATTCCTGAAGCTAGTGGCGACCCACCCAAGGTCTGATAGCTACCTCCAGTTTTTATCGATGCCAACAGGAAGTGTTTGGGAAGGCTGGGGTTGGCCAAGGGGACCTGGTAGACAGGTGGGTTATAGGCTATGGTTTATTTGCTAGGAGCAAATTAAAGGGTTCTTAGGATTTATCCGTTTGCTTAGGGCTGAGAAAACAGGCACCTGGTTCTGGTAACCACAAGAAGAGCAGAAACCGCTGTCAAGACTGTATCAGCAACAGCTTTAAGGGGCATCATCGGAAAATTACTGTTGCCCATAACCTTTGCCTCAGGTCTCTGTGCACTTGTAGCTGTGGATCCTTGTAAATTGGCACCTGTCAATTCTGGGCCTCACTTCCCAAGGCTAGGGTTGAACAGCCTTCCATTGAAAACAAGCTGACCATCTCAAATACACTGATGTGTCTGCCCAAGCCCTGCAGAGTAAGAACAAAACTGGGTGTCGGGAGCAGGGGGAGGGCAACAGTGCAGAAAAGCAGCATCTTTGCTCCTGGGGTTTTGTTAAATTTCATCCCCTCCCACCCCCCTGACCTTGGCCTTGTTAAAACTCTCTGCAACAAGAAGCAACAGTAGGTTTGCCCAGCAGGTACCTGAATATAACCAAAAAGAGAAAGGAAAAAGATCTCAGGCATTGCCAAGAGACCTCCCAGACCCCCTATCATGTTCAAATGGGTTTCTCTTTATAACACATAAGGGAAACCAATAGGCTCTCTATACCCATTGAGGCAGGGAGGTGGCAATTAAAATAAAAGGAGGGGGGGAAAGTCTCTCCCCAAATCCTATAGCTGAACCTCTCAGCTTTTGCCTGAGCCCCCTGGGAGCAACAAAGTCCTTTGGGAAGAGGCAGGTGTGGGGAAATGCTCTTTTCCGCAGCTGTTACCACTTAACACAAATCATTTACTTCATCTTCTTAGCAAGCACAGAGTGTATCCAATCCCACCGACTGCTTTCGCAAAGCCTTCAGACTTAGCATTCCCTGACAGGACTTTTCTTCTGAACACGATTGCCTTCCCTGTGCGATTTACATTAGCAGGGAGTCTGTTATTAGCTTGATATTTTATCTCTGACACTATGAGAAATATTGCCGCCATAAACCTGGTGCCCTTAGTAAACGCTGAACTACTTGGCAAAAGCTAATAAACTGAGGAACAATAGAAGCAATTGGCTATGAATATCTAAGTAGCAACAGTGACAGCTGCCCCCCAAGTCCAAGCCACAGGCACAGGCTGGCTCCGCGGAAGCGCATGCGCACAGCGAACCTCCTTTGTCACGTTCTCTAGATGCTCCCTCGATGCCGTTTTCTCTTCTTTCAGTCTCTCCAATACAACTGCCTATAGTGCAATGGTCTCACTCGGCTTATTCCTAAGAACTGAAAAGCCCAGACTTAAAAAAGAATGTCAGTATTGATAACACAGTGCCCCGCGCCCCTTAATGGTGGATAAACAAAACTAATTCTAACTCCCAGGAGTTGCTCAATCATGGAAGTGCTGGGAGTGCACTGACATCTGTGATCTCCCATATTTGGAACTAGCAACTCTGGGAGATGCAAAGGAACCAAATATCAATATATTCTATACTATAGTCCCCACCTAGAGAGGAACATAAACGCTTTCCAAGAAATCCCAGTAGGCACTTCAGAGAGGCTAGTTCTGAACCTATATATGCCAAACGTTCTCTTACCCAGATATGCACGATATAGGGATGTTTGGCTGATGACAGAACACATATCCGTTGGTGATTCTGTGTTACTATAACAGAACTAAACGTATCATTGCTAGTGACACAAAATATCATGTTATGATACAATGCTTTATCTTCATTTCTGGGACATCTGTTGAAAGCAAAACTGTCACATGATACATACAATTGCAGCACATGCTACTATGTACACCAGTAGGCCATCCCACCCAGGTATGAGTTAGCAAATCTTGCCCTACTCACACAATGCCAAGATCACCTTAAGATACAATTTAAATTTCCTTCCATCATTAAGGATATGCATAATTGAATGTGCACATTAGAATTTATCATTTTGGGCACAGTAAGAGATCAATGTGATCACTAACACTAGAACAGACCAACAATAACATATTATAGTAAGTCGTTTAAAATATTATTTCTGGGAATTTTTATTTAATGATCTTGGACCTCAGTTAACCACAATAAATACTGGGTGTTTGGGTGCACACCAGACAAACCTCGGGGAAGGGAACTCCTAGCACAGCAGGTTCTTGGACAGGGTGACTAGCAGTGTCTTTGGACCACCATCCACAGAATATTAGCTACCACAAAAGAAGAAGCTTAGCTCAGGCCACACTAAAGAACTGGTGCTCCAAGTGCCCCAAAAGAACTCCACTCAAAGCAAGTACATAGCAGCAGTATCTCGCTCCACTCTCAATGCCTGTATCTGCTGAAGTCTGTGAATGTCTGTCACGTGCAGGAAGAAGGGAAGGTGCTGGTTGGGGCGCATTAATGAGCACATGCTATGAGTGGGTAGCTATGCCCTAAGGAATTTTAATAAATGCAGCATCTCCTTCTCTTTATCCTGGAAAAGATTCCTAAATGCAGCTTGCTAGAAGTAAACACAGATGCACTTGTCTACACACACTGATTGAGAGGTTCTGATGTGTACTTCGGTAGGGAATAACCCTCATAAACTCCCTGATTACTTTCTGCCTAAAAACAATAAAGATGGGCCTATGGGTAGACTGAGTCAGCGGTGTCTGTGTTTCTAACTAGTACTATTTTGTCTGGTGACAAGACCAGAAATGTATAGGAGTGAGAAGTATTGAGTAATGGGTAATGAGGCTGGAACCAGGAGTTGATGTGGCGAGGGAATAGGTTTATCTGAGAACACAATAATAATTACCCAATATAGACCTGCCCATTCGGGGATCTTCAAAGAGGCCAGGAACAGGCAATTTTCTGAGATCCCTGGAGGATTCTAACATGCATCTAAAGCCAAGCGTTCCTGCCCAAGGGACTTCTGGAGAGTTTAAAGGCCTATTCTCAACCTTCAGTGGAATTCTAGCTCCTGCAGAGCTTCATGATATATTGATGCTGGTTTCCCATGCTCAGATACACAGATTAATTGGCCAGGGACTTTTAAAACTTCCCCAGGGAATAGAAGGTGCAACTATGGTGGAGAATGACTCGCTGAAGGATAGTTCCTGCTTGTCCGTTGTCTCTGATTTAAATAGAATTTAAATAAAAACTGTGTTCAGCTCTTAGCTTTCTCATAAACTTGTGGTAGCAATGTGAGTATATCGCCTATGTTCTGAACCTCAGCTACGCCATGACTCCATCTCACAGAACTTAGTGAAGAGTTACAGAAAACCACATGAAGCTATAAAGGTCACAATCTGATAAAGAAACACTATTTTATCTAGCTATGGGCTAACAACAAAAAATCAGTTTCCACAGGGTTAGGTAAGCGAGTCTCCAGATTAAGAGACTAACACTCTAGCATATTAAGAACACTAAGAGCGATGTTGTACACTTAAATTCACCTCTCTGACATCTTCTTGCTTGATCCCCACCCTAGGGAGAACTGTGAGATTAGAATATCCTGTCTGAGAAAGGAGGAGGCACAGGCTCTGGCCATTCACTGTATTGAGCGGACATGAGACTCGCTTGCCAAAGGGTCTATCGAGATCCTAGACTCCTTCCCCATACCAATGGTTCTCAGTCCATACCCTGCTAAAGACTGCTGGGGTGAGGTAGAGAAAGAGACGAACAATTTTAATGTCCCTTCCTTTATAAAAGCATATTGGGAAGGAGACTCCACGGGACAAAAAGACACCTTATCAGTAGTACTGAGCAAGTGGGTGCTTTCCACTACATCAAAGAGGACCAACAAAGGATCCTAAAGAAAAGGAGAAAAAAGCAAAAAGAGGCGCTGGTGCCACTGTCCTGTGAACAATCAAGAGACCTGGCTCTAGAGGGTTTAAACTCTAACCTATTAATTCATGTAATTCTGGAGAACAGAACAGTTTAATTATCTCCAAAATTGAGACGATAACAGTACCTACCTCATAGGATTGCTGTGGGAGCATGTACTAAGATAATGAATGTGAATCACATAATTTACCTTGCATAT
Source organism: Rattus rattus (assembly GCF_011064425.1). Lineage (NCBI taxonomy): Eukaryota > Metazoa > Chordata > Mammalia > Rodentia > Muridae > Rattus > Rattus rattus. The sequence continues at coordinate 102,153,738 of NC_046160.1, read as the reverse complement.
ATTAGCACCCAATAAATGTTAGTTGTTCCATATAATTATTATTGGTATTACGCTCACCCTCCACACGGCTGTCAGCACCAGAGAGCATCCGCCGAGCACCTAATTAAATGAATGCCTAAAAACTTGTCCATAACAAGTCCTTCTCGATCTCTGTAGAAGGAAGACCCGTACATTCGCATCACCTGCGGCCGTAAATGGCACGCGCTTCTCAGGTTCAAGTAAAATGAAATGGATATTCCTTTGAGACTCTTCTAACTGCCTTTGAGCTCTGTGGCAGTGTGTTGTACTGTGCTCCAGTTGTTGTTATTGTATGGATCACTTGCAAGCTTGCACTTTCCCCTGTCACTCCATGTTCAGCACTGAAAGTCACACACCCTAAAAACATCCCTCCAACCCAGGCAAACCAGAACAGTTGCGCCAGCAACCTCTACATCACAAACCTGAATGCCTTCAGTTTAATGAGTATTTGAGTGATCAAGCAGACTTTCAGGGTGATGTCTATGGCAAGAAGCAGCAGCCATCCTGCCGTAGGCAAACTCACAAACGATCTATAGCCTGACTTCCAAAAACCCATGTTCTTTTCTATTCTCTCTCAAGAAGTGATCCTAAATACACTTGTACTAGGGGCAAAGGTTGTTTATTAATCTAACAGGACCCCTAGTTCACAGAAAACTTTACATTTCAATAGAGCCCCAAATATTAGCTGGAGAGTGTGAGTAATTATGAGCAGAGAGAGGTTGGTATTTTCTGGTGGGAGATTTAAAGCAATCCTTTCTGAACTCTACTACAAGTCTTTGCCGCCTTGTACCTGGAACTTTTCTCTTTTTCTTGAGAATAGAACATAGTACAGTCACCCCGCTCAGAGTTAGCAAAGAAGGGCCCATCTCAGGCTGAATCTTGTATGTTTGCATAAATATAGCTTTATTAGAATGTAGTAACAGTCATATCCTGTCTCTTACATAGTATCTGGGTCTGTTTTTCTGATGTAGCAGGGTTAAGGTACTGCAAAAGAGATCATATGGCCTGTAACACTCAAGTCCGTCCTTAGCTGGTCCTTTGCAGATCTAGTCTCTTGTTCCTCCATGTGTGACCCAGAGACTCACATGGCATCCATCACCTGGGAACTTGTCTAGGAAAAAAAGAACCTCAGGTCCTACCTCAAATCACTTAAATAAGCCACACTCATCTAAGTGCAGATAAAAATATAAGAAACATTGATATCAGGGCCTTTTTGCCAATTATCCATACCTTGAATAACAAGTTCCCTCCTTCATCTAAGCTCCCATGGGAATGCTTGCCTTTGGAGACCCATTATTTCCAAATTTCTTGGATTTAAAAATGGCTCAAGTAAATTTGAATTTCTAGTAAATAGCAAATATTTTAGTACAATATGTTTCGAATATTAAATTCAAGTCTCATGTGGTGCCCTATATTTTCACTTGCCAAATATTGCAACCTGACCACAAGGAAAGTCTAGTACATTCTATGTGGGCTGAGCAAAAACAGGAATTATTGTACATCCTATGCATATTTGCCCACAAATATAGCTTCCAACATCCCCATTCCATCCCAAGCAACTGCTCCTTCCAGCATGAAGTGTAGTCTATTGTCCCCATCGCTGTGAACTCGGGGCTTACTTTGGCCAATGGAAACTGGTACATGGATACTAAATTGGTTTTAGGTCTAGCCCTTCAATACCTGAAAATTTCCCTTTCAATTCTCTGGGGAATCAACCACCATTCACTGAACCTGGAGCAAATGTGGCAGGAAAAGCTGGCCAGCGAGCTCCACAGATCCTCCGGCCTCTACAGTGCTGGCATCACAAACATGTGCTACCTGACTTTTTTACATGGGCACTGGGGAATCAGAATCCAAGTTCTCAGGCTCACATGTCCACGTATCTTAACCACGGAGTCAGCTCTATATCCGGAAGTGTTCTGCTACTAGGCTCTAAGGCACTCTTTCCTCTCAAGGGTCTTTAGAACTCATCAGGCGATATCTGTTTCCCAAGTCAAGAACAGCTGCCTTCTTCCTCCCCTTGGCCTCTGTGAATTGAAGCTGCCCTCAGAAGACAGCTGTCTCTGTTTCTGAGTTCCACAGTAGTGCTTGAAATGTCTCCCCACGTCCTTCGGGTGTTCTGCTCTCTACCAAAGGTCACTACTCTACATTTCTTTTACCTCTTGAAACTTCAGAGACCCCCACCCCTTATCATCTTCATTAAGCATTCCTTCTAATATTTGGGACCAACATGGCTATATGAAGATACTTAATTCTACTTAGAAGCCCAGCATCCAGGGTTGGGGATTAGCTCAGTGGTAGAGCACTTGCCTAGCAAGCGCAAGGCCCTGGGTTCGGTCCCCAGCTCCAAAAAAAAAAACAACTTTAGAAGCCCAGCATCCAGTGAATTCACCTTAAAGTATCATGCATATTTAGAACAAGGATCTTCTGGAAGCTCCTCCCTAAAAGTAATTTTAAAGAGTCAATTCCTTCTGAACCCATGAAGTTTCATTGCAAAAAAAAATCAGGCCTGACTACCCACCCCATCTTGACAATCTTGACACTACCTTTTTTTTTTTTCTTTAACAGCTACAATTAAAAGAATCCTGTCTAAGGTAGTATGACTGGGGTCTTCTCAAATTCTTCCCACCATTGTGCCACCCCAGTCAAAGCCATCTATACATCTTCCCTCCAGGGTCCTGTATCTCATCCTTTCTTATCAGTGTCTGGGTCACCCTGTCACAATGCTGTCAGATGTCTACAAATATCTAGACTTGGGAAGTACTTGAACCTAGATTTGTGTCTCATCTGCTTGTTAGTTTTGAGACTTTGAACATCACCACCAACCTTTCTAAGCCTTAGCTCTTAAGATGGAAATAAATTTGTTTCCAACATGATAAAATATGTAAAAGTCCTGGCACACACGGCCGGGCATCATGGCACATGCCTGCAGTTCCAGAACTCAGGGTACAGACACAGAGGATTGCCACAAATTCAAGGCATGCTTTTTCTACGTGTTAAGTTTCAGGATTCAGGATTCAAGCTAACAAGCACTACTACTGAACAAGATGCTGTTACAAAAAATTGCTATACTTAGCATAGTACCTATTAGATTGTAAAGATTCCACAAGTAGCACTTGCTTTCTCTTTCAAACTTCTTCAGTGAGGTTTTGTGAGATTCCAACAAGGTTTTATGAGACTGAAAAATGCCTTAGACAAACCATCTGCTTGCCTGAAGGAGCTCTTATTGAATGAGAAAAGCATCTCTGGTGTCCACAGAGGACCACAGGTCTAATGGGTCTGCACTTGTCTCCTCATTGAGAGGTGATGTAATCCACTGTAAGCCAAGAACTAAGTCAGGAACTCTAGACTTCAGGTTCAGTTTGATTCCCTCTACCACCTTGGGCAAATCACTCAGGCTCTACTTCATCTCAAAAATCAGTGTGATTGACAGCACCATCGAGGCCCCTTCGCACTCTAAGTTTGAGAATTAGCCTGAAGCTCCAGGAGACTACGTTTGCTTAGGCCTGAGTTGTGTTTCCATATCCTGTTCATCGATTAATTAGTCTGTGCACTTCCAACTGTCATTAATGGACGTTGGGAAATGCAACAAGTAGTGTGTTATCCTCAAGTCTCACAGGACACCATTTCTCCTCTGTCCCTAGCCATCAAGTAGGCTTAGTGTCCAGCAACTGAAAGGCCCACAGGAAAGAAGGTTCTTTATTTCCCTCCAGCAAAGCCAGGGGTAACCCCAAAGGTTTAGGTAGCTCTGTCTAGTAAGAAATCCTGTGATAATGTTCTACAATTCTGCCCTCTCTGTAAAAACTATCGAGTAGATACATATGGCCAAGAGGACTTTCAAATGTGACTAGTGGGGCTGGGATACATTTCAGTCAATAAAGTGTTCACCAGGCAACCACAAGGATCTGAGTCTCATTCCCAGAATGTACACTTAAAAAAGATAACTGTGGGATGTGTACTTGTGGTCGCAGAGCTGAAGAGACAGGGATTAGCAGATCCTTAGCACTGTCTAACCAGCTAGTTTAGCCTATTTGCAAAGTTCCAGGATGCTGAAAGACTCTGTCTCTTTAAAAAAAATCCCCAAATGTGGACAGTACCTAAACAAATGGTGCTATCTTCTGGCCTCTACACACAAATATGAACACATATTCCCATACACATACACATGCACAAAAATGTGGCTAGCCTTTGTGAGAAGCTGAATTGTAAATTTTTCCTTCATTTTTGTCATTATAATAAAGTCAACCATACAGAGTGGCTACTATGTTGGATGATGCCACTTTAAGGGAAATGTTACAGAGAAGGAACTTAAAGGGCACGGCTGGTGGTTGTCACAAATGTGTCTGTGGCCGACATTTACTCGGTTGGCTATGATTTATTCTCTGGGGACAGAAAGGTCTGAGTCACTTTTACCAATAACAATCTAATCAACAAAGGGAAAAGAGGAATTCCTAATGCTCATCCACCAATCTCCATTCATGCCCAGTGGCTACTCTAAAGTCACCAAGCACCATAAGAACCGAAGCCAGCTCAGTACTGACTCTCAACAGTGACCATACCCACCTCCTCACTTCACTGCTCACGAACAGTCCTTATTAACCTAGTCGTTTCTGGATTTCTGGACAAAAGAATTCAAAATACGACCGATTAACACTGACACATGGGCTTCTGAAGACTCCAGGACAGTGGTTCTCAGCCTTCCTAATGCTGCAACCCTTTAATACAATGACTTCCTCATGTTTTGATGACCCCCCAAACCATAAAGTTAGTTCACTGGTACTTCATAAATGTAATTGTGCTACTGTTGTGAATCATAATGTAGGTATCTGTGTTTTCCTCTGATCTTAGACAACCTCTGTGAAAAAGTCATTCGCCCTCAAAGAGGCTGCAACCCACAGGCTGAGAACCATTGCTCTGGGAATGTACAGTAAACAGGACATATGGAGAAATTAAATTTTATTTAAAATGTAATTGCTTAGAGAAAATCTCCAGTATGATATCAAATAAATAGGATTAAAGTCTCTTTAAGATCCACCAACAGTCCTGTTGAGAAACAGTGTCTTAGCTTTTGCCTTGTACTATTGACAGGAAGCTGTCCCTAAGAGCCCAAGTGAATGTTTACCTTCTCATCTCCCAAAGTCTTCCTGCCTCTCTTCTCTACTTGCCGCCTCTCACAGACCTTTCTGCCTCCATCACCAGTTAAAACCACTGCTTACAATCCAGCATGACCCATAACATGCATGAATCACCAGTATGTTCCAGTCAGTGTTCTGGAACCTAAAGAATAGGGAAATGAATGATGTCCTGTACTCAAGGTCAAAGACAAGGTTGCCATGGGCTTTCCTCTGTACAACCAAGGAAGCTTCCATCCCCCTCTTCCATCCCCCTCTATCTATCCCTCTGACTATGAAGTGATATTTGATATCTGCCCCTATAAGTGAGTAGGAAGGGAAAGACAAACACTAACACTGTGTTACAATTTCTTCTTTGTATGCAGCCCAGGATTCATGTCCACAGAACTATACTGCCCACATTTAGGTTTAAGACATCCTATGTCAATTAACCTAGTCTAGAAACTTCTTCTCAGGTGACACCTAAGGAGTTCTAAATCCCATCAAGTTGATGATCAAAATGAAACATCACCTTAGCAAAGGAATAATTAACATGGTACAGATAATGAGACCTATCCCAAGGACCCAGATCCCTACCTCACCCATCACCCCAATAAAGCCAAGGTAATCATTCTTTAAGATGATTGTGTTTTGAAATAACACCAATATCTATAAATAAGCAAATAAAGCATCCTATTAAGTAGAGGTACCTGGTCTCTGGTACCAGACCTATGGAATCAAACTGGAGGTGAGTGTCTGGAGAGCTAAGATCTGAATTTTAACTTGTTTCCTAGTGATTCTGGGGAGGGCTCTGATTTTCAAAGACTACAGTGCTTAAGCACTTTTCCCCCTAAATTTGTTCATGTAGTTGCTTTTAAAAATGGAAATCTGGAAGGATTTTGTGAACCCAGGCAAAACCTTTAGAGTTGGAGTTCTGGTTACCTTAGCGACGCTGTCCGTAGACTAGTACTCTTACCCATTAGTCTCACCTGATTGCCTGCATTTTTGCCAAACTCACAGATTCACAATTCACAGAGCAAGAGACAGGGCTTTCTATGTAGACATGGCTTCAGTCTCTGAAATAATTTGTCGTGCTCCAGAGACCTTGATAGACTCCCCAAGAGCCTCATACCATGTGACCTTGCTATGCTCATAAAACTAAAGCCAGAGAAGGGTAAGAGGCTTCAACTGCATTTTGGTTTCTGGTTTCTGTAAACCATTTCATTAATGATTTCAGTTCTGTTAAACTGATAATATCTGTTGTATCTTATTGAATATTTTCAATTTATTGTAAATAAATTAATAACGCAATGATATTGTAATCAGTCACTATTAAACAGAATGGTGAGAGTGATAAAATTTGAAAAAGTTCAACAATTGAGGTTTTTTTTTATAAACCCACCTTAAGAAAGATGTCGATTTATGCAAAAATTATCAATGGCACAAAACAGCTGACAAAGGCAGCTTTTTTGCCCTCCCCAGGGAGCCAATGTCCATGTCTTGACCATGACTGGTTATTTTTACCACCTCAAGTGAGGACTTGAGACTAGGAAAACTTTCTGAAATTCAACAAGGATATGGAGAAGTTCTGAGTTTTAAATCAGCAAGGGTGATGGGGTGAGGGGTATGGGTAAAGGAGAGTAACCTTGAAGTAAGAGCTTGGATAGACTCCTCCCTACTTTGTCTGAGTCAAGTAATCTGTGGATAACCAGTGGGGGTTCTAAGAAGAAGCCCACCCAAGACCTAGTCTTCTCTATTCTTCTCTTATTCCATCATAGATGTTAATTCTTTCATCCCCTGGTTGCTATGAGGGTTAACATGGCTGGTCCCATGAGATACTTCAGCAAATGCTGGTGAAACCTTACCAGAGTAATCTCCAAAATAGGAGGCCACCTGGTGGTTATTCTCTCACCAGGAACAAAGGAATAGAACCCCAAGTACTTGACTATCAGCCAACTGGGAATTCTGAAGTCATCAAATTTCCCTTTCTATAAACTATTTCTAATCTTCTATCTTGTTGTAAGAACTTTCTAGGGTGGGGGTGATGGTTCAGTTAGTAAAATGCTTACGCTCCAAGTATGAGAAACTGAGTTATAGTCCTAGTTCCCTTGTTTAGAAAACAAAAACACCCAGGTATAGTGCCGTGCACTTATAATACAAACATTAGGAAGGTGGAAACAAGCAGACACCTGTGGCTCACTGACCTGCCTGCCTATCTTACGTAGTGAATTCCAGGGAAATGATACTGTCTCAATAAAAAAGGCCTATGGCTCCCAAAAATTGATACCAGAAATGGGATTCTGGATTCCTTATGCAGTTGCATACATGTATATATGGATGCACAAAGAACTTCTTAAATACCCATCCTCTATGAAGGCTTATTTTATAGCTTATAAGCATATACTAGGCTTATTCCAAAAACATAATGTATGCATAAGCACAAACAAAAGCCCAGTATATTCTTCCTACCTCCCAGTAGATTATCTCGCATCCTCTTAGGGGAACAGGCCCACAATACTACAGACACCTAAAGCCCTAGATCTACTCTTGGAGAATGTGAGTTCTATAAAGACAGGAAAACTCAGGTTGGAAGTGACTCTGAAACATCCTGGCTCTAAGGACCATTTCTAAACTAATAACTCAAATTTTTAATCTCCTACTCCCTCAATCTTTGCCCATGAAATGGTAATCTAACAGCTTTAGAGGGAAAGATTTGTGGGAGATAATATAGTAAACGAAACCTAGAAGACCCTGAGGAATTTGTGCTGTGGTGTGCAAGTATAAATTCTGTAGAGACTTATTGAGAGCAGATATTCTAGGTACCATATACCTTTGTGGGTTTAATGCCCCAGGAAAAGCATGAGAGTAAACAGTATAATGCAAGGTTCATCATCTTTCTTCTTAGATGTCAAACCAAACCTTGGCATCTGAGATTCAGCAAAACTCAGACAGACTCCTGGTCTTTGTCCCTACATGATCTTTTCTCTTAGTTGTTCCACTATCTAAGTGAAAGAAAACATCTCCCTTCCCATTCCTAGGGACAAAGGCCATGGAATCCTCACTATCTCTTCTCACCATGCTCACAGTCATATACGTCAACAACAAATTCTGTTGGCACCACCTTCCAAATGCACTCTGAGCATTACAACTTTTCCTACCCTAGGCTGACCCACCTTCACCAAACTCCCATCTCCCACATGGATTCTAGCAAGAAGCTCTTCATTGGTCCTTTGGCTTCTTTACTAACCTTCTACAGTCTATTTATGGTCAAGGGTCAAAAGATGCTCTAAAATAATGTTGGTAATCTTTGCTCAAAACCCTCCACTGACATTTATTCTGTTAGAATATAAGCAACAGTTTTCACAATGGCCACCAAATGGCCTGTAAGATATGTTTGACAGCCCACACTCTCACTACTTTTCCATATGTTCATCTCTATGTCACCTTAATTCACTTATCCAAACACTATACCTTTCAGTCCTGTGTGCTAGGTACCTGGCATAAAATTAAGTTCCTTTACACACATTCCCAATACCCCATTCATAAACCCACTACAGTACACTTCCATTCCATGACCCACGTTTATCCATGGATTCAGCTGTTGTACTCATGATGGTTACTCTCATGCTATTGGGGCACTAAACCCACAGAGGTATAAATGTCGCTCTGACACATCTCCCAAAGCCTAGAGGGGTACCACACCTAGTCTCAATAAATCTCTATAATATCTGTACTTGCAAATCACATAACAAAACCCTCAGGACCTTATGAGTTGTTACCACATGATCGCCCACAGATTTTCTCCCCACTCCCAAACTTGACTGGACTGTCTTCCATCATGCCAGTAAAACTACAAGAACCTAAGAACCTAGGAAAAAGAGTCCTGCCTTGGGTTTGGATGCATTGTAGCAACCAGATTAGTAATTGCAAACTGATCCAGCAAACAAACCCAGAAGAACAGTCTCTGGAAAGGCCTAGCCTATCAAATCTCCTAATGACGCTATGCACAATCTCATTGACATACTGAGCTCTTAGCATGATAGCTGCATATTCCTCTGGTCTGATTCAAACAGTCCTGGGGCATTCTCCATGATACAGTTTTCTAAGAGGCTAGCAGCTCACATGAAGAAAATGACCAAAGAAAATGCTTTGAAAATTATAAAGCATCAATTTACAATGAGGCTACCTCCAAAACTCCCCAGTAAACCAGTGAATCAAGAGTCAGAAATTCAACCATTGGAGACCACAAGTTTCTGTGAGCCACAAGGTTTAAAGTTTCAAAAGTTGCTTTTAACAAGTAATTGGGTATAACACTTGGGTTAAACAATACTTAATGACTTTGTCAGCCAGGTCCATGGAAGAGCTGACAGCATAGCCCTGATGAAATGTGGTCAGGTAAAGACTTGAAGCAGAGAAGAAAAAGATGATGGAGAAGGAAAAAAGAGATAAAAAGGAAGTAAAGAAAAAAGATATCTATTGAAGAGATCCCTGTACCCAGCATTTTGTGCCCTGTTTTGTGTAGGTCATTTACTTCTAAAGTACCACCACGAGGACCCATTCTTATGCCTCTGTTAACGAGTACAGTAAAGATTCTGAGAGATTCAGTAACTTACCCATGTCATGTAATTTATAAAAAATGGGAGTCAGGCCTCTGATCAGAACTGTCTAGCTCCAAAATTCAGAATCATTTCTCCACATCCAACTCCAGAGATACCTAACATTCAACTATTACATAGACTTTTAGGGCTTTTTTTTCCTGTTTTATGGGTTTAGACTCAGGCATCAAGAATGTAGGTAGCCTGTACTAGTAAACACTGGAAGATGAAGCACAGAGAGATTCCGGAGCTCAGGGGAGAATGATTTCATATGGAGTAGTCAAGTGCTCGTATTTGGATTCGTAACGCAGTAACTGCCTGCCTTCTACATGTTCTTCAATCTCTAGGACGCCAATCATAGCCCTTCAGATGCCTCTGACTCACTAGGCATTTCTCTGGAAGTGGGTAACACGGCATTCTCAGCCCACAAGACCTGGAACTCTCAACCTACCTGTTCCAGGAGCTAGCTCTTAGACACAATTTTCTGGATTACACTCAACTATAATTGGTCCTTTCCAAGAATAAAGATTTTTCAAAGATTTGGTAGACATTTACTTCTTGATGTTTCTGAAATGGAGTATTGTACACAATCTGTTTCCTCCACCCCAATGATGCTATGCAGTCTGGGATCTAGAAAAAATTTTCAAATATGTCTTCTCATTTCAAGTATCTTTTCTTTGTTCCACTGTATTTGTTATAAGATTGACAAAGCAAGACTTTTTTTCTTTTTTTTTTAAAGAATAATACTTAGTAGCTAAAATGATGGGAAGATTGGAAAAAAAAAAGGCAAGCCCTTCCCGAGTCTTTAAAACTCAAATCCAGCCAGGCTTTTCCAAACTTTAGGGAAGGTTTAAGATTTAATCGTCCTCATTTCAAGCTTATGGTATCAAGTCTCAATGTCAACTTATACATTTTGGTGACCTTTCACAAACTGGGCTTTGTAAATCCTTGTGGTTATTATTTGACATTATACACTCATGATGAGCAAAATACCGTGCATTAAATAACAAGAGTCAGACACTGACTTTTTTTGGAATTTGCATGCTCAAACACAAAAGCAAACATATGCTGGCTCTAATGTTTCAAATATAACAAAACACAAAATAGGTGATGTTGGAAAATCAACTGGTAACTTTTATTTGATAAGAGGAACAACTACTGGCAAATTTGATTATTATCATTTGCAAATATATTAATATAAAATATTAGCACTCATATACATAAAAGAAATAGCTAAATATAAGGAGTTTAATCATTGAATACTGACCTTTCAGCCTGATTCAAGGTTATTGGCCTCTTAAAATGTTGGCTGATATCTGTCCCTTTCTATGAAGTGGAGCAGACATAGAAAGTTGAAGCAAACTCCAAGTGAGTTATTATATGGTGAGAGATTGAATCACACAGCATTTCTTCTTTGTAGTGAATAAATTACAATAGGAAAAGAACATGGATTCTTAAGTTAAGAACCTAAGCTTCAACTTAGCTCTGAAACTAATGCAGTGTGATGGTAAAAATGTCCACCCTTCTATTTTTTCTGAAGACCTGAGAATGGTAATACATGCCTGACAATTTCAGCACTCAGAATGCAGAGGCAGGAAGATTAGGAGTTCAAGGCCAACCTTGGCTATACTATGTTTGAATTACAACTCAGATGTATGGGACCCTGTCTCCAACCAAGCCATCAATAGATAAGAAAATAAACAAAACATCTAAAAACGGGTTAAATTTGCTTAGAAAGGATATTGGAAGGATAGGGGTGAAAGAGAGGTTGCAAGGCCACCTGAAGCTGGATGGGTCCATCCAGTGTAGATCAAGAGGAAGAATATGTATAGTATGCTGGAGAATGGAGGACCCTTAGAGAATTGAAAGAATGTTGAGGTTGGGTTGCATTTAAACTCCCACAGGGCCATATGGGGGTCCATAGCAAACCTATCCACATCTTGATCTCCCAGGATCAAGATGTCCTTCCATAACATCTTGATTATGTTGCACATCACTTAATCTCTAACCAAGAAAACATCAAGGAGAGAAGGTGAAGTCAAACTCACTAAGCTCTCTAAGCTCATGTACTGTTTTAGAGTCGTCTGTTTTACTGTGCACTCAAACTACTGGCACTCCCTTCCCTCTACTTTAAAAGCAAGGGTATTCTGTGATTTCATCAACATTGGACCTCCTGTTGGAAACTGTGAGCAGTAGATCAAATACAAGCCTACATATATCAATTCTTTTGTTCCTCATAACCAACTATAATAATGGTTAGTATATATGCATGTGGAACAAGGTTTATTTTAAAAAAAAAATGTCATTTTCAGTGTTTGTTCTTACAGAGCTTGGGAAAGTCTAGTTCTCAACAAACCTCAAATTTCAAAATACTAGAAGGATGAGCTTCCTGGTGCCTTTCTTCATTAATTTTGCCAACCAAGTGGCATTTAAGAATGCTCAATAGCTACTCATGGAATTCCAGATGTGGATCCCAAATTCTGTCAGCCTTCAAAGACGGAGGTAGATACATGTTCCGTGTAGCTATTTCTCACTCCTTCCCACGGGCGCCCACCCACACACCCACACCACCCCCACCAAACACACACCCTTTCCTTTGGCCTAATGCAGACAACTGCCAGGAGTATTTGGGGATGGCTGTAAGAAGCAACTGCATTTTATAACAGCCCATTAGTGCAAAGCTCTTTAATGAAAATGAAAGCCGTTAATGAAGCCAAAAGGCAGTGGAAGCCTCCACTCTGGAGAGGGCAATTAGAGAGGAGAGGAGAGGAGAGGAGAAGGGAAAAATAAATACAAATCCAAAACAAGGTACTCTGTGATCAAGCCTTACACACAATGTAGTCATGACAAATCAGCCCATTTATTTCTTGCTTTTTAAAAAGAGATATACGCAAATATTTAAAATTGCCCTTCTCCAGCCCTCTATTCTAGCTCTCCAGACCCCATATTGCAGAATGATTCAACTTTACACTTAGAAAATACAAACAGCAAGCGGGGTTTTTAACTATGATAGAAGGCTTTCCTGTAGAGGACCACATGCTAAAGCAAAATGAGTCACAAAAGTGAACTTTGCAATTACTGTATTATTTTTATAACTCCTATGAATCAGAAGTGCTCTTATTTTAACATGCTGTAGACAAGGCAAAGATTGCAGAACAGTCTCTGGCCAAACCTACTACTTCCTGGGAAAAGACCAGACTAGCGATTGCTGCTTCCAGGAGGAGCACAAAAAAGATCTTTCTGTGGTTTTCAATGCTGTGTCAGAAACCATGTGATAGAATCCTGTCCCTCTCTACTGACACCACAATGGCCCACTGTACCTCCTTTGATACCCAGATTCACAGCTCTGAGAAAAACAGCACTAGGACTGTGTCCATCTCAACTCTTTAACCCCACTTGACAGTCTTTGAGGATGGATGAATACATCATTTTTATATGCAGGTAAGGGATTATGTCATCTCGAATCCTTTCTTCTCTGCCTAGAGAAACTGCCACATTTTGGCATTCTCTTTACCTGTGACTATTTCCATGTGTATGGTATTAAAATTACATATAACAAAACTCTTGGTATCAAGAAGAACCCAAGTGGACATCACATCTTACCTCCAATGTTGTCTTATGAACACACCCACAGTGAGCACAGGGATTTGTACAATGAGGGACTAAATAAACAGACAGTCAATCTCAGTTGAACAGTGGTGGCTACACTTGCATTGGCTTTTTGTCTTTATAAAAGATAAGCTATTGTTTAATTTTTATTGCTATTATATGGCATAATGATGTCAATCAAACTCTATTGCATCAAACAGCTGAATACAATGTTGTAGTTTAATGATGATTGATGCATTCAAGCTTTCCACACCAGGAAACATGGATCAAATATTCTCCCCATTGGTTCTCATCTGGGCATTTAAGAAAGCCACTAGAAAAACCAGAAGACATGGCCTGACATACCGCAAGAAGAAGCTTCAACAGAAGAGTCATGGTGTATTGAGCAAATAATCCAATACTCATGAGAACCTTTCCCATAGACTTCTGTGATGGTGTGAATAAGAATGGCCCCTAATGGATATGTATTTGAATGCCAGAGAGTGGCATCATTAGAAAAGTGTGGCCTTTTTTGAGTAGATGTGGCCTTGTTGAAGGAAGTGTGTCACTCGTGGTAGGCTTCAAGGTTTCAAATGTTCAATCCAAGCAGTGTCTCTCACTCTTCTTGCTGCCTATAGATCCAGATGCAGAACTCTTCTTCTCCAGCATCATGTCTGCCTTCGTACCACCACGCCTTCAGCCATGCTTATAATAGATTAAATCTCTGCTATGTAGCCAAGCCCTAGTTAAATACTTTCCTTTATAAGAGTAGCTGTGGTCATGGCGTGTCTCCTCACAACAGTAGAACCAAGACAATTTCCTACTAGTCTCCTAGTCTCCTAGTCACTCATGGCCTGTGGAGACTTGTACTGGGTCTTCTCCAGGCTGAAATACATCTCCCACAATTCTTTCTTTTCTTTTCTTTTCTTTCTTTCTTCTTCTTCTTCTTCTTCCTTCTTCTTCTTCTTCTTCTTTTTTGAGTGCTTCCTCTTCTGCCTCTACAGCAGGCCCCAAGAGAGATTGGGATGGTGGGGGAAAAAAAAAGACTAGGCACTATCAGCCTATACACATGGCAGCAGATCAGCATAAAGCAATTCCCCTGCTGCCCCTTCCCTTGTGTCCTCCTAAGCCAGCATTCTCATGGAAATGAGGAGTCTCATTATTTTTGTCCAAAATCCTTCTTATCCCCCAATGCAATATACATCTTTTCCTTTGCTGTTTTATTTGTTCTCTCTCCTAGATGATGAGCTTGGAAATGGGAAAATTCCTTGTTCACCGTTGTAACACTATTGTGAGAGTAGAAGGCAGGGAACAGACACTCCATAAACATTTGCTGACTAAGTAAACCTTATAAACCAATGAGTCTGCCCAAACAAAACAACAATCTCTTGTAGTTTCTTGTAGTTGTAGAGCAGTAGAGTAGCGTGTTGACTTCAGGCCTGGGGTATGAGCTGTAATGAGGACAGTAGGGTAAGCAAGCTTTTCTTTGGGAGTAGTAGTCACAAGAAAAGGTTATGGAGAACACAAAGACTGATGGGCCAGATTGCTGGCCATGGCAATGCTGTGTTCACACTGATAGCTTCATTTGGGATTGTCCTTCTTCCAAGCAAGCTGATTCCTATTGACTTTCCCAGACCCCACTCAAGCAACACCTTTAGGTTCACAGTAGGAATCTCTTAGCTCTTCACCTGACTTTCCTTTGGCTATGCCATCTCTGCCCTTACAACATAACTTTTCCATTTCATTTTAATATATTAATATATGAACAACCTCTAACATCTGTTGAGCGACTTCTACCTGCCAAATCTCATATTAAGCTCCTTGTTTGGTTTGCACAGTAACATGGAACATGTGCCAAGCTTTCTTCTAAGTGTCTTAAATGTATAAACTGGCTCAATCCTCTCAGTCTTAATAGTCAGGAACTATGATTATGCTCATTTACAGGCAAGAAACTGAGGCACAGAATGGTTTTTATACCTCGCCCAAGGCAACATAACTAGTAAGCAGACAAACTGTATTTAATACAGCCCAGGTCTCTTCATGACTGGGTTTAATGCCCATCTCCTCCACCAGAATAAAGAGACGAGGTAGAGACAGCCTTTGTCACCATGCCTAGGACAGATCATCGCACGGCATGAGATGTTTGCCAAATAGGAACTGATTTTAAAATGTGTAACTTCAGAGGGCCTCTCACCTCCCATCACTCTGCAGCTGCTGGGCCTCAACCCAGTCTCTCCTCATGAGTGTTCTAGTTAACTTCTATCACCCTGCTGTCATGCACATGCACCTCCACATGCACCATGGCCTTTTGTTCTGTTTTCTCTTTTCATCAATTACTTCCTCTAGCTTGTCAATCATGTGGATGACTCTCTTGCAGCGCCCTTCAACCTGTCACCTTCTTGGTCTACAAGGAATTCCAAAGTGAACACGTTATTCATTTCAGTCAAAAGTCTTGAAAACGAAACTAATTTCTCTTGTCAGTTTATCCCTTCCGGAGAGGTCTACTGGTGGGCAGGCACATAAAATGGTGTCCTTCTAAGATTCATGACTTATCCTCTCAACGGTTATCAAGAACGGAAGCAACTATGAGAACTCTGAGAAAATGCATTAAGAGAGACTGCCTTGGGCTGGTGAGATGGCTCTGAGGGCAAAGGTACTTGTCTCCAAGCCTGACAACCTTAATTCAATTCAAGGGACCTACACTGTGGAGACAGCTAACTCCCATGAGTTATCCTCTCACCTCCACCTTCAGGTGATGTCACACATACAATTGCAATAAACATACAAGCTCATTCTTTTTAAAAATGAGGGACTAGGTTTATGTAGACTTAGAGAGTTTTCCTAAGTCTTTGAAAACTCCATTGAACACATCCAAATGATGTAACTTTCATCAATCCACAGCCTGTGAAAAGCATCAAGTATCTTTCTAAGGATGACTCCAGTGAGTCCAACAGAAGCAGACATTAATTTGGACTGCCATGCTCACCTTGGTAATTATCCCATGAGCAAGCTGACCAATTTTCCTGCTTGGCTAAAGACTAGAAATGTTGTTGGGATGCCAGATTTTCAATGATAAAAATGTATAGGTCAGTTGCTGTACCCAAAGTGGTAATTAGTGGTAGAAAATAGGTCTACGGAGCGAGAATTGCTGAAAGATATACCCCAAAGTTGACAACCCAAATAATACAATATTCAACTTACTTTGAACCTGATATGGTTTAGAGAATGAAGTGTCTCCCCAGAATGTTCATGTATTGTAAACTTGGTTCCTAGCTTATAGCCTGTTAAGAGGAAATTAGATTGAGGGGGTTAAATTCATCAAGTGAGTACTTTATTAATTAATCATAACAGGATGGGCTACTAGAACATGGGCCATAGAAAGAGGCAATAAATTACTGGAGGCTTAACTTTGAAGGTTATATCCCTGTTGTCTATAATGGTTCCTCTCTCTTCAACCCATCTATCCACTGGACGATGAGCAATTTGCTCCATCCCATGTTCCCTACCGTGATGGTCAGTCCTGCGAGGTTAAGCCCTGAAGCAATGGAGCCAAATGACCATAGGTTGAAACCTCTAAAATGTGAGCAAAACTATGTCTTCCCTCTACTAAAGTTGTCCATGTCAGATATTTACCTATCTAATTCATAAATCTAATACAGAGGGTTTTATAGACACATGAGATTTTCAAGTTAGATGAGGCTTTAGAGATGGTCAAGAAAAATCCAAGACATTTGTATACATGGGGGAAAAAAAGTAAAACAACACTTCCAAGATGGCTGATGGCAGAACCTGGGAAAGAATGCTGGTCCTCTAGACAATGCTACTTTTATTTCATCAGAATTTTTCAAACTGTTCTTTGTCTGTTTCTTGCCCTACTTCATGTTGAAAGGCCATTGTCTATATAGACTATGTCTAGACCAATGGTATGCCTGATGGGTAATAATAGGTAATATTTATCAATCATACACTATTTACCAGACACAGTGCTTAGACACTGTATTTGTTTAACCCTCACATAGTTCTTGAAAAACTGTTGTAATTTTCCAGTTTATAAGATGAAATAATAATCTTAATCATTAGGGGCAAAACGTAAATCTCTGCCTCTAAGACTATCACACTAATGAAAGACTAAGAGATCCAATCCTGCAAAACAAGAGCTGACCACTAACATGAGGAGCTTGATGTTTTCTCAAATATAACTCCTAGTGCCTCCTCCTCCTACAAGGGAAGCTTTTGTTTCATTGCTGCCTGGATTCCTATGCATACCTACGGATAACTCGTATATCTCTATGTTTGGATACTCTGCTCAAAGAAATTTCTTCCATTTGCCCTTGCCTGTGCTATCCCCTACTGTTCCTGACTGTGTTGGCCTTCTGACCTTTACTGCCATCCTCTGATGTTTTGCTTCCTTCTGTGAGCCATCACAGTGACACCTCCCAATTTAGCATCACGTATGAACGTCACTACCAGGAGCCTAGTCATTCTTTCAGATCATTAAGCGATGATGGTTAAATTGGGTCCTTCTCACCTGAGCCCATCACATCCTGAGAACTATGGCCGTTTGTCATCCTACTGCTCGCCCGCATCTCCCAGCAAGCTTTCATCCTGAGTGACACAGCTTCCCCACTGGCCAATTTGAATTAATTTCCTAGGCAAGACTTCAAGCTTTTCTCCTCCAAGTGATTTTTACTGGATTCCAGATATCTTGCAGACACTGAGTGCTTGTTACCTCCTAGAACTAAGGCTTGCTTTTGGTACTGATCAGAATGTCCTGACACAGTTTGTCCTTTTGTAAATGCATTATTTTTGCTTTTATCTGTTGGACTATAAATTCCCCTGCGTTGCTTAATCTCTTAATTTAGTTTTCTTACTTATACTTGAAAATAAAGGTAAGTTTAAAGGGCAATGGCTATTAACATGACTTCTTTCTGAAAATAACTTTGTTCTCAGATTGCTGCATTTATTTCTCTCTTCTGCTTTCTGACACCCACTTTATTAGCAAATGAATGGAAAAACATACCTCAGTTTGAACAGGTACTTAGCTGCTGTATCAGCCATAGTATCCCAGTACCCATGCCATGGCTGGGGATATACTATGCTATGAATATTTACATGTATGCTTTCCTATCTGTTTGCCTCCCCCCAGATTCTCAGACCCCATGTGGAAAGCAAGTAGATAAGAAGACTTTCAGTCTCAGTTAAAGAGAAGGCTCTCTAAGGGGTTGAAGGTACCAGAGGATCGTAATTAAGAGCTCTGTATTTCATTTCCAGGTCCTGTGTCTTTCTATCTTCTTCCTTGTAAAATCCATATTGCCTGACCTTAGCCCTTCCACTGTAGCTAGAGAAAAGCTATGTGATAACCTCTTGGTGCTGTTACAAGGATGAAGGGAAGTCCTGGACATACACCACCAATACCACCCTCAGAGAAAGTGCTCAGAGCTGCTAGATACAGAGCTGGGAATCACACTGGGGATTTTCTGCTTGTACCAGTGCTTACAAGGATACCTCAGAATCAGTGCACAGTAGCCATGCAAACTACACTCACCAAGCTCTTCGACTAGGCTCCAATGATGACCTGTCACAGACAAGGTTGGGACCATACACTTTACTCTTTCTTTACCCAATCTGGGGAAGCACCTCTGTTACAAGACAGACGCAGCAGCACTGCGGGGCCCACAGGATCTGACCACAGTCTCCTACCAGTCTGGCCTCTTTCTCCCTGTCACAGCAGACCTACCCATTGATCTATTCCCCTGCCATAGTGTGGCTTTGAGAAGACTCAGACGATAAATGGTGCTGCTGTTTATAGTAACACCCCTCCCTTCCATTCATAGTGCACTTTACAGTTTAAAAACGGCTTTCATTTGCTCTCCCAACACACCTGGGAAGGGCAAGGAACTGTTTTAACTTTCCTCAGCAGAGGAATCTCCAGATGTGCTACAACTTGGCCAAGGTTACACCTTCAGCAACACAGAGTCAGGGATTAAGCCAGACATCTCACACAGGGTACATTGGTGTCAGAATCCCTCCTTTTTCCTATTACATCATCTCTTCCTATTATTTCTCTCTCCCGTACCTCAAATCTTAAATATCTGGGGCCCCAAACCACCTTTACCTTATTCTCCACAAAAAAATGAAAATACCATCTTCCCCCCTCCTTTTTAGGTTGAAAATTGAGAAGCATATATAACATTTCTACTTCGCATTTAAATCTTTCAAGTTCTTTTCCTATGCGCTTCCCATCCTGTGGTTATGCATTTATGCCTGGCACTGTACCAAACACCTTGTCACACTAATCTGACTAGCTACATACAATAAGCCTAGCATCCCACATGCTTTGAACACCTAACTATAGAAGCCTAGCAGTTGTCGTGATGAGCCTAGCCTCCAGGGGGTCACGACCTGACTAGAGAAATACATAGTCTGCAATATAAACTAGAGAAGGGAATGGCCTCAAATAGGCATCACCAAGTGATATCACACGGTGCACAATGATATTCTGAAGAGCTGAGGTAGTCAGGTATGGTGACACCAGGGGATAAAATTGGAACTAAACATTAATAGGTGGCTAGAAATGGCTAAATACCTGAGATAAGGGAATGGCATGAACTAAGATGAGCTGGGCTATGTACTGGAGGGATGTAGGTATCAGAATTTGTCAATAGATGTGATGTGAGCTAATTTGGAGCTAAAATGTGAATGCTAGGCTAAGGAGCTAAGACTTAATGTTTTGAAGAACTGAGGGGATCATTACAAAGAAGTCTTTTACCAGTGAATGACATGGAGTTCGAGGAAGATTTGTCTGTGACACTTCAGAAGATAGTCCATCAAGTCAGGCAGTATAACAGACACAGTCAAATAAAGAGATAGTTATAACGCAATGCAATGTGGCTACCGGAGCATTTGGACTCTGGGGACATGTTCACAAGATAGCCAGAACAAGGTAGGTGTTGAAGAACAGCTTGAATGGGAAGTCTTGGCCATGCTTCCTGAGATGATCAGGACATGCGTCCTGCCTAACACACTCTCTGTTCCTTCTTCAACACCTCATGTGCATAGCTTTCCCATATGTATCTGTTCCAAGAGATTATCAACATTCAGAACACAAAGGCCAGGCCTATATCATTTATACAACCCTAACCCCTGAGAACCCACAGAGATGCAATATTTTTAGCCTATAATAGAATTCAAGAGCTGGTTGAGTGAAAGTAAAAGACAATCTGCTTTGTGGTTTAGGGGTAGCATGGTAGAAAAAACTTAAAAGTTTGGGGTAAATAACAATGTGAGCTAAATTTCATTGAAGGAGACAAAGGAGAGGACTAAGCCAGAAGATGCATGTCCTGTAAGCCTTCATAGCCTTCCCTCATCTGTGCTTTGTGTCCATTAGATAGGTAACTCTTGGCTATTCAGTAATATGATCCTTAACTCTTGATCACCTTAAAAATGGATTTGGTGGGCACAGGGCCAGCAATGGGTGAAAGGCCACCAACTTAGAGAGGGTACGATGTGCTCTTAAATATATATCTTTATTTTCATCGATTCAGCAACCTTGAAACTTTAAAAGTATTCCTGACAAAAAGTTCCCCTAGCCTCTCCACCTCTCATTACCCTGAAAGCAGAGTATAAGTAACAATGCCTTCCTCTAAGCAACTGACTCAGAAATGTGTTAGCAAGGAAAATCGGTTAAATCAAACAGAGAGCTCTGATGGAAACTTTGCAGTTCTGTAGAGAGCAGAAAGAGGAAACAAGAAGAGAGTCAAGAGTAGAGGTACAAATATTGATCTGGGAAAATAACTGACCAACAGGACGGGGGAGTATAAAAGGACAAATAATGAATCTTTATGAAGAACGGCATTTTTTTCTTGTTTGATCTTTCAATGTAACTCCTGAAATACTTGTTTTTTTTTCCTTTCCCATATTGGGGAATTTGTATATTTCTATATTGCCTCTGCTGTCATGGGCAAGGTGGAAAGTAGAAACGCTGGGCCAAAAATAAAATAAATAAAAAGTGCTCAGGAAGATAGAGATACAATAAACCTCCCAGCAAGAATAACTTAAGTGCTGAGGGGTGGTGAGAGATTCTCTTTAAACCTCAATTTCTTCATCAGTGAAATGGGAACAATAGATGTTCCACAGTGGAGTGCAATGCAAAATGGATTCACTGACTAGGATACATTGCCCCAGCATGGTGTGTAGGAAATTCACAGTGTCCCCAAGACACTGTGCCACTCTCCACATGACCCTCCCTTTCTTCCCTTTGCATCTGTTGGGAAATTGTGGGATTAAGAGAAATCACAGACACAAGCACTTTCTATTCCCCTGACTCCATGCTAGGTAAAATTTCACATTCTTCAGAACAACGGGATAAGGGCCCTATTTGGATTATTCACTGCGAGCCGAGGTGTCTGGCCAGGAGTAGATAAGGTCAGATCTTGCACAGGCGACCTCAAACCTGGTCCAAAGGCTCCTGTTCAAAGAGGATTAACACCCATTCCACATTTTCAGGACCCCAATGAGGGAATAAATAATTCATTTCCTTCTGTGTATTTCTCATCTCACCACCTCAATCCAGATTGAAGTTTCAAGCACTTTCATTCGTAACTGTAATAACAACAGAAACCCTCGTGCCGGCTCCCTTCCCAAGTGGTTCATATTTTCTGTGGCTCTCCTGTCACGGGATTAGTCCTCCAGGGAAGCCAAAGATCCACACTTTAACCTTTCTCGGAATACTGAATAACCATTTAGCCTTACAGCTGTTCATTCCACAGCCCTGAAGACAGCAGGTAAACACCACCATCCAGCCATTGCCAGCCGGGGTTGGAGCCATTCATTCCTCACCATAAACCTCTCAGCCAATAAAGGTGCAGGAAGCCAATTGTGGACAGAGAGCCTCCTAATTCACCTGTGTGTGTCCCTAACAGCAGCCCAGTGCTTCTAGTTTACTCTTAGCTTTAGTCCAAATAAAACAGTGGAATCAACTAGAGGGTGAAGTGCCCTGCTTTGTGATGAGCTAAACATTTTCTTCTGTGTGTTTTTGTGTAGATCTGGTCTTCCTGAGGGATAATACAGATAAGAAATAGGGAGGGTATGATCAAATAGGGCTGAACAGAGCCCAGAGATCACCAGACTGATAGTATATTTTTCGAAAAATCAAGTCCGGTATAACCCATGTCACAAGCCTCAGCACAGGCTGCGAGCTGGTGAGAATATAAGACATCCTCACCCTGTCGTGGGCCTCTTAGGCCTAGAAGAACTACTAGTGTGCAAGAAAACACTCTTAGAAATTCAGGGGAGGGGTTGGGACTTGGGGTTAGCACACACACGATATTTTTACTGCTGATCAGCACAAGAAATTTCATACCTGGCAGCTTGTGAATATTCGTGGATGTCCCTAAAATGAGTCTTTGATATGATTCATTACAAAACTAGGTGGGATTTAGGGTGATAGAATTAATTACAAACTATCCTCCATGGACTTCTTTTTCCTTATTAGAGTGATAAAATAGCACTATGTATGTATCACAAAAGACATGACTGAATGTTCCCCGGACTCTGGGAGATAAGCCAGTGTCATCATGGCCTGTACAGACATGAGTATAGAGACAAAACTCCACCTCTGACACCCAGTGAGAATGAGAAAGCTTGAGTTTCACCAGATGCCTCCTTAGCTACCGAACAGTAACAACGTGATGCTAAGAACCAGAGTCCCTGGTGTCTCAGTGCTGCCCTCCTTTTCGAGGTCTTCACCTTCTGGCCTGACCATGGAGGAGAGTGGACCAGATGGCTTCATTTGCAGCATCATTCAAGCTGAAAGCCTTAAAGGCTTCCTAAGACTGGCCTATGCATGAGTAGTCTTGGCATGTTTCACTAGGGAGCTTGTTAAAAATGCAGAATATCATCTTCCAGTCCAACTCTCCTATCTCAAAACCTGCACTTAACAAATGGCCAATTGAATCATGTGCACAGTAAACTATAAGAATCCCTGTACCCCGCCCCCCCAAAAATATGGTTTGAGGACATCAAAGGTTCCTGGGGCCTGAGGAATAGCAGTCCATTGAAGAAGATATCCCTCTACTTCTGGTATTGAACCACCACAGTCTCATAGCTAATGTGTCTTAAGACTTATTTTATTCTGCCTGCTTCTTTAGTCATAGTCTGTTGTTACCCACTATCCTGGTGGGAACGAGTAAAGTCAGTGATGAGACCAGTGGCCATGGGTCAAGAGGGAGCAAGCACCAGCTGTAAAACAGGGGCCATACTGTCTCAAAAGCCTAAATGGAATGTATGTCTGAGAATTAGGTCAGTATGCTAAGGGGCAGCAGCTGATTAAGCACAGTTGAAAAGGAAGACTGAGACTGAAGCAGGGCATCTGAGAAAGAGATATTTGCTAAGAGCCACTCTGTTAAAAAACACACTTGAGATTAGAGGACCTCCTTAGTCCTTTATCCATCAATAGCAATCCACGTCAGGTGACCTAAATAGAGCCCAGAGATCTAAGCAGATGGGAAACTCCATCATGGTAGTTTTCACTTAAAGTGACATGAGGCTGGCAACCCTCGATCCTCACAGGTATTGTCCTGCCTCTTTTCATAACAGTGAACTGAGATCCCTCATCACACAGATGGTAGGGTACTTGTGGCCTTTCCTTTCTGTCTACAAATAATGCCTCTACTGCTACACTGAGTAGGCTGATATCTCTCCTCATGAAATAGGAGCTCCCCAAAGACAGATAGATGATCAAGATGTACACTTACGATTTACCAAGTCCCTACTGAGGCACAGTTGGATTTGGTTTTGCATTTTAAAAATTATTTTACCCATGTATATTTGCTGCCCCCAAATCCATTCTTTTAGATTTGAGGTCTACTCTCCAGCCATTCCTTAAATCTCAAGTACTACAGAAAATGTCAACTCTGTCCTATGAGGGATTCAGACCCCCCAAAAGCCAGCAAAACCCATAATTATAGGCATTCAGTAACTTAAGGGAGAATTGGTTAATTTGAAGTGCCAGAGTCTTTGGTGACTGGCTGAGGAAGGTTAGTGATCCTGACTACCAAGGAAAGCATAAATTATCAGGAGAGGCAGGAGACTTACTGAGGCCTTTCCTTATATGATCCTGTGATTATAATCTCTTCAGGGCTAGAAAAGCTCAATCTAGTCAGGACCACCATGAGGCTAGTCCTTTGAGAATGGATGTGTGAGTCATCTTCCAAGCAAATAAGCATAGATACGTGATGACAGAAGGAATACAAAATAGGTAACAGAATAAAGTAGTTATAAACACCAAATATGGCCAATTATTAGAATAGAGACTTCAATTAGGATAACTATATCCTCATTTTGTCATAAATATTAGTGTGTAATGAATGTTTGATTTCTTTCCCATTTTATTCTTCTTACCATGTGGCATAAAATATATTACTTGACATGGTAGTATGGGGAGAGTGTTTTCTCTGCACCATAATATTTACATTTATGTTATCAAAGAGAGGAGTGAGCATTAGTCAAAGATTTTAATTCCTCTTCTTGGGACAGTAAATGTGTTTTCAGTTGTATGTGGGATATATGGGTCCTGTTAGGGGAAGCATGCTATTTTTTTCATTGAGCAATTACGTATCGCTTAAGGAGATGTGTCTGAATATCAAGTTGACAAGGAGTAGACTTGATCTACTGAAGCTTGATCCAACTTGTCAAACTTATCCTGGGTGTCCAGACCACTCACTACTTCTGAGTGTGTCTCCAAGTGTGTCTCTGTATGAGAAGGACATTTCTATCAGCTGACTAAGTAAAACAGATTTCCATCTTTGACAGCCTCAATAGCATAAAAACGTGGACAAAAAACTCATTTGTGACTGATCCCTTAGACTAAGCTATTAGTCTTTTTCTTCTTATATCTATCTGTATTTATACCATCATTTCTCAGACCTTAAATTCCAATTGTGACCATGTCTTCTCAATTTCCCTCCAACTTACAGATGACAGACACTAGCATTTCTTAGGCTTCTGGATCACTTGAGCTGTGAGAGAAAGAGAGAGAGAGTGAGAGAGAGAGAGAGAGAGTGTGTGTGTGTGTGTGTGTACTGATATATGCATGAGTTTCTTACTAATTAATCCTAACTAATCCAACAAGGAATAAGTCTGTACACGAATGAAAAAGCAAATTGCCCTGGGTTATAGCCATCAGTCATCCTAGAATATAAGAAAGGAAGGAACCTGCAAAGACTGAAGCGAGCCCCACATGAGCAAAGCCAAAATCTAGCAGAAGAAAGACACTAGGTTGTGATCAGCTCCCTTGTGTTACTAGACTTCGTAGGAATGGAGTCCATAAATTCCCTTTGCTGGTTTAAGGTAGCTGGGTTCAAGTGTAGCTCTTGCATTTGAAAAGAAAAAAAAAAATCCCTGACAGAGAGCATCATCTAAATAAATCATTCTCCCTTGAGAAGAAAGATAATGTCTCACCAAAATTTTCTTGGCCTGGGCATGTATTAGACCCTCTAGCTTCCTTTTCTTCAAAGGATAATTTTTGAAGAGATGAGCTAAATAAGTTTAGAAAGGAAAAATGCCCACCCTGAATTCCTACAGCCTGGCTCCCCAAACAAGAAACCAACCCCAAGCATCTCTGGTTTTTTATTATTCTTTCCTCTATCAGGGGATCCTTCCTTCACTCTCTCTAGGGATTTATGAATCAAAAGCAGATTGTCCGCCCTCCCCCACAGCTCTGCCTGGCCCCTTCCAAGTCTTCAAACCTCCCCCTACCTTGTATTTAAAGGGGGAGGGGAGTCTTTATTCTAGTTCTAGTACAATTGTCCCAGCTCTTTCCTAATCCCTCCACCTGTGAGATAATTGCTGGCATTTAGGGGAGGGGAGAACTCAATAGTAATCATAGACTTGCACACAAAGACACAAAAAGAGGCAGATAAAAGGAGAGAAAAAAATCACAAGCCCAGAATTATCCTCATTCTGACATCCACTGAAGAGGCAGGATGCAGCCAAGCTCTCCACATAGGGAGAAAAGGCAGTGTGGCAGGGAAGGATACATTTCAAAATACCATGGTTTTAACTCTTTCTAGGCATACAATAGATTAGGTGAATCTAAAAGCAAACAAACAAACAAAAAGAAATGGGTCATCATCAGCTGTTTTGCAAGTTATCCACAAACAATAAGCTAGCCTGTCAAATAAGCTTCCCTTCTCATTATGCTAATACAACAAAATTGTCTCAATCAAGAGCGACCCTGTGTAGATGATAAAGCAGAAAGACAGATATACGATGTTTTTATCCAGTAATTGGAATAGAAGAAAAATCTTGTTGATCCAGATGTTTGGCCCTAGTTCATCAACTCAAGCCAGGTCAGGTGAAAATGCTAAACAGAATCCACCACGAAATAGCCACACCTAGCAAATTGGTTTAAAAACTGAGATAAATGTGAAATTTCTTTTAGACTCCATAAATATTTTTTTTTTTAAAGACACTTTTCTACTTCATGCCCTTTCTTTGATTTTCTTACAGGACAATTTATCACAAATCAACTGATTTGTAAGAGCAAGCTAGAGAGGCAGGTCCTGGGTTGGAGAGAAGTCAATAGTTACACAAGTCCCCAGGGTGATCCAATGAATTTAAGGAAAGTTACAGTAACTTGGAACCACTTTATTTACAATGAAATACATGTGTATGCTTGTCACAGACAAAGGAATAAGGGTGGTACTGTATTTGTTCAAACAGATGTGAGATGAATAAAGCTAATGTGAAAAAGATGATGCAGGAACAGAAAATAGCCTTCCTCTGGGGCAGAGATTGACACTGCTCACAAATAGATTGCAACTGGGTAGTGTCATATGACTGAGTGCTGCCAATAATAAATGATACACATTATTTCTGCTTTAGAATATCCTCTAGTCTCTCCTTCTTCTCCTCTACAGTTAGCCAAAGAGAAGGATCACACTCTGCAAAATGACACACTTACAGGATGCAAGGTCCCAGGTGCCTGAGTGACAGTATGGAGCAGAGTCCACATGCCACCCATCATCACTCTGCCCAGCAAACTGCAGTAAGAAATGTTTGAGCAGCATTCAGTGGACTTGGCTTGCAAATCCTTTCTCATACCAGCAAGCCTTCTCTGACTACTACATACTATAATTTCCTTGTCCCTTGCTGATTCTCACTATTTCCAACCCACTAGTCTATATTTTAGGATAAAATAATTTTATCCACATGTGTGCATGCTTAGACATAAGCGGACATAGGTTTGTACCTGTAGAAGCCAGCAGACAACCTTGGATGGCATCCTCAGGAATGTCGCCCATTTCCCTTGCATCATGAGCTCTTATTGGCTCATCAATTAGGCTATTGAGCAGCTCTGCAGGGATCCTTCTGTCTCTACCTGCATGGTGCTGCGACCTCAACAGTACGCATCTATGCCTGTCATCATTATGTGGGCTCTGGAGATTGAACTCCAGTAATTTTGAATGTGAGACACTTTACCAAGGAATCTATCTCTCCACCCCTAGATTTTAGGATGAAATAAATACAGGGAAATGCAAAAACATGAGTAGATGTCACTACGATGTCAATACATCATAACACAATTTATAAAAGCAAACAAACAAAAAACAAAACCCTAGGGCTTTGGAGAAGACTCAATGGCCAAAAGTGCTTGAACAAGCCTAATGATTTCAGTTTGGGTCCCTAGAACTTAGAAAAAAGAAAGTAGGGGTTGGGGATTTAGCTCAGTGGTAGAGTGCTTGCCTAGCAAGCGCAAGGCCCTGGGTTCAGTCCCCAGCTCTGAAAAAAAAAAAAAAAAAAAAAAGAAAAGAAAAAAAAAGAAAGTACACCCAGTGGCCAAAGTCTCTGAAATACTAGAATCCTACAGAAAATGGGAGGCAGAGGCAGATTTCAGGATGTTCACAAGCCAACTATTGTGGCACACAATGCAGCAAGGATACTCTGTCTTTAAAAATGCAGGAAAATAACAACTGATGGCCAAAGGTTGTCCTCAGACTTCCGCATGCATATCATCATGTGTGTATCTGCATCCACACATGAATACATACACACTTACACATGCATGGACCCACACATATCACACACATACCCCATATTACAAAAAGAATCCCTACTTCCCCAGAAAAAAAGGTTTCATATTCTAAATGGCATGTAATACATAGTGAAATATGAAGATGTGTGTGTGTGTGTGTGTGTGTGTGTGTGTGTGTGTGTGTGTGTGTAGTGAGAGAGAGAGAGAGAGAGAGAGAGAGAGAGAGAGAGAGAGAGAGAGAGAGAGAGAAGAGAGAGAGAGAGAGAGAGAGAGACACTAGCTCTTGGAGAATCAATATATAGAGAGTTCTTTTACTATTTTATGAGCTTTTCATGAACAAAGACTGATTTTTATTCATTTTATATATCTCCTGTGTTCAATTCTTGTTAAATTCAATTATACTTTATTGGTACTCTAAGAGAGAAGGGAATATAACTTCATAACAGCCACACATTTTATTCTGTACTTAATATGTGTTAGCATAGATAATTCTCAAGTTTTCTAAAAGTGCAATAATGTGTTATTATTTAAAGTATATAATATTTATAAGCATTATATGTCATAATATATAGAATATATATTATATATCAAAATAAGATACTGTCATCCCCATTTTACAGAAGAGAAAACTGATTAAAATGAATTGAAGTCTTGTTTGGCACCTCGTCTAAGTGGAAATAACAACATGAAACTCCTCAGGATTGGATGGTAGAGATACTTAAAAATCACTTCAAACTCCCTACTGTGAGGGTGTATCTGTTAGGAATATTAGAAGCCACACCCATAAAGTCTTATTCACACAACTGCCTAAACATGAGCTGAGCAAGGACAAGAATAGACATGCTAACACAGACCATGACCTTGTATAAAGATCTACACTCAACTAAGGATGGATGAGCTATAAAAATAGTCTTTCCCAGGAAGGAACACACCAATTGGTAATCTAATAACACGTGGTCAGCTTTGAAAATAAATATATATGATAAATGAAAAGGAGGCCATGAATTCAAGAGGAAGAATATATATCATAATACATTATTATATTATACATAAACATTAATAATATATTTTTAATTGAATATTTTTTATATTATATACATTGATATATGTGTATATGCATATATATGTGTATATATATATATTTTTTTCACTTCAAAGAAGACTTCTGGGAGAGAAGAGGCACTGTCTTCCAAAACAAACTGTCAGGCAAAAAGCAACAGAAGAACCAGTGAACAGGAAGGTAGCATGTCCCTGTTCATCTCCAGGGGACAGAGCTGTCACCATCTCTGCATGTCCAAAACAAAAGAAAGTATAAAAGGCTCCAGCTACCAGGTTGAACAAAAAATATTGGGGACAGGGGCCTGGGGCTTGGTCCATGAATCCTCACAGGTATTTTCTTCATTATTATTTTTGGAGACAAGATGACCAAAATAAAGAGATTTGTAAAGTTGACAAAAATCACAATTTTCTACAAATTCTTTTGACCTAACCTAGGCAATGACCTCCACAAGGCTTCAGGTTTGATAACATTTATTTCAGCAGTAGCTGAGTTCACTATTAAACAGAGATACAGAGCACAACATAATGCAACTAAATCACTCGTGTAAATATTTAATATCATTGCCCTTTTTCCCTTTTAACAAATCACTATCAAAGGCTAAGCACATAGTAGAAAACAAATTTATTTATTCTATCCTGGAAAAAAAGCTTAGTGCTCATGCATTTTTTTCTATCTAGTTCTCTAAATGACTTTGACACTTGAGAGCCCTTGTGATCAAAGCAGTTTGAAGGGAAGCAATTTTGTAACTATTTAAGAACTGACTTTGCACAATGATCCACAGTCTCCTAAGTTGCCTCATGGTAAAGACTTCAGAGTTAACCCTTCAGACATGTAAATTCTGAAAAAGGTAGATTAAGGAAGAAAAGAAGTGCTATTGGCCTAAAAACACGTTCTCATTTGAGATAAAAGTTGAATATTTATTTTATTTAAAGTCTTTGTAAATAAAATGATAACTATTTTTAACAGAAGGAAGGAAGGATGGATAGATGGAAAGAAGGAAGGAAAGTAAAACAATAAGTGACAATTTGAAACCCAGTTCCTAGACACTAGAGAATAGAAAGGATAATTTTACAGAACCCATCATGCATCTATTCTGCTACATAAGTCATAAACATAGGATACCCAAAAGGAAAATAAATGAGCATAAAGTTATGTTGAAAGTCAACTGGCATCACCATGTTACTTCAGTCAAAATGGAAAAGTCAGCACAACAAATTCTTAAGAGACACAACACTTCATGAAGCCTTGAAACATAGGACAACTTACTGACAATCAGATCTCAGACTATCAAGCTATTTAAGAGAAAACTTTATCAAGGTCACTAATAGATCCACGATATCACTTATATGACATTAGTAATAATAGCCACTCATTAATATTAATAATAATAATCCCTTATAATGCATCAGTGGCCTATGAGTGATCCGTAACAAATGTCATTCAGCAGTGAAGATACCTAAGACTTAGTGCCTATTTGGAGGAAAGGAAAAGAAAACAGTATTAGTGGGAGTCAGGAAGTCTGGTCCAAGTCCTGACAATGCTACAGATGATCAGTTTAACACTCATGTCCTCTCAGCGTGTTTATTCATCTGCAAAATTACAGAGCGAAAGACTAAAGGAATTCTAAGTTTCCTCTCCCTCTGAAATTATATGCTTCTAAGATCTGAGGCAACAAATCAGCATTTTGCAAAGTAACTATAAACCAAATGTTTTTATTTTCTTCATGGCTCATAAATTTCCATCAAATATATAAGAAAGCCCCATGGATCTTTTTATTCATAGCAAAGAACAAACACATCTATCAAAGACCTAAAGGACAAACAGGTTTTATGAGGAATTGGGCTTTTTGTTTGTCTCGTTTAGTTTTTAGTTTAGTTTAGTTTAGTTTAGTTTAGTTTAGTTTAGTTTAGTTTAGTTTAGTTTAGTTTAGTTTAGTTTAGTTTAATGTGGAAAGCTTAAGGAAGAAGACAATGTTCCCTCCTAGAGAGAGGGCGGGAACTCTCCATGGTGCTGAACCCTGAAATGGTATTAATAATTCAGGGATTCCTGTTAGACACTTTGGTATATTAGAACTGGGCACATGCAGATGAAAAAGATCATACTATTAGGGCACTTGTAGTTTCATCTGCTCCTTCTTTAATATTAACAGTACAACCTAACACAATTTTACCAATGCTGTGCCAATTTCTGAAAATAAAAAAATCTTATGAAAGGTTAAAGTAAGTGCATATATGTTCAAAATTCCTGATCACATTAGATGAAATATTAGTGAGATGTGTTTATGTTATGTTAATATTTGTTAATGTTTATGATTCATAAATTAATGTTTTTGTTAGAGGCAAGTTCAAATGTAAGTGGCGGGTGTGTGCACACACGCACGCACGCACGAATGAGCATGTGCATAGGTGATGCCTTAATGGATCCTCCTCCATGCTCTCTTTAATCCGTACTTACAACTCTGGATTAGACTTATTCTCATGGACACTTTAGCATTCCAGGCTCAACTGCCCCATGAATCAGTGTAGAACTAGGAAACTCACTCTAAGCCACAAGTAAGGCCCTTGTAAATGCCCATTATTGGTCACTTGGGAAACAGAGACATTCACACCTCAGTCAGAACGCTACATCTCTATTGCCAGATAAATAAACTCAGACAAATGATCTATTGCACGTGGATCAGTGGCATCCACTTCTTCATGAACAGACAACACATACAAAATCCTCAGCCGTATGTGAAGACACCCCATAATCCTTTACTAAGCCAATGATTCCTAAGCAAAGCATGAGTACTTCTCATCAGGAAGGAGCTTTTTCACCTAAATGTTCACTGTCCAGAAGAAAAAAGACAAAAAAAGAATTTACAGTCAAACTCTCGGTGTTTCAGGATGGATGACCTAAGATATACAGTGGATAGGCATAGCCACAATGACGTGAACCTGCCCCAGATTTCAAGGAACATAAGACTATGCATATATGTGGTAATTCTCTGCTCCTCACGCTGACATCAGCTCTTCCTGCAGTTCAGCAGGCCATTACCAGGAGCACAGTTTACACTCATTATATGGACAACCATTTAAGTACTTAAGTAATACAAACTGGAAGTACTTTAACAAG
Organism: Rattus rattus; assembly: GCF_011064425.1. NCBI lineage: Eukaryota > Metazoa > Chordata > Mammalia > Rodentia > Muridae > Rattus > Rattus rattus. Next base: position 102,121,218 of record NC_046160.1, on the reverse strand, counting down.
ACTAGTGTCTAAACCTGCAGTTGTTTAAACATCTGTGTTATACATTTCACCGTGAAGCAGTAATTTCCCTATTGAAACAAACCTTCCTAAAAATGCTATTCCCAATCAAAACAAAAAAAAAATGTGGTTAAAAGCATTCTTGAGCGAAACCAATCCAAAAGCTTTCTTCTAGAGGCATCAAGGCACACTAGACTTGGAAGGGACTTTAGAGTTGTCTTGTTCCAATTTTCTCCTATGAACATTAGTTTTAGTCTTCGACATTCTTGTCAGAAATAAAAAAAAATTACAGACAAGAAATTCCGTAAGTAACTCTGAAGAGTGCATTTGCCTTCTGGGAGATTCACAATCTGTGCTGTCATTACAAAGGCTTGGTGAAGTCACAGAGTCATTGAAAGCACCGTTGTTTCAAGGGCTGGAGGGATAGCTTAGCCATGGGAGGCTTCGCTAGTGTGCACAAGACCCTGGATTGTTTTCTTCATTACCACACACAAAAAAGGGATAAATTCCATTTAAACCTGCATTTCTAGGAGTGCTTTTGTTCTTGATAGTGTGTGCATTTGTGTGTGTATATGTATATGAATATGTGTGCACATATACACAGAGATTAGATAGATGGACAGACAAGGGTCAATGAGCATTTTTCACAAGATGAAAGAAAAGTATGTCCTAAAAAATAACAAAAGTTCTCCCAAGTTTCATATGCACTTATTTTCCCTTTGGAACTCTTTTGAAGCCAGGCGATATACTAATTTTAAAGAAATATAACATTTAAAGCTTCCCCAGTCAACAAGTAGATGAACGAGCTTCACAAAGAGTGTCCTGTTACGAACACTGCAGGAGTGAGTGGTTTCCTATCAACAGCATAACAGAGGAGTCCCTGTAAGGATGACAGTGGGCTGCAAATCACATCACCAAGTCCATGTTCATAGTTGTCACCAATAATAGAAGAATGTGATTTTTGAAAGCATATGGAAGCCATTTGATAACTTTTAACAGTAACAATGAACAACTGAGTATGGTAACAAGTTCAGCAGGCTCTGGTTGAAAATCTTAAGAAAATGGTTGATTTTCCTATTATGTGTTTATATTTGCTATGTATTTTGTTTCAGGAAAAATGGAACACACACACACACACACACACACACACACACACACACACACACACACCACTCTGAGGTTTGAAATTTATTTTTTGATGGTACCAAGCCAAAGTTCTGACTCTCCTTTCAATAACAGAACTACAGGCATTCCCAAGGCACAGTCATTAGTTTATCTTTAAGTAAATATTTTGATTGTCAGACAGCTTGTTGCAAACAAGGTTTTTTTTTTCTTCCCAAATGCTCATTCCTGGTGCACTCAAGTCAGCTTGCACATCACTCATTTAATAATCTGCGCATGTGCTCCAACGCAAGATCATCCTAAGGCAGCTGAAGAACGGGGCAGGAAAAGCATGCTTTGTGAGCGTTTCATTTAAAAGGACTCCAGAGCACGGGGCCTGGGTTTTCTCTGTTTTGTGGTCTCCGCACTCCATTATCATAAAGCTTAGGAAATGAGCTATTACCCACCACCATCCCTCGTAACTGCTATTACGGAAAATCACACACTCACAAAACAGCATTAATTGTCAGAATTAGCAACCATTTAAAAGGCAGCTGTTCTTTTACTCTTAAATAGGCTCCAAATTTCAGATTCTCCCTGTGTCTTGGCTGCTACATCTATGCCTCTTACACATGCACACACACACACACACACACACACACACACACACACACACACGGCATGCACACACAATGGATCCTTAGGCGAACAATTTTTTATTTCTATATTTTTATGAAAAAAACCCACAGAAAATCCCGTTTATTAGGCAACATTCCTCGCCCCAGTACTTGCCATCATTGTTACAATCGGCTGGAAGGCTTCCAGACTAAGCAGCAGCAGTTTCCAAACCTGCAGGTGGAAAGGCTGTTTTGTGTGGGCCGGGGGTGGGGGTGGAAGAGTAGTATCTCTTTAAGAGTCAACAGTAAATTAACTTGCCCATAAGAGTGAAATAATTAGCAGTTAGTAGCTTATTAAAAGGATGGCAAAGGCCAAGCTGCCATCTGGGATCTCCAGTTTCTTGTGATTGTTATTATGTCAGGATGGGCCAGTATGCAGTTAGCGTTCGCATCGCTGTGCCTGCCCTTCCTTCACATGTAAATTTTAGTGCAAGATGCAACACTTTTAGAATCAGATGTCCATCAGAAATCATTATGAGTCTGGCTCTTTACAAAGCATATGTTCTTTTCCTCCTCTGCTATCCTATTCACTACTAAATGCCTTAGGGTGGGAGGGGGAGGAAAAACCCAATGATATCAATTAGATATGGTCTTTGTGCAAAGGGAAACCTGAGCTCCATCGAAAACAAGGCCAGGCTGCCCCACAAAAGCACAACATGACTGCCTCTGTTTACACACAGGGGAAACCACAATGGCTCTGTCTCTCACAGTTCATCCTTCTTAATGAAGCTAAGTGAAGGCCTGCAGTGGATGGTTAGACAAGCACGCTCAGTTCTGGAGAGGGAATAAACATGGATACTCAACACAGAGTATCAGGACATAAACTTACAGAGTGACAGACACAGCAGAGCTCCTAATCTGGACACTGTTGGCAAGAATGCATATACATATATGAGAATATATGTAAGAATATATTTAATAGTATATGCAGATAGCTTCTTAAACTTTAAGCTGCATGCATGCATTTGATATATTTTACATCGTATTTTATATTTCATATGCTGTATCTCAACGATGATAAATAATACACAAGTTAAAAATATCCTACATGTATATGCACAAAACATATTCACTTTTCTGAGTCTGAGAATTTAAAATGTGGGGGAGTTGAATAACTAAATGATTACCTAACAATTTCCTTTAGAGAAAAAAAAAGCTTAATGTTAAAAGCTGTAGTAAGTAAAAAGAAGTAGACAGTTTAAGCCAGTCTAATGGAGAGGATGTAGCTGAAAGGTACTTTTAAACTCCCACAGAATCTTGACATCAATTGTCAGAGGGTCTGGATCAGGTTTGCTCCCCTCATCCATAGGATTCTTGGTGCCAGCAGGTCGTTGTCACTCCATGAATTTTGTTGAGGCCTCAGACCATTGGCTCTCTGTGAATATTTGTTGGGAGCTAAATAAACCTTGATTTGCAAATGTTGAAGGACAGACTCTATTAAATTCAGTCATAGATCACATTGAAATGAATTATTATTCATTATACCTACAAATGAAAGCTATGCATAGAGAGATATTATACCACAAAAACATATCAGTGAATCTTTGGACAAACTGTACCCATACCCAGATACACAAATACTCCTGCCTTGCATACCTGAGAAAGGGCTCATGACTGAGCCCTTAAACACATAAATAGTTATATCATGTGTACTGTTGTCAATATTTTTCTAGCAGGCAACTCTTAAGTTTTTAAACATGAAATATATCATAAAGATAATACATTGTGACTCAACTATCTTTTGCATTCAAGCAATATCAAAGTCAAGTTCTAATGGGTATACATAAAGACCTGCTATTGAAAACTATACATCCCTTCAGTGCAACCAACTTGACTTGTTACACAAAGACCCATACAAATAGGAAATCTATAAAGTAATTTCTTTTATGTATTATCAACAGAAATTTAACTGAAACACTCCACTAGCAGAGCATATATTTTATTAATATATCTACTGTTCACATTCACAAGTTTTTAAATGTTCCAAAATAAAACAATCATGTAAAAAGATGTCTTCAGTGTTGAATAAAATTTCTGAACAAGGAAAGAAGTAACCCATCCTTCATATTTGAAAGCCCCATTTTAAAGTCATCACTGCTGAAACACAAAGCTACTAAAATCAGGCAATTTACCTCTTAGGTTTCAAAGACACTCATTTTTTTTCCCCAAAGATTTCCAAAACATTCAACGAAGGGAGGTAGAAACATGGAAAGTAGGCTTTTTATTTTTAAGAAAGTGATTTTATTCATTGTTAAGAGGAAAAAAAATGTGGATGAGAAACAAATGAGACAAGAGATGGAAATGTAATGTTGCCTCTATTTTATTATAATTAGATATTTATAGAGCACAGATGAGTTTATTTTCATAATTAGGAGCTGGCATTGCATGTACTAATTTGCATAAATAGTTGGCTATCAAGACAGTAACTTATTTGCAGGGTGCTTGAATCCTAGCAGGGACTACAGGGAGCTCAGCTCCTCGAATCAGTTCCCTTAAAATTATTACCAGCAAAATACAGTCTACATAAAATAATGTGCAAGTTCACGTAGCTTGATTAGCTCCTTCCAGTTTGGCCAGTGTTTATTAGTTCAGCATTGGAAGGCCAACGATCAAGTCTACATGGAAAAAGCACACATAAATAAATCATAGTCTCTAATATCTGAAGGCCAAGAATATATATTTGGCTCAACTAGTCCAGTAAGAGTTTTGTAGGAAAAAGAGAAAGGAAGTCAGGATCCATAGCAATTCATATGATACATAGCCTATCACTCATTGACAGTTATCAAAGAAGAAAACTATCTTTTTACCTGGTCGCTCTCAACCATCTCCATAACTTCTTATACTTGCTTGCACCACTCAAAAAATACCAAACTTTCCAGAATACATGAATGAAACTTTACGATAGTAGCAGAAGGAGAAAGAAAGACTTCCAAAATTGACTGCTATGGATAAAAATAAAATTCAGCATGCTTCTGGTGGATCTCTTCTGCCAACTGCTCACATCCAACAGGAAATCTTGGAGAAATAGTTTACCCCATATCTTTCTATTCAAACCACAGGACAAAAACTTGTTGTTTGACTCATTTGGCAAGTGCTATGTGTACACTATGTATAACCACATTCATCTACACTGTAGATTGTACAATGCTGATGCTATGGGGACAGAATGAAGTAAGAAGCTGACATGTTTTATAAAACACACTTCCAGTCTATCCTGAAGCCCTGGTGAAGCACAACCCACATTCTTCCATACTAGGAAGAGTACTCCAGTTTACCACAGTGTCTGCCACCACCACCTAGTGCTTCCTTCCCATTCTTAGCTCTAGTCTTTACAATAGCTGTAAGGTCTCTGTTGGTTCTGAGGTCTACATCTGTAACTCCTGCTCCAAATTCAATTTCACGGGAAAGTAGCTGATCACTTACCTCAGTGGAGACAGTCTCCAAATGGGCAAGAGAAAGAGGAATGGACCCGAACATGCTCTCAATTCTTAAGCAGAAGTCATGGAGATCATGTCTCAAAGCTAGAAAACGTTGATTTCTGAAGAATTCTTCTGGTCAGCTACTTCTGGGTAAAACCTCTCTTGCCTTTGGCCACATGCTATCTAAAGGCCTCGTGAATGCAGAGGCTGACATTAAGCCTGAACCCCTGCTCAGTTCTGTAGGCTTAACTTCACAGGACTCACTGTTTTATCACCAGGCTTTTAAAGAATGACAAGATCTGAGGCATCTCTATTCTTTTCTCTGACAAACGCTTAAAAATAATTCAAGACCTTCTCACTTTTACCCTGGTATAATCCGCAACCATTTCCTCTAATATTGTATACACAGTACCAAGAGAAGACCCAGCAGCAGAGAGCACTGGAGCCAGAATATGTGCTCTCATCCCATGACCCTTGGTACTCCTTTGATTAGTGGGTTCTGGAAATAAGGATAGCAGTAAGGGGTGCAAGCATCTGAAGGAGAATGACCCCATTAACAACATCACAACTGAAAAATCAAACACTACCTATTTCTACCCCCATATCTAAAGCCAATTGTTTGATTTAGTTAAACATTACCCAATTCTATTGGCAGCCATCATGTATAGCTCTGAACCAAATTCTGAGCTCATGAAGTATGGCTGTCAGTGATGGCCAAGACACAGCCACTTATACTTTCCTGGGGGTAAATGATGATGCATCATTCAAGACAGTTGGGTAGAGGCACTGTATAACAGAAGCATGAAGTCTGACAGACATAAGAGATTGAACCTTGGGATAGGAGAAGGGAAATGGGTATACAGAGGCATTTGGACAAAAGGGAAGAGCTCAAAGAGAAGCTTACAGGAAGGAAAAAGCAATGTGGGTTGACATAAAGGGCACTGGAGGCGGCTCTAGGAGGCTGAAGAGTTGACAGAAGTCTCAGTGGGACCAGGTCACATGTAAAGCCTAAGACAGAATATCTCGACAATGACTCCATGAGAGTCCACCAAAAGCTCCTTGAGCTGATGAGCTACGTGAAAGGATTTCAATTTTGCTTCATTTTCATTTTGCGGAAAATGATTGACAGCAAGATAAAGGCTAGAAACTTTGAATTCCTTCCTCATATCACACATTATACTAAACACATCTGGACATTAGCCAATGAAAACATTGCCTTCCACATACTTGCAATCTATAGAGAAAGAGTGGCCCGATCCTCAATAAGTTTAATACAAGTTATTAGAAAGATGGAGGGAAAGCTCAACACTGCATGCAATGTTCAAGGACAACATGAAGTCAAACAGAATTCTAAGTGTGAGTTCTGATAGGAGGAAGATCATGGAGAAGGGCTCATTAAGAGAAAGGAGAGCTGACAAAGTAAGAAGTCTTACAAGGTAAGCTAGTGGTCTGTATGTCTGAAGCAGTAATTTTGTATGGAAACACAAGGGTAAAGGTTAAATTAGGAAAGCAAGGCCACACTGGAGACTGCTCTGGAAGTGAAGTGGCTAATCCTGTATCCCACATGGTAGACAGAGCTTACAGAGTTCTTGATCAGTGGGCTGACTGGAAGCAAAAAGCAACCGGGAGACAAGCTAGGGTAATGACCTAATAAGTTCTGGATGCAGACAGAGATGTAAAAGTCATTCTAGAGCCAGTCACAGAAAACTCTCTCTGCTGACTGCCTTGGAGGGGGAGCCTTCATGAAGGAGGAAGTTAGTAAGCAGTTACTGTTGGTCAAGCCTGGGTGGTGAGGAAGATGGGGTATTGGAAAAGGAAACTGGTTTTGAAGACAAATGACATTAAGGTTGACTCTGGACATATTGCGGTGACAGTACTAGGTAACATTTATATGGATATATGTTACAGCAAATGTAAGGTGACAGGCTAGAACTTAAGGCCAATCAGAGTCTGAAAGGCAGATAGAAGGAAAGTACGTGAGATCATCTTTGTTATCTCAGACAGAACACACAGAGGGATTCTGATTTGGATTTGATTCTCATTTAAGTCACCTAACATCTCTCTGAGTCTTGTTATCAGAACTATTAAACATAGATAATGTCACCACAGACCTCAGAATAGTAGATATTAAGTATGAAAAGACTCACAAAGCACAGAACACAATGGCCAGCACACAGGAGTATAGGTAGTAGTGATGGTGACAGCAATGACCTGCAGAAAGACCATGGGTGCAAAAGTCCACAGATACCCAAATGCCATTTCAGGGGGATGTTTAGAGGAAAAGATAAAAAGTCATGAGGAAAAGAGAGGAGAGGAGATAAGAAGAGAGGAGAGGGTACCACACATTTTCAATTAACTACATCATGAGCAAATAGTGGGTGGCTTCACCTATAAAGTGGTCTCTGGCTATTGGCCTCTTCCTCGTCCCCACCTACTCTTTACTGAAGGTGTCAATCCAGCAATGGGTTAAGGGTTCAGGGTAGCACATTTCTGAGAATGAATCCACTTGGGCTTAGCATTAAAGGAGTTGTCAAGCAGCCTTAGCATTAAAGGAGCTGGCTACTATCCAAGCTCAAACGGGAAAGAGCCAAAACACTCCCAAGGCAGTTGTACAGAAAACACAAAACCGAAATGAGAGATGACCAGTTTACCAAACAAGTCCTCGACGGAGCATTTTGAATACCTTGTCAGGCCCGTCTTTGGGTCATATCCTCACACCAGAATTCACTCACTCTACTTATGCTATTCAGCAACTTTTGAAGGAAACAGCAGTGCACCCGCCCACCAAGACGAGGGAGAATTATCCAGGAGGGGAGAACTGAATGGAGATTCATATTTATAATTTATCAGCTAACTTCTCTTTCACTCCTGCACAACTAATCTAATCTTAGCAGATGAGCCAGGTTCTCTGGGCTTAGCAATGAATGAATGCATCTAGCCACCCAAAGTGTAGAGGCATAGTGAGGTGTAAGAAGCCCACCCACATATTTCGTCGCCTCTCCTCCTGACCACCTGGCAGAAGGCGGGCTTCGTCCACTCACATCCCACATCACCTGTCTGCTCTTCCCCCTGCCAGGGTAATATAGTTCTGTTTTTACAGTTTGCCATGTTTCCTCAGTTCCACCTTTCTTAGCCTACTGCCCCTAGTCTTAATATTCCATCTCCCACAAATACAAAAATTGCAACAGTGAAGGAAAGAAGAGTGATAGACCACCCCAAAAATCTACAGTTAGTAAAATTAGGCAATTCTCCAATCCTCTCCCTTTCTCTTCCATCACCATCCCAGTGCTGCTGATACCCCAAACTCAGTTATGTATAAAATCCAGCAATTATGGGACATCTTGTCCTACCTCCCCTGTGCCTGAAATATACATCCCAAGAAAGGATCTTAGAACACTCTCCAATGCATTTCCACACAGCAAGTCCACTTCCAGAGACCCTATTCCTGTTAGACACCATATAATACCATGCTTAAGACTGGCTTTCGGGAAGCAGAAACATCCCTAACATTTAATACAGGGTTCACTGAAGGATAGCAATGACAAAAACTTTTTAATCTTTTCCATGCTGTTAAAAGCAATAACTTCTAGCAGGTCCAATATAGTCATCAAATCAACAGTTCCCCCCCTAAACAAATAATTCAAAAATGCACATTGATAAGTTAATAGAATGGTAAAAAATAAAGTCATCTACCTTTACTTCTACCTACAGAAAGGAAGCAGAAGGTCCAGATAAGGAGAGGAAGCATGGAGTCCACCATGGAGGCGGCAAGAGAGAGCAAGAGAAAGAGAGTGGACATCAGCACGCTGCAGACACACTGAGAAATAACATACATGGCAAATCACAGGACAGACAGCACAGGAAGTTGCCCCACAGCATCCTCAGAAGTCAGCATAAGCAAATGCATGATGGGAGGCTTAAGGATCAAATGCTGGAGCCAGCCAGGCTGCTTCCATTGGCTTCACGTTCAAGCTTCATCCATTCATTTCTTCTCAGTTCTCTCCTTAGAAACATGGCAAAGTCCTCATGCAAAGAGCACTGCACAGCTACATGGATGTGAGAGTGCACACATATAACAAATCTTACAAAACATGGTTAGGAAAAGTCTTTTGAGAATCTTGGTTCTCTTACATTTTCCCAACATTCACATGAGATATGAGGACCCAGAGTGTGACATACAATATAAGAGGTGTACACGCAACACACATAAATACCACATGTATTCGTGGACATTAAATACTAATTCCTGGGATTTAGTGGGAGCTGAGCAGAAGCCCCTATCTACTATGTGCAGAAGGAGGGCATGGGGCATTGGTAGTGAGAAGAATGAAGTTTTTTTAAGTAGTCATTATAGGGGGAAGAATGGATAAGAGGGTGGAAAAAATGAGAGGAAAAAGGAATAGAGAAGCCAAAGGGTTTTCTTAAGTCAAATTAAGCCTCCAATAGAAACTTTAAAACCTCAGCAGTACCATCACCCGGAAGAATTCTGCATCTTTTCCTGAAAGCCCCTCAAAGGAGAAATTCACAGCATCTGTGTTTGCATAATTCTTTTCTTCTTTTCTAGAAGGGATACTAGCTGGGAGTGTGGTTGTACTCGAGTGCCCCACAAGTATACATATGGTGTTAGAGTAAGGTATAATAGAGTCACCAAGTGCTGTTCATACCAACAGCAGGATCTAGCCTTTCTAGGATGTGTTTGTGTCTGAAATAAGCTAAGTTAAGATCACATCAGCCTATCCTCATGCCCTGTGATACTAGCAATATGATATGTGTAGTACTTGGAGGCACTTGAAATGCTGGGAGACCTCACAAGGGGATCCCAGGAGCAGAAGGCTGAAGAACACAGGAGAAGTCCTGCCATCAGAACTGATGTCCTGCTTTTACGATGTTATTTGTCATCAAGTTTGGACCTTTAAATTCTGGAAAGTCATAGAACTCTGCTCTTCTTACTTCAAAGGAAAAGGCTTCTGTTTCTCAAAACTGTGCAAATACTAGGTCTATATCAAGGCTGTCCTCTACTCATACTCACTTGTTGGGAGTACTTATTTCTCTCACCTAGCTACAGGAACAGACAGCCCTCATTCTAGAAACCCTGGAGAACTCACCTGACCCTCCCCTTCAGATTGACAGTAATTTCTGTAAAACCAACACTGTCTTGAAATTTATGGAGTCCACATCTTGGCTCACACTGTGAAAAACACTTATATCAGAGAAGCATAGTGATTCGTTCAAGATATCCTCAACTGGCCATCTGCAATTGCTAACCAATGTCTTTCAGCCCTGGATGGTTACTTGATCTGGTGTAATCTCTATGGCCAAACCATCTGATGGGTTGATTTGAGAGACTAGGATTCAGGAAGTGGCCGTACATTCTCAAAGATCAAGAAAAAAGTCACATGTGGTACCACATCTTTCTTTACTTTTATTCCCCCAAAGGAGAATTGAGTCTGATAGGTGTTTTGAAAAGAAACAGATAAGAAAAATTAAAGAGCCGTCTTTTAGTGATAGGGCAAGGCAGGTAGACCAATCTTGCAATCACCCCAAGGCTTGGAAGAAACACAATAGTAGCAATTGAACAGTGAAGCAAAAGACAATTTTAAGTGGGCTCAGTTCTCAGATCCTGATTTGGGCTGATAATGTGGAAAATTTTTACTTAGGAGAAAAGGCTTCATTCACAGCCCACCCCATGCCTAACCGAGCTGAATTTCCTGCACACTTCATTCCCTGCATATTTGAATATTTTAGGTTGCAGATGCTGAATTTACAGATCTTTATATGCAGTTTTCTTCAGGGTGTATAATGAGTTAGAATCCTGCCATAAGAACATTAGCATGTTCTTGTGGTGATTCTTTTTTCTTTCTTTAATATAAAATTTAAAACATTAAAACCCCCAAATGGCTTCTTTTGACCAGGAAGGATGGAGTATCACTAAGATAGCAGCGGAATGGAGGGGTGGACATACGGCAAACATTTGCCCAGAGTCAAGTTCAAGGAGAAACCTAGATCCTTGCTCCCAAGCTGGGCCCCAGCCTGGGGCCAGGGTAAGAGCAGGAGGAAGTTAATCGCCTGGTTGCTCTGAAATTAGCTTCATTCACCCCCATTATCACCGCGTCATGCCTTGTTTCATGCTTTCCTCTTAGAGGCAGCCCAGCAGGGCAGCTGTCCTGCCTGGCCCAGATGACAAATGGTGAGGGGCAATGGAGAAGCTGAGAGTAGGAGGTGGGATACCATGATGCAGCAGGAAAGGTGTTCCTCCACAGCAGAGTGACCCCTGCTGCCAGCCTGGCCCACAGCAGGAGGCACAGGCAGCAAATGGCCTTCTGTGGAGGAGGCTCTGAATGAGCAGCCAGAGGTGCAGAGGCAAGCAGTTCAGGCATCTCAGGACCACAGCACAGACACCTACCTTGTTCACTCATCATAAGATGGGAGAGGCCTGGAGGGGCGGGAGAGAGAGAGAGAGAGAGAGAGAGAGAGAGAGAGAGAGAGGAGGAGGAGGGGAGGGAGGGAGGAGGGAGGGAGGAGGGAGGGAGGGAGGAGAGAAGAAGAAAAAAGAAAAGATGGTTAAAATCCCAAAGCAATCTTCTCTAAATTCTTGCACAGAAAAAGAAGTATTGACAGGACACATGTACACCCACCAGCATGCACACCTGAACACCAGCCCCCATGCTATGGGAGACGCTGGCCCTCCCATCTAAAGAGCAGGTTTTGGATAATACCAAGGGCTTTCTTTTTATTGTTATTCTAGGCAATCTGAAGGATTTGAGATAGATCTACTAAGATTAAGTCTCTGGGAAAGAGACTCAAAGTATCAGGTAACGGTTTCTTTCTTTCAAATTACTTGCATCAGTAATACATGTTCACTGCAGAAACCGGGGTAAGTCCAAAGGATAAACAAAGAAGACAATCAGTTATAATCTCACCATCCAGAGAGTACCATGCATTTCTTTCCCTACACATTGTATTGTTCTCAACAGAAATTGTATGATATTGAACACATCAACAGACTTCCTACTTGTAAGGATTGCTCAAACTACCTTAAGACCATTTCTGTCTTATTCACCTTTGCCAGTAATGACCGTACTCCATTCAGATGTAGACTCTTCTGATGTATTAGAAGGCCCATGTTCCATGAGGAAGAGCAATCCCTTAACTGAATGGGTTAAAGAAGGCCTACAATGTTCCTATAAACAATTAACGGGACTTCTGGAGCGTCTTCACCCGAGGCAAATTCAGCTACAGCACAAGAAAACCATCAGCTCTGATAAACCTAATAGAAAAGGTTTCTAACCAATAGCAAACTGCATGAATTGTTTGCTCTTAAGCTGTTTCTGTACCAGGGAAAACATTTCACAAAACCCAGATCACCCCGGAGATCTTCTACTAGCAAAACTCAGGGATATAGAGGATTAATAAAGGACAAAAAGCCCTCTAAAGTATGGAAATCTCTGAATGTTTTGGAGATTACTAGAGATTTAGAAAAGTAATCAGGGGCTAAATGTAGGTCAAGAAACTGACTTTTAAAAGATCAGTGATATATTAAATACATAGATGCACGTGCCATAAATGTCACAGAGTCTATTTTTTTAAATAAATTTCATTAAACTATAATCATATTTTAAAAGCTCAGGTTCTGGCATTCAGTGTGGTAGGAGCAGGATTAACAGTCATGGGGGAATGGAACTATGCCAAGACAGGTGAGCCTCACAATTTACTTTGTTAAAAAAGAAAAGAAATATGCTCTCTTTTTCTTTTTCTTTTTCTTTTCTTTCTTCTGGTCTTCAGGGCAGAGGAATAGAAGGGAGAGAGCGGAAAGGAGCTTAGATTTGTGTAAGAGATGGTACACAGAAACAACATTTCCACCATAGCTGATGCTTCTGGGCCAAGTCCTAGGTACCAGTATCATAGTCAAAAAAGCACAAAGGACAAAGGATGTGGGGGCAGGTGTGGGCGCCTGTGGAAATAGAAATGACAGGGAGGGGGTATACACAAATCCAGAGATCTCTGTCACCTTCAGGAAATAAGAGTAAAGATCTGGAAAGATTTCTCAGAATAAAACAGGGGGGCATAAAAGGCTTTTTGGTTAACTTTGGGTGGGGGACGACTAATTTACACCTGAGACTGAAGATATTTATAGCTTCAACAGGAGTAGGAAGGAGATGCAAGATTCCATCTGATCCAAAAATGTATGTAGCATTTCCGCCATGAAGAATAAATTGGCTATTTTGTGGTAAAAGGTACGAAGGCATTAGAGAAATCCACCAGTGGGACTCCAGCTTATGTGTTTCCTAAAAATATAAAGATAAAGAGTAAAGATCTAGGGCTACATGCCAACTATGCTAAATTAGAATCCTGGGGTGGAGTAAGGGCTGGGCAAGACCTGGAACTTAAATCAGTTGCTCACAGGATTCCTATGCTCATAAAACTTTGAGAGCTACCCCTTTACAGTGGCAAATAAATCAAATGTTGGTAAATTAAATTATATGATAAATGCAGTAAGAGGAATTGGATGTTTAATGGAACCCTGCTGTGGATCCTTTTGCCTTTTGTGAAGGGAAGAATCCTTTTAAAATGCAAATAACCTACCACTGTGTGTGTGTGTGTGTGTGTGTGTGTGTGTGTGTGTGTGCTTTTTTAATTCAAATATGTACTTATCAGCTTTTATTAGGCTACCTACATCATTGTAGCATTATCAGTCAAGGAAAAATGTTCATCTTCTACCTTCTCTAAAAAGCTTTAAGTAGACATATCAAGCCAAGAATGCAGGCATGGAATTGTAACGTCAAACTTTGGTGTTGATGAATGGAGCAAAATAGACAATCACACCAGGAACCAACAAGGATGAAAGAAGGGAGAAGGCCAGCATATGGTTTGTTTCTTATTTTACGTCTTGTAAGAAGAATCTTACTTTATTATTAAGAGCCATATATTAATTTTTTCTTGTACAAATCTATCCTCTAAGATTATAGAATAAAGTAACCATTAATTCTGGAATAGTCTTTTCTAATCTAGTTTCTTTTCTACCTCAAAACACTGTTTGCCATTTAAAATGTCAGCAATAATCCAAGAAAAAAGAGGTCATGAGTTAGGGTGGGGAGAATGGAAAGGGTTAGAAAGAAGAAAGGAAGGGAAGAAATGATGGAATTATATTTTAATTTTGAAAATAGCAAATAAAAAAATTTCAGCTCTTTTAACAGCTAATGAAGGTACCAGCCACCCATACACCAATCTAATGAAGTATTCCTATATGCAAAGACCAGGGAATGAAAATACAAGTACAGCAAATTCCTTGGCCTCCAGGAATTTAGCAACTAGCAGGGAAGGAGTGTGTGTGTTTATATTCACACAGATGGCTTGATACTGGAGCGTGACAGTGTAGGAAATTTAATAAGTGGTTCTAGAGCCAGATTAGAATCTCATCTCTGCTACTTTATACCTTGTAACTTTAAGAAAATTATTGTATGTTTCTGGACTTCGATTTTTCCTATCTAGAGAATATGGGTAACTATGATCATTTCACATACTGCTTTGAGATTTAAATATAATAATGTAAATCTATGTCAATGATTCTCAACCTTCCTAATGTTGAGACCCTTTCATGCCTTTTCATGCTGTGATGATTTGAACCATACAATTATTTTGTTGCTACTTCATATCTGTAATTTTGCTACTGTTGAATCATAATGTAAATATCTGATAGCCAATCCCAAAAGGGGTCAAGGTGAGAAACACTGTCTTTCTCATGAGAAAACATGCCTACACATGGTAGGAGCTGTGTAATAATTGCTGTTAGGCCTACTATGCTATAAAAATTATAGCCACACAGAGAAACATTTGCGTATTTACTGTCTGACACTCAGTATATGCTTGAGAGCTGAATGAAAAAATTAATAGGGAGTATCTAATAGCTAGGTATCAAATTATGAATCCAGGCAATAAGGCAAGTAAGGACTGATAAGAGGATGCTGCTTATTCAGAGAAAGTTCCTGCATAACAGGGAGACTTGAAATATGCCTTAGCCATTGCTTAAGGACTAGGGGTATGGCTCATTTTTACCTTAATCTTGTGAACATGAACACTTGAGTTTGAGCTTTAGAACCCACATAAAAATGCCAGACATTTTGGCTCATACTTGTAATCCCCAGAAAGGGGAAGACAGAGACAGGAGGATCCCTGAAACTCACTGGTTGCCCAGTCTAGTCTAGCCTAATCTGTCAACTTCAGGTGAATGACAGACACTATCCCAAAGGAAGTAGACAATCAAAGTTATTCTTTGTCCACCCCACCCATCCTCCACATACCTACGCACATGTAGGCACATATAAATGCATGCATACACATGCATTTAAAAATGGCTTAAAATTTAGAGAGTTAGCATTCTGGGTAGCATCAACACTACCCTGTTCTGATTTCCAGAAACAAGGGCACTTTTGGGCACATGGCAGGTATATAATAAATAGTGTACTCTATTGATAAAGGAATGGACACATATAATTAGCTTATATTTTAAAAGTAGATAATCCTAATAATCTAAACATGGAAGCCATAAATTTCAAGACTCAACAAGAAAATGGACTTAATCTTACAGCTGATGGGAGACACTGAGGGTTTATGGGCAGGCAAATGACCTGGAGAAAACAACACTGAAGAAAATGACTATTGCAACAGCATGGATAAATGAAAGGAACAAAACAAAGGCAGATACAGGGTAAAGTTGAAGAGAAAGAATTTTCAAACAACAGTGTCCATCAAGCATTTAGCATTATAGTACAATGGTATGAGAGGGGATCCAGCTGAATGTAAAGACTTAAAACATTCTCTTCATGGTATAGGAGGTAAATAAGTGAGGGAAGCCCAAAGGAAACAAGTTACGTCTTAACCTTGTAAGGGTGGGATAGTTGTCTATGGATTCAACATTATTCTAATTATATTTTTTCAAAATAGAGCTGTATGGTGTCCATAAAAAATAATGCTCAAAAAAATTAAAACAAGAAGCATATAATTAGTAAGAAACAGAATGGGAGCCACACTAGATATAGGTTATATGTGTGGTTCATGGAGAATAGGTTAAAATGAAAATGGGCTTTCTGGTCAACCTCAGGACTGTTAAAATGAATGCTAATATCAGTGAATCCCATGATCACACATCTAGCTTCAGAGCTAGCTTGCTGACTTGGGTTAAAATATGGCATTCATTCTGGATCTGACATTCCAAGACTGTCATAAATACATAAGCTGAGTCAAGGGCCCATGGAAATAAAGGGGGTTATAACTTTTTAAAACAACCTTAGATTTTTGGATTTAAACAGAGACTAAATTATGACTCAAAACTCAATTCAATGAAAACCCATTTAAGACAGGTGATATGGAGCAGGAGATATGAATAAATGGCTATATGATTGGCATGGCATTAAGAATTGCCAACAATAGGATTCTTAGGCAACTGCAGTACCTTTTAGGGAATATTTACAACAATAATAGAAGGAAAGAATTAAAGTGTCTTCTATCTGAACCCTGACAAAGTGCTACTCTGGCTGGATCTAAGAACAGTCTGGATCCCAACATAGATACAGAATGATTCCCTCCTCTTTTCCTTTAAGTGGCATTTGTGTCTGTATGTCTGTGATACACAGGTTGTCAGAGTATATACTAGAACAAAAGGAAGAAAATATCACCAATCAGTAAGACATGCAAAGTTGAAATGCCTTGAAACAGACTGCAAATCATATGTAAAGTATATGCAAAAAATACATATGGCTGCCTAAACTGTTATACCCTTGGGGAAAACCCCCATGGAGATAGCTGATTTTGCCACTCAGGAAAAATGGAAATGACTATGAAAGCTAAGTCATTTATCAGCAGCTGTGGCTATGATGAAGCCTGTCATGAGAATGACTAATTCAGAGACTAAAAACCATTTATTGAAACAGGCAAGAGAAGGATACTACTATGTTCAGGAATCAGACCAGAAAGTTAAAGATCTCCATTATTTAAGCTAATGTTCTCTCTCTCTCTCTCTCTCTCTCTCTCTCTCTCTCTCTCTCTCTCTCTCTCTCTCTCTCTCTTCTCTTCTCTTCTCTTCTCTCTCGGTCTCTGTCTCTGTCTCTGTCTCTCTCTCTCTCAAAATAGTATTATTCCATCTAGATAAGATGGTTTCCAATCTATTTTTCCTTCCTTCCTTCCTTCCTTCCTTCCTTCCTTCTTTCCTTCCTTTACCTGACGGGGTGATTGAGAAAGTATTTCATAAAAGGACAGAGGAAGATAAAAGATTCAGGGTGGAGAAAACAAGTTATATCTTCCAGGATTTTTAATTCATTCACTTTCAAGATAATTTCACCCAAGTGATAAATTCCCATTTATCATCTTTTTTTAATGTATTAAGGGAGTGACATTAAATGTCACTATTTGTTGCAAGCACCAACACTGAATTCTTACAGAGCCATGAGGAATTTTTTAATTACATAAAATCAAAAGGTAATGGAAACATTCACTTTGCATTTTTAGAAAAACGAAAGAGACAGTGAATATGGAAAGGCTGGCAAAAATCTTGGCTGTGATGACCTAGTCTCTAGAGCAGGGTGACTGGGAATTAGGGAAAGTAGGGGGAAAAATCCTCACACTGAGACTTGCATTTTAGAAAGTGAAGTAGATTAATATATATGTCTAATCCTTTTTCTTTTTTGCATATAATTCATAGGTTTGTATTTATGAACATCTGCCTTTGGGATCAGAGGTTGGTGTCAGGACACATACTCAAGCACTGTTATACCTTATTCACTGAAGCATTGCTACTCAACCAAAGCCAAAACCTATCAGTATGGCTACTCTTACCAGCCAGCTCATTCTGGGGATGCCCTGTCTCCACCTTCAGAGGTGGGAATTACAGGGGGGCCACACCATCTACTCAGCATGTAAGTGGGTTCTGGTGTTTTATAGATCTGAATTCTGCTCCTCGTTCCTGAGGAGTAAGTGTTTAGCCACTAAGTAGTCTTTCCAGCCACAATATATTTCTATTTAAACATGAGGTTCTTCATTTATGGGACAATGTCTTGGGGTTATTAAACCATTTCCTTCTTGATGATACAAATCTAGACATAGACATATTCAAACTCAGCTTTTTTGACATTATTGTATGAGAAGATCATCCACACAGACAGATTAATGATCTCCTCTCAAAGACAGGAGTGTGGTGTACAAAGTATTTGGAATAAAGGATGAATGAGGTATCTAGGCTATAGTTTGCCACATTAGATGAAACAGAGGTATGAGGTGTCATGACAATGCTTAAAGGAAAGAGGAAGCAAAGATTTACTTAAGTCCACAATTGCTCAAGACCAGCTCTTCTCCAGGCAATTCCTGACCTTCATTATAGACTGTAGTCTCCTTTTCTCCCAGGAGTTCGCTCTTACTGACAGTCTACCCCAGGACTGACCCATATTTTGATCAATGATTTAGACAAGAATATTAATAGATCACTGTCTAGATGTTGTGATGACCTATAGCTCAGATGAATAGATAATTTACTAGTTACTATAATTAGGATCCAAAGAATGGAAAAAGACAAAAAATGAGATTTAATTTTAAGGGATAGGCTTGTTGGTATGTGCTCATAGTCCTAGAACTCAGGGGCTGAGGAACGAAGATCATAAATTTGAAGCTAGCATAGGCTATATAGCATCTCAAAAAATATCAAGGGGTAAATATAAATTCTGGCACACAAGCAGAAATCTGTATCTCCAACACTCCAGAAATTAAAAAGTTCAAGTCTCCTCTCCTCTCAGGACTGACTGTTAATAAACACATGGTTTAGGGTCAGAGGATGGGATCATATATTAGAAATGTCATGAGCCAGGTAGATAGAGGATAATCAGAAACTCAAAAACCATAGCAAATGCATAATGGCTGAAAGAACTTTCATGTTCTCCCAGATATTAGAAAACTAGGTAAAGATATGAGTACCACTGTCAATCATTTTAAAAGCTGTACATGCAATACGAAGAGACATACACATCCAGCATGAGCAGAAGGTGGAGTGAGGAAGTAACGGAAGAGAATCCACAAGATGCTTTAAGAACTAACTACTCCAAGCCCCCATAACACTAAGATCTATGAACACAAATAGACCAAGCAACATAGTACATGAAATCAGATGAGGATCTTAATATCTGGCTCATTCTGACCTATTATAAAATAACAATTTTAATTGGTTCAAAGTACAATTCTAAGAATAATACCCATGACCACAATGGTAGGTTTCAAGGATAGCCTACTACCATTCCAGGTGAGCTATACAAGCTTCTAGATGACTCCCCAACATAAATCCTGAGCTAAAACTTGAGAAACCACCTTTTCTACAAACTTGGCATAGTGCTATAGATCAGTTGAACAGGCAGACTGCAATGGTGGCGGTGGCAGCAGTGGCAGTGGTGGTGGCAGAGGTTGTTTCCAGAACACAGGAAAGAAGGGGTCCTGATACTAGTTCTTTAAGCAGGGACCAGCTAGACACATGTCTCTAATTCCCTTTGTAGGGTAAGAGCTGAATTAGATGCTCATTGTTTGCCTCGAGGCTAACTTTGCTCCGATGGCATGGTGACTGAATTAAACAGTATTGCTTCCAATCATGACAATGAGTCATTGACAGCATCAATACGGCATAATCACAGGTCAAAGGCTTTTACGCAGTCTCCTGATCCTCCTGTTAGTAGGTAGAAGAAGTGGCAAGACTTCCTTCTGAATGAATGCCAGAAATGGCAAAGAGACGAAAGCATCCATGCTTTGCTCTGTAAGGGTTAAAGGATCAGCAAGAATGACTTTCAGAAAAGACTCATCCCACAATAGAGAAAGTCCTTGATCTCCCTGTCACGATGTTCTCTGAAACTGCTCCTCATTCATGACTAACATAAGACTAGAAAGAACAGTTGATGTCCCAATGAAAGAACTGCATCCAAACAGATCGTGGCGTGCCAGATTTAACAGAATCAAAGAGGGGCCCCATGCTAAGTGAAACAGAGCAACTGTGCAAATCCAGGAAGGGGGAAGAAATGGCTTCACGGTCCACACAAAAATAGTAAAAGGTTTCACTGACTTCAACTTCGGCTTAACACTATAGTCATTAAAAGAAAGCTAAAGTGTTTGGTGCTGCCCTGAATGGGTGCAGATTCTAGAACAAGGGCAATAGAGCTGCCTGCAATGAGCTGATACCAATCACACCAAGAGAACTGTATACTGTGTGGGCAGCCTTCTGCAGAATGGGCCCAGAGAAGAAAGAAAAGAAAAAGGTCATTTTTCGGGGAGCAATAACACAGCAACCAAGATGAAAGAATAAAAACCCTTAGATGAGAATAGCCAAAGAAACTGGAGATGTGTTAGTCCTTAGAAAAGAAACTCCTCAAAGACAAAAGCCTTGACTTCAAACACTCAGACTGTAATTAGATCTGTCCTGTGGGTCTCCAAGGCCCAAAAGCCACACAGGTGTGGAAAGCTGTAGTAACTGAGGATAAGAATGAGCTCTAAAATATTCTGCCCTGCTGGAACAGAATGAAAAGTCCAAGGGATCAATGAGCTGCTCATTGCCAAAGGGATTCAAAGTAAGTGTGAATCAAATTTTACAAAAGAACTCCAAATTTTGTCACTGAGTCTTGATGACCCAATCGGTCCTTTCCATCCAAAACAAACTGATTTCTAATAAGATCCTGTGGCAAGCAGTGGGCATGCAGCATGGAGAAGTCTCTTTCCTCAAAGAATAAGACACTCCCCTCACTGCTGGAAATCATGGGGGCACAGAAGGAAGATATGGGGGAAGGGTAAATTGTGAGGATGGTAGCCAGATAGCCTGATGTCACTGGAACACAGAGGGAAATGACTCTCCTGCTCTCTTTCTACCTCCCTCCTTCCTCTGACATCCATGTGCATGTAAGATTAAGAGTGAAGTGCCACACCCCTCATCTTCCACCTGACTTTTTCCTCAGCAGCGGTTCTCTAATTTTGGCCAGGTCAGACTCACCTGGGAGAACTCTTTCTGTAATGAGACTGGTTCTTCTTATTAACTCTCCAGGCCATCGAGGTGCTTTGCAAACCTCTGCTCTCTGTAATCCAAAGTGTAATTCAATTCCCAGCTCTACCTCAAACTCTGAGCTATGGGATAAGTTAACTTTTGTAGGCCTCTTTCTAACGTGTCTATCTCTCACCTATAAAACATGCCCCAGAACCCAAGGCAACAACACAAATCGCATGCAACACCACAAAGGAAGCACATGGCACAGTTCACAGTCCACAGCAAGGGCTTGAAAACCTATAATGTCTGTCCAGGTTTAGAAGACGGATCTGTTCAGGGCACCTCTCTGACCCCTCCTGTATCTTGCCAACATTTTGAGTGACTGGTAGATTGATTTGAGATAAACCTTACTATGTAGTTCAGGCTACCCTTGAACTGACAACGTTCTTGTCAGAGCCTCCCGAGTGCCCCGAATTACAGGTGTGTACCACCCACCCAAGCCCTGCATCGTTTCTCTAATAAGCTGGCAGCACTAGTGGACCCTTGCCCACTGCATCCTCAGATGTTTCCATTTGTATTCAGTCAGCAAAGCTGCTACACAAGGGAACTCACTGTCCTGGACTCTGGGCTTCATTCCATCTCCCACCCCTCCTGAGGCCTGGCCCAGCAAACTGGCCAGCACAGCCTATGTCCTTACCAGACCTCCATAGTTGGTCTAAAGCCTGATTAGACCCCCATGAACGGGCTATGTGACTTAGCTGGGTAAGGCGGAGGATCTATAGCCTCATTTTCCCCCGAGAATAACTATTCTATGTTCTTATCAATGGTGTTCTGAGTAGCACAAATCTGTGCACGGATTTTCCCATATACCACAGGACGCTTGGAACTCACTGTCCTTTCCTCCTAAATGCTTCTGGTGCCTCTCATCATTGAAGTAACAAAGAAGCATCCCACACATGTATCTGATGACCTCAGACCATCGTAAGCTGTAGGATGTTGCTCTAACTCTCATCTTGCCCTCCAGAAATGATGGATGAAATGTGTCTGAAACCATTGGTATGGTGTGCCTTTTTAACATCGCTCTTTCCCCTCACTCCACTTCCTCTTCTTCTTTCTTTCCTCCCTTTGACAGAGTCTTTATATACTATATAGTCTGTTCTCAGACTCATTATGTAGCCTAGGCTAGCCTTGATCTCATGATTCTCCTACCTCAACCTCCTTAGGGCTGGGGTTACAAATATATACCACCACCACTGGCCTAGGTCTGCCTTTCTAAGACAATAAAGGAGAAGGTGTTAAAAGTCTTTAGAAAGCTTCAAGATTGCGATTTTAAGATAGCCAAAGACAGAAGCAGTCTTGGTAACAGCCCCTTACTCATCCCATTACAGCTATGAGAACCAAAGTCTTCCCAGACCTGGGCTGGGCAACTGGATAGGAAGTGAGCATTGTTGGTCCAGCCAAGTACCCGCTCCAATCCAATTATATTCAGCAAAGATGAATTTCTCTGTAACCTGCATCTCCCACCAAGCTGGCCTAAGAAGAGCACTGAATACAAATTGATTCAATTACCTACCTTCTGTCTCGTGGTAAACCCCAATAAAAAGATGACTTCCATAAGACCCTGGGGCAAAACTATAGGATGAGTCCTGCACATTCTTCATCCACCCAGGAAGCTTTCATTATGTCTTTACGATGTACTGGCACCCTTCAAAGCTAAGGATATGCAATAATAACTAGGAGTGAACTTTGTGGTATTCATGTATTCTCTGGTAGAATGCCCTGGGAGATGTCTCCAGGCCATGGCGTTTATAATGTATTCTGCCAACTTTAATGCATTGGCACTGGTTACCTAACAAGTGAGCCAGTTTGTTCATAGGAAACATACACCTAGTAACAGAATCTACCTTATGGGGGCGTCTAAAGAATGAAATAACACATGCAAAACTTCGCATTTCAGTGACTGGCTCAAAATATAAGCTCAATAAATGTCAAATGTTTTTCCTAGTAAGGTAATAAGAGAAAAATCAAGTGGGACTATTATTCAAAAGAATGGGAAAGAAGAGATAAATTATAGTATGGGCAGGACAGAAGACATGAACTGTTAGTCTTAGTGACAAGAAGATATTCTTTCAATTCCCAAGAATTCCAGTCAGATGATCTGTCCATAAGAACTCACAATGGACAGATTCCTAAACCTCCTGACTCAAATCCTTCTCATTAAAGGGGAGAAAACTGATTACCGAGGTAGGCTAGCTGCATTCTGAGCCAAGTATATGCAAATCCCAGATAAAGCAAAAACTGCACATAGGGACACTTAGAACTTAACTTAAATCTTGGAGCATATCTTTTTCTGACCCTGAACAAAGGATTTAATGTCTTAGAGCCTAGGGTCCTTCATCTGTAAAATGGTGGGAACCTGACATGTTAGTCCCCTTGTCCCCTTTTACTTATCCTAAGCCAAGTTTGATGGCCATTATGAAGGATCTAAAGGTACCTCTAGACCAGAAGCATGAAAATCAAGACCCACTTCTCTGAAATGGGTGGGGCATCTGTTGTGTGTGGAGAAGTTCTACATTGTATATGGGGAGCCTACCTCTGGATATTAAGGAGAGCAAGACAAGGAAAAGATGTTTACTTGAGTTCAGGGTCTTTTTAACCTTTGGAAATCTTCATCTACAAAACAGAAACTCTTATTGCAAGAATCAAATGAGACTTCGTATAGCAAGTATTACACACTGCTTACCATGTTATCTAAGATCTAAAGACTATACATGGAGCTGAGCCAAGCATCCACATCTGTTTTACAGACAGGGAAAGTAGAGCCCACAAGGGTAAAACAATGAGAACAGGTCAGACCCCTTGGTGGGGTCACGAAGTCAGATTAGTCCCAGCATCTGGGTCAAGTCTGTGTTCTATGTATCCCAGGGTGGCCTAGCATTTCCTTAAAGGATTGGATGGCATTTTAGGTTGTCACTTAGCTCAGGCTTCTCAGCTCACACACAGCCCCAGACAATAGGAGGGGAGTGAGTATCACTGGGTAAAACCTTTAAAAAAAAAAACCTTGGGTAAAAACTTTATGAACATTAAAAGCCAAATTCTGGAAACATTTGGTGTGGCCAATTATTCTTTTGATTGCTTTTAACAGTCAAGCTCCTTCCTCGATATTTATTTGCTAAACCCACTCCAACCAGTGCTGTCCTTCCTGTAGCATCTAAAGCTGTTGCACAGAACATACCTGAAAAGTGGGCCCCAGACACTCAGGGGTGGATAAATACTCATTCTTTCCCATCCCTAATCGCCTATCCTGCGCCTCCTGTCAACCAGACCGAGCAGGTAGCTCATACAGTGTGTACCATAAGAGGTGAGGACTGAGGGAGGTGATCCATAACTTCCTCAGTACAGTCAGCCCAAGTGGCCCAAAGGGAGGAGAGACTGGAAATCTAATGCCAGTGTTTGTCAAGGAGTAATTCGTTGACATTTTGGGCCTTTGATAAAATGATGATCTGCCTTAATATCTCTAGGTTTGCCCGGAGCCTCTGCTTTTTTACTCAGCTCTCAGAAATGCCAGTACTGATTGCCCTGATGCACAATGCAGCTTCAACAGCATCCTCTTTGAATCTACAGCCCTGAGTCACACATGTTAGATACTGTCTCCTGCCTGCAGGTTCACATCAGCATCCCTCAGCTGGACTGTGCAACTCCCTGGAGACAAGGCAATGCTCAGGACAGATAACTAGGTCACCTGGCCAACTTACACTGAAGTGAAAAGGCAATGAGGGGCAGAGGTCAAGAGTCAGCTGACAGTGGAAGCCACAAGCTACAGCATTAGTTTTGGAAACGGTAGACCAGGCCTTTGACCAGCCCCTGCAGACAGGAGCTCCTCCTCCTCCTGTGCTTGCCAGAGCTCTGATGGACAGAGCAAGAGGCCTATTTCTTCATTGGGCCTGTGAATAACTAGGGCACATCCACAAGGTCACAGTTATTCATTTAAATTTCAGCTCTAATCAGCAAGCAGAGCCTGAGAAATTATCTGTTCTGAGGGGGAGAGGCTGACAGCACCATAAACAGCCCTCGGGCAGCAGTGAGGGGTACCAAGAGAGAGGCGTAGAAAGGAGGGCTTTTCCTACTCTTTCCTCCTTTTAGCAGAGAGTTCTGGATCATTCAGAAGTAGGGAGAAGGTTGAGGGCAGATCAGGGATGGGACTGCCCACCACAGCTGTCCAGGGAGACAAGTGATAAATCCCAGTGAGAAAAGACGGATTAAAATACCTGACAGACTCCCTTCCAGAAAATACACGAGCTACACATCTTTGAAGGCCTCAGTTTCCTTAACCATATTGTCTGTATTTCTTGAACAATACACCCCTTAAGCTCTACTATGTCTCAGGACACTCTATAGAGTGAGATTGTCTCTCAGACTTGTGGCTACTCTTTCTGTTTAATAGACATGGATTGGGTTCCATGTACTATGCACAGGTACAGTTGTACAGACACAAGACATGATGCTGGTCTACAGAGTCACCATGGAAATGTGGGCTTTAGAAGAATAAGAGTATATACTCTTATGGCAGGTGAATTCTGAGGTTCAGGCCTAGTCACTGGCAGGAGGTGACCACTGGAGATCCCTAGAAGGTTTCTCCTTTGCAGTGATGCCCACCTGGAGGAGCTCAGAACACGCAGCCATCTTCCCAAGACCTGAACATGGAACTAGAAAGGCTTACTGTTGCTTTTATTGTTTTGAATCTTTTTCCCTAGCCTAGGGTGAGAGGCTGTAAACTTCCACTGTAGTCCCGTGGAACTTGCGTGTATCCAGGACTCACTGTCAAAGATTTTCGAGCCCATCTCTGGAACTCTGGGAAAGGTTCTGCCCACAAGTCCCATCTCAAACTACATTTAAAGTAGGGTTATTTCTAACCAGTGTATTCAGCATGTAAAACTCATCAATGAATCAATCATCACTTTCATAGTCTTACACTGGCCTCTGGGTAAACAGTTTACTTACATTAGCTTATAAAATCCCCAATATGTCTTCCTGAGAAGAAGCGGGGAAAAATCAGAGAACCAAAAAAACAGCTTCAGGTGTCCTAGCCACAGGACTGGTAACTCCAGACTGCCTGGCTGGGAGCTGACAGATGGTAGAAAGCTAGCCACTACCCTCCAAGAGAGCTGAACTGTGCAGGCCAGCTCCTGCCAGAACCATGGCCACAGCCGAAGGATCTAAATCATGGCTTGTCTTCCGGCTTAGAAACCACAAAAAAGAAAAAAGAAAAAAAAGAAAAGAAAGATAAAACCTAAAAGAGTTGGAGGAGTGACAGGTTTGGTAATCATCCCTAGATACTTCAAGGACAAAACGAAGGTCAAAAAATTTAGAGTAAAGAAAAACCCCTATCAGTCCTGCTATTAAGTAACTGGGTGAGTATAACTTTGTCCCTTAACCTCCCTGACTCCCACTTAATCTGTAATAAAATGGGGCTCAGGCCACATACCTCAGAAGGTTATTAAGAAAATAAAGTGAGATAACGGTCATTAAATGAAACTGTGTCAGAAATGGAGGGCATTAACAGTTGCTATTATCTAAAGAAGGGGCAGTCGCAGACCTCCACCCCTTTGAATAGATCAAAGGTAGCCTGTGGTCCCGCTAGCATTCTTTTTACACACAGGACCAATATTGTAACCTTGTGAGAATTAGAAAAAGGGTTCCCCATGAACACAGGCTGGGGAAGAGAAATGCAGGCTGAGCTTTGGCTCCATTCATTCCTCAGCAGGAAGACTATGTAGGCACATGTAACCACCCTTGGAAACATCTCTGTCATCAATCAGGAAGATCAAAGCTCAATGACACCTTGCAAACCAAGACCTGAGATATCCATCTTACTACATAACTTCCTTGGATTGAATATTCTGCAACAAGAGAGGCTTCTTCTGTCCACTCTCTATAAATTAGTGATTTTTCTTCTATAATATACTATCTTCTCCACACCACTTAGCAGTCATCACATGACAAAATATGGATTAATTCATGCATATAATGTGTACACATATATACGCACATATGTAGATATGTATGTGTCCATGTACTTGTCCCCATTTAGAATAAAAATACATGAAACCAGGGATTGTTTTCTGTTTGGTTTATCATCCCATCCCCATTACCTGGTACATATTTTTCAAGTGAAGGATTGAACTAAAATCTTCTTAAATAGAGAGAATAGATTTAATTCTCTCTCTCTCTCTCTCTCTCTCTCTCTCTCTCTCTCTCTCTCTGTGTGTGTGTGTGTGTGTGTGTGTGTGTGTGTATGTGCACATGTGTTGTATGCATGTGCAGCATGTTGTATGTACATGCTGGTGCATGTCAGATGTATGCATGTCATTTGAGCCACAAGACATGTTTGGGTGTCATTTTCACAGAATGTCTACCTTTTTTTAGTCTCCCACTGGCCTGGAACCAAGCAAGAAGTCTAGCCTGACAGGCTAGCCAGCCCCAGGAATCTGCCAGTCTTTACTTCCCCAGTGCTAAGACTACAAAGTACAACTCTGCCCTGAGATTCTTTGTTTTTAAATATGGGATGTAGGGATAGAACTCAGGTCTTCATGTTTATATAGCAAATGAGCTATGACTCCAACCCTAGTCATACTTTTTGCAGTAAGTATGGTCTGTGCTATGTTTCAAATAAAGGAGAAAGAGGGGCAGAAAAATAACAGATAGAAAACCTCCTCTCTATTTGGTAAGAATAACTATATTGTACTCTTACACAGTATAATCCCATTTATAAAAATGATCAGAAGAACCCTACCAGAGTATGAGTGACTATGTTAGATGTTCAAAACAATGAAGGATATAGTCATTTGGAAAAAGGGATGGCAGTAAAGAAAAAGTCATATTACCTCTAAGCAAAACCAAACAAATGGGCAATTATAACATTAGGAATACTTACAAGCTCCTCAGCCATTGGGAATTTTCAGCAATGAACCTAACATATACCTTTAAAGTATGAATTGGTTTTAGAGTTCAGTTATTACTACATGACTTTTGGCAAGACTATTTAACCTGTCAGACCCTAAATTTTATGTATGTTAAATTGTGTAGAGAACAGTGTCTATCTTATATGTGTGCTCTTAAGGATTAAATATAAAAAGGGCTAAATAAGTCAACATGAAGATATCTAAGATGTTCTCCCTTCTTGTTTGCAATGCACTATTCTTTTATTATTATTATTATTATTATTAACTTGAGTATTTCTTATGTACATTTCGAGTGTTATTCCCTTTCCCAGTTTCCGGGCAAACATCCCCTTCCCTCCCCCCCTTCCTTATGGGTGTTCTCCTCCCCACCCTCCCCCCATTGCCGCCCTCCCCCCGACAGTCTAGTTCACTGGGGGTTCAGTCTTAGCAGGACCCAGGGCTTCCCCTTCCACTGGTGCTCTTACTAGGATATTCATTGCTACCTATGAGGTCAGAGTCCAGGGTCAGTCCATGTATAGTCTTTAGATAGTGGCTTAGTCCCTGGAAGCTCTGGTTGCTTGGCGTTGTTGTACATATGGGGTCTCAAGCCCTTTCAAGCTCTTCCAGTCCTTTCTCTGATTCCTTCAACGGGGGTCCCGTTCTCAGTTCAGTGGTTTGCTGCTGGCAATGCACTATTCTTAACTAAAAATTCCAGCTAGTTTAGAAGAGATCTACATCTGATCTCTAAATCATCTCACATTTCTTACCTATGAGTTATTGGGTCCTCTATCATGGTCACATATATTCACATACATGTGTAGGCCCAAACACATATAAGGCTTAAAACTAGAACTCTGGGTGAGCATTCATTTCAATAGAAATACACAGTTATCTCAGTGATGGGCCTTCTGTGCTTCTACTAACAAAATTCAATCAAACACTTCATTTTGTTTTATTACAGTGAACATGTATTACTTGCATAATTAGATAATAAATAGAATATTATCAATACCATTGTAGAAAATGAATATAGAAGAAAGAAACCTTCATTTACCCATATAATTTCTGGGTTGAATAGGTGATAGCATCAGCTTTTAACCACAGGAAGCTATAGCTATAAAACAAGGCAAAAGTGTTCATTGTATTGGATCACACCAGCTTTTAAAATATTTCCACAAGATGTTAATTTTCCACTTCTTTGATTCACATAGAATTCATAAGGAAGCAATCACTTAAGCCAGGGAAACACATTCCATTGGTTTGAAAATAGTTCTTCAAAGCCAGCAAAAAAACCCTTACTTCAAGGCATTTCTTCTTCTAAAATCAGTGAAAATGCAACATACTAAGATTTTTTTTTAATCCCTGGGAAAAGGGGTCACTCAGAATCAAACCATGCACAGTCTAGCAGAAGGCAAATTCCCACAACAGCTGTGCAAACAAAGACTCACCTGGACCTTGACTGACATCTGGGGCAGCAATTTCAAAGCAAAGGAAAAGGAGAGGAGAGAGAAATAAAGATGAACGTTAGCAGTGCACCCACACACAATACCATGTGTTCTTGCATGAGTACGAAGGTCATGCAAGCTCCCACATTTCTACCTTCACCCAAAAACCACCCATGCAAGCCAGGGAGTCAAGCTCCCTTTTCACTGTGCATGTAGCAAAAGAGGTAAGCTGTCCATCTGTCCGGAAAGATATCATCCTGGAATCAGATAGGGCTCCAAAGAGCCAAGCAACCTAGAATCCTGTAAGAATATTGGTTAAAATATTCTGGTTGGTTCTACACACAGACACCCATGAAAATCTTCTTCATTCCCAGGTACCAAACACTGGACACAAAGTCAAGCGAGGTTTCCCAGCAGAGAGAAAAACGAAATAACCACTCCCTTGAGGAAGAAAAAGAGGCATCAGCATTAAGAGCAGGCTGCAGCATTAGTTAGTATGTAGGGCAGAAGGGCAGAAGATGACAAAACATTCACAGTCCCCTGCCTCTCCATATTCTCAGTGACCATCCTTCATCACAGACAGAAATGTGTGCACGAGTGTGTATGAACCAAACACTTACCATAGAAATTGAAACTCTGCTTCTCAGCACTGATAATTTTTCTGCTTGCTTTTCACTCCATCACTAATGACAAAGATTACCCATGCAAATCACTTTTGTCAACCATAATTGAACACAGAGTCCTAGAAAGGTTGACACATGAATGAAGCCACTGAACTTTTAAGACACACAGAACAGTCCACTCCCATAATCTTCCATGATCAACCATGGAATGTCTTCTTCCTCCTCCCTCTGTCAGATTGAAATAGGATTGTGCTTAGAAACTAAGGCACTGTTAAAAACTCAATTTAGCAGCACATACTATGCTGGAGAAACAGGAGGCTGTTTCGGAAACCACAGAACACCAGGCAATCATGGAGGATGCACTTAGAATCATTGAATGGTGATTCAGGAAGACCAAAGGCTTATCTACTGTTGCTGTTGTTATTGGTGGTGGTGTGGGGGGGAGGTGGTGGTAAAAACACTGGTAGATTTTCCAAGGTTGCACAACCAGTTCAGTGACAGAGCTCAGAAAATAATCCTCCATTTCTGAGACCCATCTAGTTCAACATTCATTCAACTGAAGCCCAGCTCTCTCACGACATACAGGATCCTGTTTAATTTGTAGGCTAAAGGCTGCACTCTTATGCCACAGAAAAGATAGGTGACACTCTCCCAGTTACCCCATGAGTTACCCCCATCATCAAACCTCTGTGGCTTTATCCTGCTGCCAGAACAAGACAGATAATGCTCTCCATGCCAATAATGAAACAACTGCAATCAGATTGGTACAGCACATCCTTAGGGCTTTTATCCTAGGAAAATCCAGGGCTCTTACCAGATTGAGCTGTGCCCTAGCATCTGGGAGTGAAATAGTCAGAGCAACAGCTGAGGATTCACCCAGTGTGTGCCCTGCAATCTCTGGTAGCTATATATGCTCAAAGAGACTTCGAGAGAACTCTGAGTCATTCCTTAGACACACCCCCTTTGGTAAGTTAGATTTAGGAGTGGAGTGGTAAGAGCGAAAGAAAAGAGGTAAAATAAAAGAGGTGGGTAGGAGACGGATGCTTTGTGAATAACTAAGTGGGGCCATTAACTGTGACGGATGGATTGCCTAGAATAGTGGTCTCCTTAAAATACCCCTTAATTAAACAGGATATCTGTGGTGAGAATGTCAACACCGCTGTTCATACACACCCTTTGAGGGCTCCAAACCCAGCGAGACAGGATCCCTTGGAACCCCAATGGTCTTTACATGTTGATTAGTTACCCATTTTGGCACTGTGATTACAATCCTAAACTTGGAGACAGACAGATCTGAGCTCACATCCCAGCTTGCTCTGTGGCCAATCACTGAACTTCTAATTCATCTTCTTTCTGCTATAAAAATGGGAACAGAGCCTCCCCCATGGGGGTGTTAGAAGACTTAAATGCTTGCAAAGCACTTAGTACCAGGCAAACACTGCATAAACGGTAGCAGCTCTGATTGTTATCATTTGAATCACCACAGACAGAATTGCCAACGTTTATTGACCAGATGGTTCACTGGAAACACCAAGAGACCACAGGAAGTAAGCCTCTGACTCGGGTGCAATGCTTCTAGTTATGAACTCGGATGAATACTTCGACCTTAGCCCCCATTCCACACCCCATCCATCAGTGCAGAAGGGGAATCTGGTGTGAGCAGAACCAGGGGTCAAAAAAATCCCATGGTTAATTCTTCTGTTTTATCCTTTGTTACTTTAACTCAGTGCAGTTGTGGCCATACACAAAAACACAGTAACTCTTCTTAACACAGAAGGGCAACAATAACATCCTAAAAAGTCCATTGCACTGGGCAGGTGTGGGAGAATAATATCTAAGCCCGGTTCCTGTCTGTCAGTGGGCCCTTATGATCATTGTTCCAGCTATGGGAATACAGACAACTCAAGAAGCAGTAAGTTTCTTGGATTTATGGACTCAATTCTGACCACCTCTACCCCAACCCCCATGGCTGCATAATGAAATGGAAATGGCAGGAGGTAAAGAGAAAAGGTATCCCTTGGGACTGGGGGATGGGAGGATGTCTAAAGGGTAAGAAACCTGGCTGCTTCTGTATTGTCTCTCTTAAAACAATCCCAGCTCTCTTCTAGGGAATGCCCCTCCCCACCTTTAATCCATGTGTTGGGAAAGATTACCCCTGTTCTAAGAGGAGGCCCCTGTGACTTCACTCAGATTTTAGAAAAATGCTATCTTCTGGACCAGTAACAGACATGTGACCCAGGCCCCAGCCAATGAAAGCCCTCCAAGGAAATTTCATTGGAATTATTAGGACATTACTAGCTTTTATCTTTGTCACCATCTACACATTGCCTCTGTACTTGACTCCATGCTTTCATTAAAGCAGCAGGGGAGAAATCAAGGCCTCTTTGTAGGAGAGAGAAGGGTTAACTGACCTAGAATCTGGAATCCTGGCTCTGCCTTCCTCTCACAGGCAACTGCCTCAGCATCTCTGAGACTCCATCTCCGTTTCTATAAACAGAGATCCTCAAGGTATCTATCTTAGCGAGCTGTATCCATGGAAATTCTGTATTCGCATTCAATGCATATTAACGAAGTGACAATTATAGGCCAGACCATACTTTCTCCATGGAAGATACAAGCAATGAATGAACAAAACAGGCGATACTCTTGGGTTTAAATGGGAGGTATAAATAATACAGGTATACATTTATAATGCGACATGACATAGTGATTAGTGTCACGAGGAAAGAAGAAACAAAGTAAGTGTCAGCAGGAGTCCCCATGTCAGAAAAGATTACTAAAGAAGCATTTCAGAGGAAATAATGTTATATTTTGACTAATACCTGAAGAAGGGGATTCTTATACATACCTGATGAAGACTGCTTAGGCAAGAACACATCACCTGTAGGGCTGCACACAGGACACACTCTGCTGGTGCTTTCTACTGATAGGACAAAGAGTTCTGAGGACCAGAACCCTTAACCTTCCACTTCACTCCCAGCTCTGCCACTCAGCAGTCAGATGCTCAAAAGGTGCTCAAAAGTAAACAAATCCTGATAGAAACTCTTCCTGACTGAAGCCACCTCCCTCCATACTTCCCCATTCCAACTAGGAGATGCAAAAAAGGAAGGGATTTGAAACCCACCACCACCCTTTGCCCTCTTTCTTCAGGATCACAACCAGAGGAGCAGTCAATCAGGGCATTTTCATCTATTTTCACAGATGCTGATTACATATTCAACAATGATTTCAGCCATGAGTTCAGAGGAAGGAACTTGTTGCAAGGGAACCTCTATTGGGGAAAAATGGTCCCTCCATTTACCACTACTATGCTTTGTGACCCTCTCTGGAGAGGCTCCTTCCACCACATCTTCCATTTGGACTAGATCATATTAAGAGCCATGAGTCTCAGATACATGAAGACATTCCTAGCCAAACATTTTATGGAGCTTGGGTACTCTTATGAAAGGGTTGGGGGAAGGATTGCAGACCCAAAAGGGGACAGGAACTCCACAGGAAGACCAACAGAATCAATTAACTGGAACTCTTGGGGGTTCTCAGAGATTGAACCACCAACCAAAGAGCATATATGGGCTGAACCAAGGGCTCTCCACATATATGTAGCAGATGTGCAGCTTGGTCTTCATGTGGGTCCTGAACAACAAGAACAGGGGGTATCCCAAAAGCTGTTGCTTACGTGGAGTATGTTCTTCTAGCTGGGCTGCCATGGGTTTTAGAGGTATCATTTCATTCTTCTAACAGGAAGAAGCACTATTTATTCCATTGGGAGAGAGTGCACCTAGCCTTGCAAGACTGGATGTACAAGGATGGGAGGATAGAAAGGGTACCCCACCCACTAAGAGGAGAAGGGGAGAGGGAAGGGCTGTGGGAGGGGTGACTGGGAGTAGAGCAATGAGCAGGATGTAAAAAAGTTAGAAATAAAAGAGTCAAGAGTCCCAAATTCCAGTTTTTTTTTCTTCCATACTGCCTCACATCCCTGGTGGAGGTGTGGGAAGCATGAAGTAGGATGCTCGGCCAGACTCCTGAAGGACAGTCCCAGCCAAACCTTAGGGGACACCACCTGGTGAACTCTGCCTTGAGTCTGACCTATTTTCTAGGGGAGAAAATAGAATATAGATTTGAATGCAGTGGCACTCTGGAAAACTACAGGCCCAGCAGTGTGAGAAAATAAACCAGCAGGGGGTGGCTGAAAGAGAGCAGGAGCCAGTGGGCACGCTGCTCCATCTGGGTGCCAAGGGCCCCTGTTTCTATGATTGGCCCCCACCTCCTGTTCCCTTCAAATATTGCTGCAAGGCTAGGGAGATGACTGAGCCGACAAAGTACTTATAGCACAAGGGTGAGGGTCCAAGTTCAAATCCCCAGAACCCACGTAAAAAGCCAGGCAAGGGCAGCATATCTCAGCAATCCCCCTGCTCATGAGGGAAGGCAGAGGGCTGAAATAGGAGAATCCCTGGGCACCTGCAGGCAGAGTAGCCTAGCATGTGCTACAGGAAATGCCAAGGCCATCCTGCCTTAGATATGGAAAAGAGTAAGGATCAACTCTAAAGTTGTCCTCTGACCTCCACATGCATACTCACATATATACACTAGTGGGCACACACACCACATACAGAGAGAGAGAGAGAGAGAGAGAGAGAGAGAGACAGAGACAGAGACAGAGAGGGGAGAGGGGTTTTGGGGGGATGCGTTTGTGTGAGAGAGCTCACTGGGGCTCAGGAAGGAGGGGAGAGGGAACAACACACGGAGGGAGAGAGAGGGGAGAGAGGAGAGAGAGAGAGAGAGGAAGGAGGAGAGAGGGGGAGGAGGGAGGAGGGAGGGGAGAGGGAGAGAGAGAGAGAGAGAGAGAGAGAGAGAGAGAGAGAGAGGAGAGAGAGAGAGAGAGAGAGGAGAGAGAGAGAGAGAGGAGAGGGGGAGGGGAGGGGAGGGAGAGGAGGGGAGGAGAGGGGAGGAGAGAGAGGAGAGAGGAGAGAGGGAGAGAGAGAGGAGAGAGGAGAGAGAGGAGAGAGGGAGGAGGGAGAGGAGAGAGAGAGGGGGGGGAGGAGGGGAGAAGGAGGGGAGGGAGGGAGAGGGGGGAAGAGGGAGAGGGGGGGGGGAGAGGGAGGAGAGGAGGAGAGGGAGAGAGGAGAGGGAGAGGGGAGGGGAGAGGGGAGAGGAGAGAGGAGAGAGGGAGAGGGAGAGGAGAGAGGAGAGGGAGAGGGAGAGAGGAGAGGAGAGAGAGGAGAGGGAGAGGGAGAGGGGAGGGGGAGGGGAGGGGGGGAGGGAGGAGGAGGAGGAGGAGAGAGAGACAGGGAGAGAGACAGGAGACAGAGACAGAGACAGAGAGAGAGAGACAGAGACAGAGAGGGGAGAGAGGGAGAGAGGAGGAGAGAGGAGAGGGAGAGAGAGAGAGAGAGTCAGACTATCTGTGTGCCCAAGGATGCTTTCCTACACATGGACTCCAGGCACTGGCAGAGGCAGCACAGGGGATGCTAGGCTCAGAAATCAGAACAGCCAGATAGGAGCTAGGAACATCTGTGATGACACCCTAGTCTGATTTCCTTGCTGTGTGGCCTCAGAATGCATTTCTGGGAATATATATGAAACGCTTATCTTCTTCTACACGAAGGAAATTAAATTACCAGCTAATATTCACTGGGGGTTTCTGTGTGCCAGATACTGCACAACAACTATGCCAAGAAGTGGGAGCTCTTGTCACCTGTAATTTACAGCTAAGGGACTTGATGGACAAAAAGTTTAGGGAGCTAAGCACACGGGCTATAGAGCCAAGTCCTGAATCCTAACAACCTGGGAATTCTCATTCTCTCTCTCATTCTCTCTCTCATTCTCTCTCTCTCTCTCTCTCTCTCTCTCTCTCTCTCTCTCTCTGTGTGTGTGTGTGTGTGTGTGTGTGTGTGTGTGTGTGTGTGTGTGTGTGTGTGTGATTTACCATGCTGACAGCATCACCTCCAAAGCAAGGTGACTAGAAGGAGAAAGTGAGATAACTGTAACACTAAGCATCCTAAAGTTCACATATATACAGTATCATCGGTGTGCTGGGCACTGTGCCATGGACTTTAGATGTACCATTTCATTTAATGCTTGCCACACACCTAGCAGGAAGGAACACTATTCATTCTACGTTAAAGGTAAAGAAACTGAGACCTCAACAGGATGCACTAGCTATATTGTTACTAAGACCTCTCAGACTTAGAATATATCAGAAAAGGCTTCACGACTAAATTGTTCAATGTTAGACAGAAAGCAATTGACCCAGGAAGATACAAATGAAAAGTAAATTATCTAATTTCCAAACTCCACAGGGACCTCTTTCTAAGAGTCATTTGCCAAAAGCAGACCATCCACTATTGTATGTGCTCCATTGTTAAGAAGTGGCCAAGGGACAGAGGGGATAATTTGACAGGTAAAATGCTTGCGATGCAAACTTGAGTAGTAGAGTAGTACACCCCTAGAACCCATGCAAAAAAAGCCAGGCATGGTAACAAATTCTTGGAGCTTGCTAGCTAGTCTAGACTTACAGGCCAGCTTCTGATCCCACTGGGAGACCCTGTCTCAAAAAACAAGGCTGAGAACACCTAAGGATCAACACCCAGTGTTGACCTCTGACCTCTACACACATGTATATACATGCTTGTGAATAAGCATCTATACACACACACATAAGCACATGTGTACTTGAGCACACACACACAAGTTGGCAAGAAGAAGCTGCCCACAGAGATGTGAACTTCATGGCCTAGCTATCCTCTACTAATGTACACAGCAGGGCCATCAGTGCTGAAGGTAGAGAAGAGAGAGACCAGCGCTAGCTTCCATGCATGCTCTTACACAGGCCCCCATACATCATAGAAGGTATCTGTGGCCTTCTATTGAGTAATATACAAGGCCACATCTCAGGAAGAAAATCAAAGCAAAACTTATACCTCCCCAATGACCTATCTCATCCCCTAGACTTGAGAGAGAATAAATCTAAGATTGCCCCTTCTCCAAGAATAGACATACATGGAAATACTTCTTCTAACTAAGTCCTAAAGAGATCTTCCAGCAGCAAGGAAGCTCCTGCAGGCTAAGCTGGGTTCCCCAAACAGGAAAGAGTAGACCTTGCAATTAACTTCTTCGTCCCTGATATGAGGGCCCATTTATCCATTATTGAACACCCTGGCTCTGATAGTACATGATTTTGTTCTTTAACGATCATATCTCTAGATCTTAAGACAGAGCACTGAACAGTGCCTGATGAGTTTCAGACAGCCTCAGAAGCAACAACAGTATAGGGAGCAAAAAGTCCCAAAAGTCACCTTTATGGTCTAGGCCACTATACTCAAACTCCTTTAGGAGCCCTTATGAACTTATAGATGCTCTGGTTGGAAGAATGAGAGTTTGACTGAGAGGAGAAGAGAGAGTCAACATGTTATGTCTACAGAGACCTGCAGAGAGAGTCTCCTGCCAGTGTCTTGGGGTATAAACTATAGAGGTAAAATAGTCAATTTGAGGTATGACTTTGCTACTTATTAAAAATAGTTTTGGCAAAATTCTTAGTTCCAACTTCCTCTTTTACTATATGGGAATAACTAGAGCATAGCCAGGTTCCCTGGG
This sequence comes from Rattus rattus, assembly GCF_011064425.1. Lineage (NCBI taxonomy): Eukaryota > Metazoa > Chordata > Mammalia > Rodentia > Muridae > Rattus > Rattus rattus. The sequence goes on along the minus strand of NC_046160.1, from coordinate 102,083,431 downwards.
ACCATCTTTGCATTCCTTGGTCATACAGTAAAAACCATAATCAAAATCCACTACCTTCACTAGTGGCACATAATAAAAAGAACCAGTTTCATGCATGTTAAGAAACATGTAGGAACACAACAGATATGGAACATTTTTAAAGACCTGAGCTTTGCTTGCACAAGTAGAGATCTTATGAATTGCTGACACATACCTGGTACACAAGAAGTGACACACTGAGCTTCTATTGACCTGTTCAAGCAAAGACATTTCTAGCAGAATCATGCTTCCCAACCATAGGCTTTGAGATATACAGCTACAGCAAACTCCCACCCAATAGGACAAGGACTTTGGAAAGTCCTCACAGCCAGTGTACATTGCCAAGGGACAGGCTTCCTATGCCAGTTCCCTAAGGAAAGGAATAGGAATTGTCCCCTGCAAATTCCAGTATGACCCACCCAAGAGAGGACACTTAAGGAACAACAGGAAACCAAGAAAAGCATTGAGCTAAATGAGAAGACACCCATCTGTGGTAGGACTTAGAAAAACACATCATAAGGAAAGAAATCCATCAAGCTCTATGGTGGAAAACTCCCTAGACATAGGCTTCTTAAGTTTCTCCAACTCCTGCAACACAGACGGAATAGGTGGCAGCTTCTGGATTCAAATAGACTTGGATGAAAAACCTGATTCTTCCACACATGTTCACTCAGGCATATTAACTGACCTCTTGGAACCCTAACTTCCCCATGTATAAGTGGCAACAGCCTTTTTACCTAGAAAGACTAGTGGAAAGGTCATCAGAAGCTAATGTGTGCAAAGCACTGAGCAAGGTTCCTTGGACACAGGAAGCACTGGTCCACCCTGCTAATCATAATTACTGTATTACTTCAGCCCAGTGATTCCTTGGGGGAGGAGAGATCTGCCTCCTTTCCAAGAATCCCTGGCTCTCGGAAAAGATTCTCCGTTCTTGGAATTCATTCCAGTTGGAAGACTGTTTTAGAAGAAGCAGGTGGTCCCCCAGAGTTTCTACAGACTTTGTAATGGAGGATCCAGAAGCTGTGGAAGGAGAATATGCTATGCTGGGGTTCAGTGGGCACTGGGGTGGAAGACAGGAAAGGCTCTGGACTTGAAGTCAAAGCCTTTGGTGTTTTGTTTTTCTAACTTTCCTAAGTTGTGGTAAAATACATATTACAGGAAACCTAACATCTTAGCCTGCTTTTGTCTCAGTGCTGGAGACTGAGCCCATGATCTTCAGTAAGATGTTCTACAGAGCCATATTCTCAGCCTCTGTTTTTAAATAATAACATAGATTAATTCCATCATTCAAAATGGTATATAAATCTCACCATCCATATCCATCTCCAGCATCTTCTTCCGAAACTGAAACTCCAAACCCACAGGATGTTCATTCATCATTCACCTCTCCCTAGTAGCCACACTCTACTTTCCATCTGCACAAAATTGGCCACTCTAGGTCCTCATATAAGTAGTCTCTTTTGTTCCTCATCCTTCTGCAGTTGGTTTCTTTCATTTAGCATAACATCCTTAATTCCACCCATGTTGTGGCATGTGTCAGAATAGCCTTCTTTGTAAAGGGTGAATTCGCATTGTGTGTGAAACCACATTTTCATTTGTAGAAACTTGGTTTGGAGGCCTGGGTCTCCAGCCTCATATCAGCCAGGCAACCTTGGCCCTCCTCAGCCTTATTTTTCTATTAATGGGACTAGGAACACGATTACATGACCAGGTTGCCTTGTGGTATGGATGAAACTATAAATGTGGATGTACCTCATATACATCAAATTAGTGTGTGATCCATGGATTCAGTCCAGAAATACAAATCAAATATCAACACTTCATTCACCACTGTGCTAGGTAATTCATTAGGCTCCCTAAACTCAATGGGATCATTCAATAAAAGTTTAAAAGGCATGCCCTCAGAAAACAACTTCAGGGATCCTGTACTGTAATTGATCACCTGAGGCAGGGCTGTGTGGCATATGACTTCACTAAGTCTTGTTGGTAGAGCATCTCATACTAAGAAAACCAAGACTTAGAAGTTAACTTCCTTAAGTCTATGTAACTTCCTTAGATTTAAACTCAATTTCTCTAAAATTAAAACCCTTTTCCCTCCACCATATTATCCTAATGATTAGCCTAAGCACCCAACTCAACTGCCTTTCAGGACAAGGAAACAAACTTCAGAAAACTAACATGGATTTTTTCCATGACCGGTGAGTAACTGATGAAAATAACTGGCGGTCATTAAACATTCCACAGCACAGTGTATGTTGTAATATTCATGATATCCGCCACAGGGTGTGATCATGGGATCCATATTTCAGAGAAAGAAGACAAGCTGAGGCAACAATTCAAAATATGAATTTTATAAAAATAAAGTACCACACAAGAAGTGAATATGCATTTCTTGGGGATAGAGAAAAGGTAGGGGGTCTGTGATCCAATAAATTTAAAAAAGCATTAAATTTTTAAAATGCAATCAAGTACCTATAACTTCAGAAAAATCTCACCTATAAGAGCATACACTGTTACACTGTGCCATTAAAAAAAGATACTCTCTCACTGGCCATATATGATGTGTATCTTTGGAATACTTACTCAAATAGAATACCTACTTATTGCAGAGTGAGTTTGAGAAAGGCTGCCTTTGAGGCTTTCAAAATAGTTGTAAGGCTTCAATTTCACTAGGAGCCTTAATCCACATCCTTTCTTTGTTCTCAGGGTGAACTTTGTATCTGGTTCAATTTGAGATAAGGAATACTCGCCAACCACTTCCTGTTATGTCACACAAACTTGGGCACCAGAGACTCAAAAAGACTCCCCTGCATGCTGTTAGCAACAAATCTAACAAACCAAGGAGGCACTTGAACTCCATAGGGTAGCTGTTCAAAGCCATCTATTACTTAAAGCTGATGGGGGACATAGGGCTGAGAGAGGATGCTTCAAACTCTTCCTTCAGAAACATGAAGGTGTCCCTTAAAGGAAAGACAGCAACAATTAAGTAGAGAGGAGCCTTTTTAAGAAACCTGTCATCGTAACTGACCACTGGTTAACTGACACCCGTGGGGTCAGACTCCCTGGGAGACTTATAATGTAAAGAAAGGTGTGAGCTCCGATGCCAGTATGTCTGTACATGATCTTCAGAAGGTGACTTAACTTCTGTAACCTACCACAGTATCCATCTCAGAGTTTCCCAGCCAGGCGGAAGAAGCTCATACATAGAAAATGCCTGACTACCTGGCAGGCTCGATAGGCATCACTTCCCTTTTATTTGATTAATAACACCAGGGAATAATGTGTTGAGGAAGAATATGAAAGCACACGTGGGCTTTGGACAAAAGGAGTCTGAAGATTGACTAGTAGCTTCCACCATTGGCTTAATAAGGAAGGGGTCACCTACTGCCTCAACTTAGCACCACAAAATGCTGTCCTCAGAGGCCTTGTAGTGAGACAAAAGTTTCCAGTAACTTGAAGAAGCCAAAAAGCAAGCAAGTCCTCCTCCCAGGAGGCTCCATGCTGCTAGCACTTCTGCTTTTCCTTATTAACCTCCACAAACAGTTTTTTCTTACCCCCTTTTAATTCTCCTCATAAAATGAGCAAGTCTGCCTCCTCCCTCCTTCCTCCCCCACCCTCTTTGTAAAGCAAAACACTATTGCAGTCCTATGGCCTCACCAGAGTCTGAAACCCTTACAAAAAGCTTACTAACCAGTAGCCAGGCCCTGTCCCATTACAAAGGGATGAGTGGGACTCCTACAGGCTCTCCCCAAGGGAGGTCAGGGAGCCCAGCAGATTTCATACTTCCAAGAAGTAAGAGGAGAAAAATTCCCTAAAAAAGAATATCACATGTTTTTTTAAAGTTTTTGTCATTATTATTAATCACCACTTTTTTTTTTTATCTCGTAACAGCTGTGGCACTAAAATTAAAAGTGGCTTAAAAACAATACTACCAAGTGGGCTTTGTTTCAGGGTGAATAAAAGATGAACAGAATTTCCAAAGTGGAAGAGTTTTGGAATGTCTCGAATCCATCCTTTTTTGTTTCTTGGCTTTTGAGCTGTTTCCTCTGTCTCTGAGACAAGGTCTTACTCTGTAGCCCAGCCTTGTCTCAGAGGTTCTGCAATCCCCCTGCCTCAACCTCCAGAATGCTGGGATTTCAGGAGGAGCCACCATGCCAGGACTCATCCCTTTGTTTTCAGGTTCACGTCACTGACACATTCCTTGCACATTACCTGTGCCCCAGTGGCAGTGGTAACGTGCAAGGGTGACAGTAGATGAACGAAGTAAAAACAGGACTTGTACTCTTGAGGTTTAAAGTCTAACTACAGAAAGAACCCACCCACAACAGCCAGCCAAACAAACAATGCACTGTAAATGCGATTATTTCCACAGCAGGGTATAGGACAGTGTGAGGTCGGTCGAGGAGAGAGAGCACAAACTGAAAAGATATGTCCATGTCTACATATCTGAGCCAGTATTGGGGTCATCTGCATCCCATCTCACTGCGTTCCCTACTGATCCACAGCCAGGCTCCAGGGCAACGACCTAGACTCTGGGAGAAATACATGGTAGGAAGAACCAGGAAGGAAAGTAAGTGGCCGAACCTCTGAGCTTTTAGAGGGAAGGCAGGACAGACTGGGGAGTTACCGCTATTTCTTGGACACCTACTCATGCTCCTTAGCAGTGGATAATGTTTTTAACTGTCCCACAGCAAGTTCCTAAATGCTAGCGCTTGGACAGTTAGGCGACCCAGGAATACAGGGAAGTCTCCCTTGTCCTAGAAAGGGCCAAGAGTGGAGGAAGTAGGTCCTCCCCACGGGCTGAGCTCTAATCCATCTGCTGTCCAATGCTCTGGAATTAATCAAACAAATCCCTTGATAAATCTGGGGCCGCTATTAGACAACACTAATATCCCCCTTAGAGTAATCCAGAGAAATACATTCTGAGCAGGGGGGGGAGGAGTCCCCGTGGCTGGGAAACAGCCCTTTCTAGTGTTACAGACCTCCTCATAAAAACACTTGCACTGGCATTGCCCTGACCCCCACGCAGATGTCAGTTCCCAACAGCACCGCTGACCTGATGGCCGCAGGCCAGGAGGCATAAAGGATGAGAGAGCAAGGCCTGGATTCCCTCCCCTTCCAAACTGCCCCTGACCTCATTTTCCACCAGAGGATTTCTTCCTTTCTCCCTCCTGCTTGTTTGTAAATCATGTCACCCCAGTGCACACAGGGTATAAGGCAGGCCAGGCTAGAAAGAAGAGAAAAGTCAAGGTGCTTGGAACTATGGCCCTAGCTTTCAATTCTGAGGGGTCAGTTCGATAGGAGCTGTGCTACCTTCAAAGAGAAATTGGAAGTGAGCAATAGAAGGAAGACATACCCTCAAGATTACTCCAATTTAGCAACACAAGGGACTACATATTCTGAAGCAGCCTCGAAGCCCATGGCCCTCACTTTATATTTGATCTGCAGTGGGTTTCTTAATCCTCTGAGTCACTTATCTCTATAACCAATGCAGAATATTTTGAGTCCTCAAGTATCAGAAATCCTATCAGGAGAAGATTGACTTTCATAGTACAAGAATCAAGAATGTGGTTCTTCCCCCCCAGTGAACGTGATTGTTGGGGGGAGGGCGGCAATGGGGGGGGGTGGGGAGGGAACACCCATAAAGAAGGGAGGGGGGGGGTTAGGGATGTTTGCCCGAAACCGGAAAGGAATAACATTGAAATGTAAATAAGAAATACTCAAGTTAATAAAAAAAAAAAAAAAAAAAAGAATGTGGTTCTTCAAACTGCAAGAACTGACCTGAAAAATACATACACACACACACACACACACACACACACACACACACACATAGCAAAGACGACGACGCACACGCACGCACACATACACACATAAGTACGTATATATGTATCTATATATACACAAGTATATATACACATATACATATATTTAAACACATATATATATGTATATATGTGTATGTATATACACTATGTCAGGGGGGAAAGACAAACAAAATAGAACTGTCAGCTAAAAAAATGAGGGGAAGAATCAAACATTCGTGATAAAATGTAGACCTGCAAATTGGGCCTGAGAAAACTGAATGTGGTTGAAATCATGGCCATAAAAGAACATTCCAGCAGTGCAGGCTAACTAGATAAATTCTGATAGGCACACACACAAATAACAATAACTGGTCAATAAATCAACGCTTCACGATAGGACACATACAAAGAAAAACTGGTCTTGCTAAAAAATAATTCAGTAAAATAAAAATGAATTGGAATAATAAGAAATGGTTTATCTAAGCTTGGACCTAATTTGTTTGTTTCAGAAAAAAAAATGGTTCCTTGATAAATGTATTCTAGTCTCAGTCTAATTCTGACTGTGCTAGTGTAAAGAAATCTCAGGATTAAACTATACAATCAAAACATCTTGACAAATGCTGAATATAAATAAATAATATGATTTCAGAAGTGATGTCTAGCTGCAGGTTTTTATTTTCCGATAAAAGGTCAGAATAAAAGGAGAATAAAATTATGCAAATATGCCCTTCCTGGTAAGAACATACATAGGATGACATGACTCCAACCTACAACAATTGTTCTTAGCTAATGGCTTTTATTTACCTGTAGCACATTTCAAGCTATTATAGAGCATTCCAGAAACTAATGGAGGCCAATTAGTTCTGATTTTACCCAGAAAGAAACAAAACAAAACAAAACAAACAAGCAGAAAACCCTGACACTTATGGTATCTCACATTCTTATTTTTAAAAATGTAGCATTTTACCACCCCAAAGAAAGCAGCCCAATATTAGATCTGTAAAAAGTTGAGTGTGTTGTCACAAAAATCACACTATTCTCTGCTTGCTCTTGTTTTGAGGGAGAATGGTTATACTTCACTGAGTAACTGTCTTTGGTCTACTATCTTTTTTCTTTTTTGTTCTACTGTTTGAGGGTAGACTAGGGAGGTTTTTTTTTAATGTATCAGTCTCCCCATCTATAAAATGGGGGATAAACAGGAAAGTTACTCATCACGCCTCCAACAAAATCAGTCAGAAAATGTTAGCATAAAACCCAGGAGGCACCGCTCTCTTGGCAAAGAAGCTGATTCCTCAGACTCAGCTAGGATTCTGAAGCTCAGAACTCTTTAAATATTCTGACGTACAAATGCCCTTAGCCACAAGAACTAGAGAGTGTGGACCAATAAGGGAAACACCTGATGTCTCCTTGTGTGGCAGGTGGGAGGGTCTGACAGTGAAGGAGCTAGAACTTGAACACTAGGAGAGGAAGCAGCTATCTGGCTAATGTTCAGCTCATCTCTGGGCTGTGGGTGGGAGACTTGCTGTGCAGCTATTTGAAGAACAAGTTGCTTTGGGATGGCAGCTAGTGACACTCACTGTAGCCTTTTACCTTCACCTTCTCTACAATAAAGTGTCCACTAGGCAGATTCTGACCCCCAGGTCCTTGCCTTACAAATTCCAAGGTCTGTGCATGCCCACTTCCAGACAAGGCCAACTGTTCCAGCCTATCCCACTGATAGCTCTTCCTCTTCCCTGCCCCTGTCACCTATCCATGAATAATTTGCCACAGGCCACATTATAAGCAGATAAGTAAAAGTGAAAGACATCCCTACTACCTTGTTCTGAAGTCAAGCAAGTGAGTGGATGCAGATGGCTCTCCATCTTCAAATGTCACCACCTCATTCTCTTATTACTCTCCCCTCAGCTATTCTTCCCCTCTCTAACACTTGCACAGCAAAGTTTACATTTATTAGTTTATGCTTTCCACAGTGACATGTCCCTCATTGTCAAAAACAAACATTGCACTTGGAAATTCAGGTCAAACACACCCTAAGTCTGTTGTGCTCACTAAGGATTGCACTTGGCAACCAGCTAGCTGTCTTTGGAGTCAATCACTTCTCCTTCATCATGTGCCTTTTCTTTAGTGGAATGCAGTACAGATACTGCCCAAGTCTGATTCTAGCCCTCAAGCGATTGTAAGGCAAATCATTTTGCCTCTTTATAACACAGTTTCATAAAAAGTTTGGGAAGGCCATAGGGAAACCTACTACTTTGTAAGCAAACTTTAAAAAAGAAATAGGAGTTAGGCAAGTGATAGCCTTTCTGCATGGCTTAGTAATGCTGCATATAACACCACTGGGTCACTAAACATAACTCCTAGTGACATGTGTGGAATACTTCCTGATGAGTTATTGGTCATGGGGGCCCCAAAGACTCTTAAAACAATCCAGGCTCTCATCAACTCTCTTGAATGTCCATCAGAACTACATTGTCAAGTTAACACTTGACAGCACCACACATCTGTCATGCAAATTACAGGGAAATCAACCTGGAGCAAAGCTGGAAGTTTGCTCCTCTCTGGCCAGCTTTAGTTCCAGATGATACAACCTAGGCTGCCAAGAACAAAAAGGCACCAATGTTCTAGCTGAGAACCCTATGAGCTACAATACCAATCATCCAAGCAGGTTAAATTTACTGGAACAACAGTGTCACAACTGCACAAAGGCCACCAAGCACTCTCTGATCTAAGCACTCTCTGGTTTTGAGGCCCAGTCCACAAGAGGGAATTCATGTCTAATACCGTAAACCCAGTTTAAAGCTCCATGGCTCAGGGGGTCCTGGTCCTTAGGAAGGAACAATTAATGTTGTTTACTAAATCAACACAGTGCTGAGCTGCCTTATAAATATATACTGGTCTTAATTAGAAATTTCTCTTTATAATGAGTGATGAGTTCAGAGAAACGTATTTGCCTGAGATGCTGAAAATAAATGATGATGAACAGGACACTCGTGTCACCTCCTCCAAACAATGTGTTAAAAGGGGGTGGGAAGGATATAAGTACCCTAAGACAAGAAAAGTGGTGAAATTCTCTTTTGGACACTGCTTAGTCAATACAGTCATAATCCAATAGCATTAGCAACTGCTTAAAATGGCTCTGCATAAGACTGAGCCTGTCAATAATCAATTGTAGAACAGAGAGGAACAAGCATGGCCCTATCCATCCCTGATGACTTAGGAGACAAGTGGCAGTCATTTTCTTTAGCTGTTTATCAAGTAATGGGCCCATTGTGTTCCAAAAGACAGTTAGAAATGCAGGGTTACATACATGGTCCTGGTTAAACCCATGGATCATACACTCAAAAAAAAAAAAAAAAAGAACACACAAACTAAAAATGATGAGTGTAGGAGAGTGTTTAATAAGGAGGTGGGAGTATTAGTTATTGGAAGAAGAGAGAGAATGACAATAATCAGAATTCTCTCTCTCTCTCTCTCTCTCTCTCTCTCTCTCTGTCTGTCTGTCTTGTCAAAGAACAAATGCAGTAACTGATTTTTTTTTAAAAAAAGCTGATACTCAGAAGACTACAAAAATAAAATACTTATTTTAGGAGGACTATATAAATTCTTTTTTAAATAATATAAGCTAAAGAACTGACATAAAGGTTCAAAAAATAGGTGGGATATATTGATAAGAAATCAACATAATAGTAACAAGGTGGGATGGTGATTTGGGGGTTTAAAATGCAAATAATATGGAATTACAGCCTGAGAAGTCTGTGGTTCACAGTGGTAGAAAAAAAGGGGGGGGGCAAGGCAGCATGCAAATCACTTCTGCAGAACAGATAACCAAGCCACGTCTGAGCAGAGTAAAAATCAACCAGAATGTGAGGAAAGGGGAACCTTAGAAGACAGTCAGAGAAATAGGCAGTGCCTAGCATACTAATGACACTTCAGTTAGACTAACCAGGAAAGGCTTAGGATAGGTGTGAGGAACACTGTTCGATGCCAAATTGAATGGGAGGCATAGGGAGAGTGTCTGAGAATTGAAATGCTACCTCAATGGTTCAAGCTCTTTCCATAGGCAGATAATGGCCTACCCTCTTGAACCCCAGTCTCTACATCAGTAAAACCAGGTAGTGACTATATGGTAAAGGTGATTGGAAGCATGATTGGAAGAAATCATATATACATTCACATAGAGCAGCCCCAACATGTCCTAAGTGCTCCCTGAGAATTAGTTAACCACCACATACACTAAATTTACCCAATTTGACAGTTGATAAATGTAAGACTTCTACGAAACTCAAATGCACCATGGACAGCTACTAGGGAGCATGAATAGAGCTGGTGCTGAGCACAGGTCCATCTTAGACCTTGTTCTTGCAGCTGCATTCCTGATCCTCAGCCAGCATCCTCTGGCTAGGGTACCTCTTAGGATGAGAAGAGTCAATCCGAGAAGGCTTTGTAGTATCTTGGCCACACACTTGAATGTCAGTCTTTGTTCTGTCAGACACAGAGAGGGACCCCAGGGCCACTGAGACCAATCTTCCTTCTGCCTTCAAAGCATCTATCACTTTAAAACCAGCTCATGCAGCAGTAGGAACATGTGCCCATCTTGCTCAATACGCTTTTAACCTCAGTGCCTCACCTGACACACAGTAGGCCTAAAATAAGTACTCACTAAACAGAATAGCAGATAGCACCCCAAGGCCTCAGTGAGGGGTTCATGTGAGCGCGTAAACCCACGTAGGAGGCTGCATTTCTTGGTTGCAGTCACACACCAGCTGGGCCCCTAACACCTCCATTTATTTTTCTGCTTAGAAAAATGTTAGAAGGCGTCCCCCACCCTCCTCCCTAGGCTCCCCATTCTGACTTAGGCTGGATAAGCAACTTCAGATTGCTGAATAGCAACACGCAACACAGCTGGGTGAAAATTCCTGTGTCCTGAAATTCCTGGAAAACTATGCTGCAGAGCAAGCATTTGCAACACAGGCACAGCCCCCACTCTCAGCCCCACAGAGTCAGACACAAGGGAGGAGGGAATCAAGCAGGCAGCCTGGGCTCTGCCTTCACTTCCTTAGTAAAGCATTTTGCTTCCTCTTCAAGCACCCCACCCTGGGTAGAGATAAAGAAACCACAAGTGAATTAATTCATTACCAGCACTTATACTGCTAGCTGAGCCTATGCCTTCCAACATCCCAGGGGTGAAGCCTCATGTTCTTTCAGCCCACAGGGACCACAGAAGGTAAAGGAATCCCTTCCAGAAGAAGGGGTAAAGCATTGAGCTGATACCCTCAAGAGTAGGTATCAGATTCTGGGAAAAACCTAAACAAGGCACACGAGTTCTAAAAGCATGAATTTCAAGTCGGTATACAAATTTGCAAGTCACTCGATTTCTCTGGCTTGTTTCTTTTGGATGTCTGAGTCTCTGACTTACACGGAATCCTGGTACTTTCTGTGTAGCTGGTCTTTGCTACTTTGTGGGTTCTTTCCCTACCCTTTATCCTCTGCCCCACAATTTCACATCCCCTAATACTAGATAGGAGAGAAATAAGAATAGAAAGATAGAGGGAGAGAAAGAGGAAGAGGAGGAAAGAAGGAAGAAAGGGAGAAGGGAGGGGGAAGGAGAGAGATAGACAGAGACAGAGAGACAGAGAGAGAGGTTTCTGAATCTAATTTCTTTTCTTTTGTTTTTTCTTTGACCACAGCTCCTAATAAACTGTAACCAAACTCACTAAATGACCAACAAGCACTCATCCCCACCTTCAGGGGCCCTGAAAAGTTCCCAGAATTCCAAATATCACATAATCACAGAAATTATCTACAACTGGCAAGAACACACTTCTGCTAGAGCATGAGGCAAACCATAATCAACTGCAGTGGACAGTCCGAAGCAGCCCCACATCTCTATACCTGGAATTAAAACAAAAGCACATTCTTAACCAAAATTCCAGAATTCTCAAAAAAGTCACTACTTTTAGGAGACAGAAACTCTACCATGTAAAATACCCCAAAATTCCTAGGTTTGCTGCCTGCCTAGGAAAACCAAGTTTCTATTTGTAGGCATGTTTTCAAACGGACAGCCCTCACTAAATTAAAGTCAAAAGAAATGCCAACAGGAATTATCCTTTGAAACAAATGACATCTATCCTCAGCCAGTTTATTAAATTAAAGTGCAATTTCAACTGTATTGAAAATCTGGGACTCTCATTTATTCACTGGCAAAGAATTGTAAAGAACTTTTCTTTGTCTACTGCTTCTTTCTGTATGCCTCTGGTCATCGCTGTAGTCTCCCTTATAGATTCCTTTTCTTCTACACTCTTAGATAGGAAGGTTCCCAGGGATCTGAGTTTTGGCTTCTTTCCTGTTAATCACATTCCTTCCCTGGGCTAACTGTCCCATATCCAAGCTTTCCCTTTTCTCCTGCACCATACCTGACATCTGTACCCAAAGCCCTATGCTGGTTAGTCTTACATCAACTTGACACAAGCTAGAAGCCCTTTCTTATTACTCCTTATCCAGTATATGCTCTATGTCACAAACCCACACAAGAGCTTCCTTCTGACCTTTTTGGCTTGAAGCTTTCCAATCACTAGTCCATCAAGGACCCTGCCCTAAACATCAAACCTGCTTCTCACTTACCTCACTGAAAAACTTCCAAAGGCTTCTAACCACGTAAACTATTTGAAATTCCTACAGAAGCATTGATGGCCTCCACAACTAATCATTCTTCTCATACTCTCCTGTTGGCTCCAGACCATGACATACACTGAGTCCTGCAAACAGCATTCATATCCACCTGATTCCTAGGACTCCCTGAATGTTTCTTCCACCCAGTCTGACAACTAAAATGTACAAGTCCTGCCCCAGAATTTCTTCTGTGAAGTCTCGTCCTACTTCCAACTCCCTTTCTTGGTTCTGGTCCAGGAATCACTCTGACATGTGTATGCCTCTCTGCTTACTGGGATTCCAAACTATACCATAAGGTCTTTAAGGACAGAGAACATATAACAGTTCCTCACATAGGAACATTCAATAAATGAATCTATCCCAGTACGTATAGAAGGCATAGCCCACCACAGTGGTATTAAATATCAAAGTCTGCTTTGCAAGGACTTACTCTTATGGAAACCAAGCTTGCCCTCCAGAAGATGCTTTTTACAGCTGAAAACAGCCTTGGGGTAATATTGGCAGCTGTGAGGCCTCCAAAGGATAAGAAGTAACTGAATACCTTCTAGGGCCCCTTGACCAGATCAATAAGATCACCACACACAGAGAGACCATCACAAACAGTCACCATGGCATCAGGGATATTTTAGAACCAATCTCCACCTAACAGTGTAAACTCTGTGAGTGAAATACTGTTACAGTAACTGTTACAGAGAATGTAGATTTGAGTTCCATTCTGATAAGTGGCCACCAAGCCTTGCTGAACAAAAGCCTTCATTAGCAAAGAACATCTTTACATTAGTCTCCCAGTAGCTGAATGTTTATGTATGAACAACTTGCATATGTGATAACTGTGTTTGGCTATTCCTTTCTTATACTTCTTATATTCTTCCTTATATGGTGTTGTCAAAAGTTGCTGATCTAGTGACTTATCTCCCACACCCCTTGAAATTCTTATAGGGCTGTTCCCTGAGACGTTCTACCAGCACCTGACCAATACAGATGCAGATACTCATAGCCACCCATCAAACTGAGCTCAGGGACCCCAGTGGAAGAGCTAGAGGAAGACTGAATGAGCTGAAGGGGATTGAAACCCCATAGAAAGAACAATATCAACTAACTGGGCCACCCAGAACTCCCAGGGACTAAAGCACCAATCAAAGAGTGTATACATGGAGGGAGCCAGGACTCCAGATACATACGTAGCAGAGGATTGCCTTATCTGACATCAATGGGAGGAGAGGAGGGCTTGATGCCCTAGTGTAGGGGGATGCTAGAGGGATGAGGCAGGAGGACTGGGTGAGTGGGGAGAAGAACACCCTCATAGAGGCAAAGGAGAGGGGCTCCAGGGGAATGGGATGGGGACTTGTGGAGGGATAACTGGGAAGAGGGATATCATTTGAAATGTAAATGAATAAAATAATTAATTTAAAAATTTAAAAATAAAAATAAACACAACATGTAAAGAGAGAGAGAGAGAGAGAGAGAGAGAGAGAGAGAGAGAGAGAGGAAGGCAAATGTATATGATAAAACAGGTGGGAGGGGGTCTGGCCACAGAGAGTCCCAGAGCCAGGGAGTCCTTGGGTTGATGCACATTGCTACTCAGGTGCGCTCCTCCAAGGTCTATACCAGCACCCTATGTAACCCTCAGTGATACCGCTTGTCAAAGCATGTGAACTGTGGACCAGTGGTCCTAACTAGCATATAACCCTTCCTTTGTAGTTCTAATTTCTTCAGCTCTCCTGCCCAGGTATCCACTTCCTCCTCGATATGACTGCTTTTTCTATGTCTGAGGACAATTATCCTGATCCCAGTGAAGCTTATCTTCTCCAGGGAATCTCTAGGAACTAATGGATCCTCTCCATCTCCAGTGACAACAACATGCCTATCTCAAACAGCCATTCACAAGCATTTACATGATCTTATGCCGCCGGCGGCTGCCCGTAATTGTTACAGCAAACCATTGGTTTGTAAACAAAAACCACCACCAAAAACAGTCTCTCAAGTTCATTTTCAAGCAGATCAAACCAAAGAGAATATGTACGTACATTCAATAAAAGCTGTCTCACATAAACACTACCTTTCCCATTGAAAGAGAGATGGTGTTTCTAATGATAGCCAGTGTAGTCTAGGTAATGAATGAATTCGGTGACTCCTTTATTCAACAGACACTATTAAGCTCAGATGCATAGAAACGTGAATCTATCCACACATTAGTGAGCCCTTACTTGTCAATAGGCAACTCAGACAAGTAGGGGAACACCAAATCACAAATGTACCTCTCATGGTTATATACAATACACTATATTAAGGCAACAAACTCTTCTTGGGTGTCTGCTGTGTGACAGACATGATATTCATACAATTCTGCATGTATATCAATTACAAAGGAAAAAGAGTAACTCCCCTTCTTAGTTTTGCGTTTTACTGTTCCTAAGGAGAGTCCATCCTCACATACACCCCTGTAACATGAATGGAGAAACCCAGCTGAGCAATCACAATGTACATTAAGGACAGGGAAGCCAAAGAGAGCCAAGAGACACATTAAGACATAGCCATTGGTTATATACATGGGGGAGGGGGAATAGCCCCACCCTGCATTAACTCAAAGCTGAAAATTGGGATGAGCACATATTAAACTTTGACAGTCCACGGATCCTAAACGCATGTCACCTCTTATACATTATACCTACTTCTCAACAGCTGTGTGTGGTCCATGGCACCTGGACATTCAAAGTGCCTTCTTGAACTTAAAATTATGTCTATAGCTTCCTTTAAAAGTTTGGGAAGAGGAAGACAGCTATGTGGTTAAGAACACTTTTGCTCTCGCAGAGGACCCAGATTTGGTTAGCAGCACCTACACAGGGGTCTACAACCATCCATAACTCTACTTCTAAGGGACCCAAAGCCCTCTTCTGTCTTCTGCCAGTACCAAGCACACACATGATACACAGATATCTGGGCAGGAAAAACACTCATACATATAAAATAGAATCTTTTATAAAACAAACCAGTTTAAATCATGAAATTTACGATAATGGTTCCTTGTTATTTACTCTCATGTCAATAACGTATCAGCTGATATGGGGTTAACCAAGAGCCAAGACTGGCCTTACTTTATTGAGGTCTAGGAGAGAATTTGTATACTAGATTCCAGTCTAGACTCACATGGGGAAAATTTCTAGCACAGTCTAAGCATTGCAATGAAGTTATGGAAAATATCACCAAAGAATCTTAGGCTTTAAGTAAGGTTTGAGGTTGGGCCACATTCATAGCTATCCCAGGGTGCATATAACCCTCAGGCTACATACAGAAAATACCTTCTATGGCAAGAGAATCTCTTATGAGTTTTACTTTGACATAGGATTAATTCCTGCACAAAAACCAAAAAGCTAGAAAGATCAGTACTCAGCTACCCTCTCATTCATCCTCCTTACCCACATGGCCCACGAATAATTGCTTTACATGGAATGGGACAGTGATAATGTGGCTGGGGAGCAAAATGTGGCCTGAAGACAGAGAGTCTCGGTCCTCTGAGCTAATTAGAGATACATTAAACTAACCTGAAAAGCACCTAAGCCCCTCATCATCACAGGTGACTAGCCTGCTGTTGATGTCACTTGTTACACAGAAGGTAGTAGTTAATTCTAAGTTGAGACAAAGAAGTAGTTAAACCTTATCAGCCTTAAAGTCACCTCAACCTCGGCATCCTTTACCTCCCAGCAGCTTTTAAAATGTGCTTCTTCGGCTTCCATGGAAAGATCACAGCTGGAAGGCCACAGAAACCCATTAGACTCCTCAAAACAAGTCATGGGATCTGTACTTCTAACATCATAGATTTCTTCTGCACTGCAAAAGCCCCATTCGGATTTCAGCACATCCCTCCCCCAAAGCAGGCAGGCTGCAGCCTTGTCCTTTCTAACCTAGATGGAGCAGACAGACTGCAGGAGGATTAGTCTTTCTGGGATCCCTCAGATCTGAGGCTCATCACTCTCCAAGCCCACTCTTCCCCATTCCCTTCGCCCTTCAGAACTAAGCATGCAAGAAACAGGGCCCCATCTGGAGAGGCCAGAAGCTTGAGAAAATGAGATGGAAGGGAGAATCCTTGAGTGTCCTCTGACCTTCCAGCCTCTCCGGCCCTTTTCCTGCTGCTTGGATCACAAGCAAGTGATTTCAGCTCTGCTATCCAGCTTATCTTGCCTCACAAGGGGTGTCCTCCTTTTTATTTCAAAGCAACTTCTTAAGTAAATAAGCTGCGCGCTCTCTCAGTGCATTTTCTCCATGCTCCAGGGCCGCAGGCAACACACTGCTGATTGCACCTGCAGGAGCAGCTATGGGGTCGTTTGGACTGGACTGTGTCTAAGGTAGAGATTTCAGCCCCAGTGTGTCCAACAGCCATAGGACTGCAGAGAGACTTTCTTCTACAGACTTCACACCGCCGCCCCACCAAACAACTTCAGGAAAACCAAGCCGGCAGAGGAGAAGCGAAATGACAAGGGAAAGGTGAATACTGTCTCACCACGAAATTTGGAGGAAAAGCTCCCCAGTCATTTTCTTAGCTGCAGAGATACTGTACTTGGAGGTGGGTAAAGAAACTCAATTGGTAAAGTGCTTGCCCTGAAACATGAGGACCTGAGCTTGATCCTCGGAGCACTTATTTTTAATAGTAAATGTGGTGTGCACTAGGGAGATGGAAAGGCGGCTATTGAAGGCTCACTGGCTAGCCTCCACCCCCACCCCCACCCCTCACCCTCCCAAATACTCCCCACCCACAGCCTACCTGGTAATTTCCAGGCTGGTAAGAGCAATCTTTCCCTCCTTTTTGAGAAAGGCAGACATAGACAATGTCTGTAGAACAAGAGAGCAATAGCTGACCTTCACTCATGTGTGTGCATTCAAACACACACACACACACACACACACACACACACACACACACACACACACACATTGTATTTATCTAAATAAGGATCCTAAATATTTCACAACTGGAAAACCTGTACCAGAAGCTGAATGGTCCCAGGATTCTTGCCCTGCCTTTCTGCCAACACCACTTTCAGGCCCATGTTTTCCTTGCACACTATAGAAGTCATCCCTACAAAAGCTGAAAGCATTCATCATTTCTAGGTCTAGATGCAAAGCAAGTTTATCATGGCATAAAGACGTCGGCAGTTCAGCCCAGTGACTATGAGGTCAAATTATTTTTAAAGCTATTGGTTCCTGGGATTATAAGAAAAGAGAACTTTGGAAAATGCAGCAGCTAGGAACCTGGTCAGCAGTCAAGGTCTTTAGCAGGCACAGACAATGACACATTTAAAGGGGGCCCCATGTCGCTTTTAAATAGGTCACCCAAAGACACCAATTCCTGGAGACCAGCAACAGTAATAACAACCCACTGGTAGTGTCGCTTTCCAAACAGATCAGGAAGAAAGGCCTGGGGAGCCATGCTTTGCCCTTCTTTGCTGGCCACAGCCTGTCACCTGCAACATAGCCCCCAGAGAGCTCAGCAAATAAACATCCCATTTAAGCTAGAAAAGCCTAGGAGAATGACTACAGTTATCCTTCCATTTAAATACTACCTCGTACCTCTGAATCTGCAGCAAATACTTGCAAACAATTCTTCCCTAAGTTACTTCTTCTCCCACCCCCTTTACAAAGTATATTCCTCCATACCCTACCTCCTCCCACTCTCCCCAGCCATAAAATTTCCCACTCTTGTGGTTGCAAAGTGGCACACGTGTCTGTGATAAAGTGTGGTCACTGGTTGGAGGGAATCACACACATACACACATACACACTCAGTGTGACATTGCTATCACTGGACAGCAACGAGTCTTCTCCACCAGGGTGGGTGCAGAGAGGTGCTTGCTACCTGAAGCCCATGATATCTGGAGGTCCCTAAGAAAAACGTTTGCGCAAGCGCAAGGCCCTGGGTTCAGTCCCCAGCTCCAAAAAAAAAAAAAAAAAAGAAAAGAAAAACGTTTGAAAATGTAAGATCAGGTCTGGTACCTTGTAAGGGGCTCAGTCAAATTATGATTTAGTGAAAGGTTTAATTTCATCATCATATATCCACCTCCGTGATCCTGCCCCTCCTCTGACACACATGCAAAGAAAAAGAGAAGAATAAACACAGATAAAAGAGCTTGGTTGTGTTGTGTGTGAAGGAAAACAGAAAGCAACAGGAAATCAGAAGTCCAGTAAAATAACCCAGGAACCTCCATTTCTCACCAGCCCTGAGTGGGTGATGGGCATTTCCTGGTACCTAGGAACGAAAAGGTTAAGTCTGAAGAAAGTGTCCTCCTTCGTCGATGCTCCTCCAGCTGCTATAGTTCTGTCCAGTCTCCGGTTACTTTGCTGCAAATTGGGATTTTTAGGATGAGAACCGAACGCTCATTTTTCATCCATTTCCACGTCTTCTCATATTCGCTCTCGCTCTCCCTGGCTGGGATCAGCAAGGCTCCTGGGACTGGCCCAGCTGATAACCTCCTGTCCCCAGAATTTGACATTTTGCTTATCTTAGACGTCCAGGGAGGCAGTGCTCCATTTCACGACGGAGACACAGGCCATTTGTGTTAATGGGGGGAGCTGAGTGGGAATAAAATGTCACGCTGGGGGTCTGGGCGCTCCATTTTAAGAGAAGGCAGTGGCCAAGCTCAAGCTTGGTCTCACACCTTCTATACATAACAAGTTCAATGACACCCGGGGGGTCTGCATCTCCTCACCCATTCACAAAGGTGAAGCTGCTCTCTGACTGACTTGGCTGTCTGGGGACTGCATACAAAGAGCTGTGAATAAGGTCCAACTGAAAAATCACGGTCAGCAACCCCATGCTTTTGGACTGCAGGAACACTGCAATAATATTTGATTTGTGTGTGTGTGTGTGTGTGTGTGTGTGTGTGTGTGTGTGTGTGTGTCCCTGGAAGTCCCCTTGCCTTTGCTTCAGCATGTTTAAAAGTGAGATAGAAGAAAATGGTGAAGGCGGACAAAGTTCAAAGGGATGCCTTGAAACTTCTGCAAAGCTGCACCCATACACAGATGTTCTTACATAGTGCAGGAGGAGCCCCGAAGCCAAGCGACTATGCAGAGAGCTTTCTACACTTTGTCTCTCCAACGCCCTCAGAAACTCTGAGGACTGGTTTCTTATGATCATAACAGAATGTGATAAAGAAGGTAGGCTCTGAAGCCAGAGAGTCTGGGTACCAAACCCAGATTGGCCTTTTTTCAGCACAATCATAGACAGATCACTCCACCCCCATCTCTCAAGCTCCTAACCTACATGGTAGAATTATAGTTGTGGGTCAAGAGTCATTCAAAGTTGCAGGAGCTACTCCGTACATGCAAAGCAGTTGCATGGCTGTCGGGAAAATGCTCTGTGGTTGTTAGGTGTGGCCAGTTATTGTTATTTATCACAGCTAATGAAGAGGATGCTTCGCAAACTTTATCCAAATCTGTACAGTCTGTAAATAGACAAAAGTGGATTTCAGTCAGGACTATTTTTCATCCCGGAGATCACACTCTTAGACACGATCCTAAATTTTGTCTGAGTTCGGAATCTTTCTGCCCCCGTTTCTTCACCTGCAAAACTGATGTCCATCACCTTGACCTTCCAGGACTGTGAGGATTAGATGAGCCAATAACTATGAATGCACCAGAATTTCAGGCACGTGGCAGCATTCTACAATGGCAATAGTGATAACAGCTCCTCTATTACTTTGTCCTCAAAAGGGCAACTGACCTAGGCACAGCCACACCCCAAAGCACTCACTGCTATGGACCTACTCCTCAGAGTCAGCGAGCAACCCAGTAGCCAGAGGGCATATGCACATCCTCATCCCATCCCCCAAGCACATCCTGCACCCCATCTCTCTGCCTTATGAATGACTGAGGGGAACTCAGCTGATGGCCAGCTGCCCCGAGGAACCAGAAAGCCTCTTTTCCAGGGCAGCCTGCAAAGGGAGATAGGGGTCTTGAAAATAATTAGCCCCCAGTGCTGGGCCTGTGGTATCTCATTACTAAATGCAAATTCGAGTTCACGTGCCACTCCGAGGCTCCTGGCACAATGCCTGCCTGACCCTCAACCTTGCTGAATGTGGTCCAAATCGTTCCCAACTTCCCGCCCCTTTTTCAGCTTGCAGCTGGTGTTCGGTCTCCACAAAGGGGGTGGGGGGAGGCTGCTCTCGGTCCAGCGAAGGGAGAACAAGGAAAGGGGTCTTACTTCTTTAAGGGAGGAGGCAGGGATGTTATGGGAGGGAGAGATTAGAAAAAATTGTTCTTCCCTCAGCAGTTAAAAGAGGGATAATTGGAGCAAGTGGCAGGCGGCTGTTCTGCCATTTAGCATACAGCATACCCAGGAAATCTCACTTGGTAATCAGGAGGATAGCAGGAAAAAGGAGCAATCAGACCCCTATTCAAGCTCCGTTTAGTGACAGCCCTTGTTGGCTGGCTGGCTGGCTGGGCTGGGCTGGTAGTGAGCAGGGGCTGATCCCACAGAAAGTCTGAATACTAGGTGGGGAGTCAGGGCTCGGGAGCACAGTCCCTCCTTTGGGTTCATTGTAAGATCTTTCTGCTGTTTCTCCTTCTCTATACCACAGAGAAACTTTGGGAGGGAAGCTACTTTTCGATTGTTCACCGTGTTCTTATCCCCAGGCTTCCAAGGGCTTAAGAGTTGACACGGATTGCCATGTTACAATTGCAACAGAGTGTACATTCAGAGAAAGAACAGGAGTTGACCGTGTTTCACTCCAACATAAAGTTCCAATTGGGGCACTCCTGGTAGCATAACACTGTACAAAGAACCTTGGAGAATGCTTAGGGATAAGCGGTCTCCTCTGGGGAGGACATCCCTCTCTGCTTCTGAGACTTGGGAGGAGAGAGGTACAATTTTAAGTAGAAAGAAAAGCCATTGAAATTTGCTTTCTGGAAGGTATACAAAGACCACACGGCAGTGATGAGACCTCAATCAAACCAGCTTGACTACCACTCAACCAAATGGTATGTGGTATCGTGTAGCCTCATCTTGGGAGATTTGTTCAGGAGAAGGGGTCAGCTCAAACCTTCTCCGTTGTTCCCTTTTCCCATCCTCCCTACAACAGGCTGATTTCATGTTAAATGAAATCTTCAGGGAAACTGGGACTAAGTTTTATATGCCTTGGCAGTGAATCGATGCTTCGCAACTATAAGGTTGCTGAGAAATTCAATGTGTGCACTTTCATAACTAAGAATACTTTAAAATAATTATCTCAACTCGTTTCAAAGGAATAACAAATTTTCCATAGCCTAGAAGAGTATACTTGTCCTTAGAGGAAGCTGGGGACACCTATTCACTCTCTGGCCACTCGGCTTCAAGGCTCCCATCATAGGACTGAACTAGACAAATGGACCATTAAAGGTGCTGGGCCATGATGCCCTCAGTAAGTTCCAAACCACATTTATCATTTGAAAACTCTTTTATCTGCCCTTCTTCTGTCCTTATTGACAGTTACTAGTTGAGAATCAAAACATCTTGTTTATAAACCTAAGACCTAGAAGTAAAAACCTAAAACAACTTCTCTGTGCACATATCATGTGCTATGATGCTTGCTATGACTCCTGAGGACATGAGCAGCAGACTGAAGTTTTTACAAGTTCAGAAGTCAGTCTCCCACAATCCCTCACCCAAGAGAGAAGACAGTGTGTCTACTACCTTACCCTTGGGTGGCTCAGGTCTCCCACACCAACTATCTCTGTTGTCTTCTACTTTTCTCAGATGGAATCAGAATACCCCAAAACATATAAAGAGATGGATGCGTTTATGAATTCTTTCTGGGCTCTAATACAGGCATATTTTAGAGCCATTGAGGCATGTAGAGCCAGAGAGGTCAAGACGTTTTGAAGTAACACTGCAGGCATGCTGCAGATGATTGGACTGCTAGGATATCTCCAACAGGCCCTAACTGTACTATAGGAAGCTGCAGGAATCCACCAGGGTGCCCCTGCTCTCAGAACTAGTAAAGCACCGAGCAGATCCTCACGCATTCAAATGGAAGGGTTAGTGCAGCAAACTGGGACAATTGGGTGCTTGATTCATAGGATGCACTACTGTGGGAAAGTACCCTGATTTCTCTTCTGTGGTATGTGTGATAGGATGGGGGAGAGGGTGTGACTTCATGTCCATTATCTACTTCATATTGTCTTTAGGAAAATGGCATGTATTTGTTTAGGCTCCTTATCACGATGTGTAATATCTGCTTGACACTTAGAAACAGCTCTGATTCTCCCCGTTCACATTTTACAGGTAAGTGTTCATCCTTACTCTCCAACCTATGTGTGGAGGCAACAGACATTTTGTAATATTCTTCAGCGTAATTTTGTCATTGGCCAGACATGATGGCAATTACTAGGATCAGCAGGCTTCAAGTCATCCACAGTAAATTCCATTACCTCCCCAATATTGGTTTTCACCAAAACCTTTGGGTTGTTCTCTTTCCAGGCTAGCCAGATATGCCAGATGTTACTTATCACAGAGTCTATGTGCACTGCTTCTCACAGTTCAGGAGAAGAAATCTGAACCTTTCAGAAAGAAGAATTATTAAAATATACATATTGAATTTAAGCACTAAAAAATCAACTGCATTCAGTCTGTTCTAAAGAAATTCCACAGAGGACTGAATAACACATACACACAAAAATAGAGAAAAGACAATATATATATATATATTATACACACATATACAGTGTTGATTCTTCCTGCTGAAAGTGCTGATCCAAACCTGCCTGGAGGAAATGAAGTTTTTTTGACACACACACACACACACAAAGAGACACACACACAATCAAAAAAGATCCGCAAGTTAACAACACATTTGCAGACACCCTGGTCCCCTAAAGGAAGAATGCCAGCTTTCACTGTAGGTTCTGAGATCCTCTGGGCAAATGGGAAAGCAAGTGATGTCAGCCGTGTCTCTAGGAAAACGTTTTGGAGTCAACCAGGCTCCGAAAGGCACCTGCTTATAAGAAGCCTTTTAATATTTTAACTGCATTCCAGTGACGTGACTTTGTGTGTTTCAGTCCTCTCTGGTCCTTTCTCCACCAACTTTCTTCCCTATGAGTTCAATGAGAAAGAATCAAAGCCAACAAGGGTGTCCAACCTTCAACACTACATGACATTGTCATCTACAGAGGACAATCTGTTGAACCCCTTTTCTAGATATCTTGATAAGTAGTCTGGGAACCTCAGGCTGGATATATCTATGGACCTAAAGGGCCACCATATGTGCACAGCATCTCTTGACATCATAGGTAAAATCTAGCCAGTAGGGAATAGAAGCAGAACAGCTGGAGAACATTTCCACATCAGCCCAATGTACATTGTGAAATGGCGCCTCCAACCCAGTTCCCAACGTGTCAGTCTCCAACATGTTCCACCTGTAAAAATAAACTTAGTTTTGACATAAAAATATTTTAACGTAGCTCCTAGTACATAAAGTTTATAGCAAGTGTAACCTGCTTTATAAGGGATGGACAATTCTCAAAATATTTTAAGAATAGTCACAAACACATGCTAAAAACAAAACCTAAAGCAGTAGGGTCCTTACCTGAGTAGATCCTAGGAAGGAGGAATAAGATATTTACCTGGCTCCACCCTCTTGACACAGAATCAAAGGGAAAACTATTTCCTCCTGGTCATGAAAATGAAATCTCTGGCCAGGGTGGAGAACTAACATTCCAGTTGGGCATGCAAATAGCCTGGCTAAGAGACCACCCATCAGGGAGGCAGGACATCCCTTGGAAAGCAGGTTCACCTTAAGCTTCTTTAAAGAGATTGGTGAGATAGTTATTTCTTTCATAAGAATCATCTTCCTTCCCCAGAGTCCCGCCCCTAGGAACTGCGTGAGTTTTGGCTGACTGAGTCCATGCACCTGAGTCTTCCCTTTCTTCTCTTTTGTCTTTGTATTTCAGATCCTAGTCACAGCCTAAGTGTGCTTTGGAGGTCTTTATTCTTTCTCTAAAGCCCACCTTCCAACCATGTGGCTTCTTCTTCACTATGCACTTGGCCACTATGCCAGATTACTTCAATTGGTAAGGCTTCCTTCCTTCCTTCCACTGAGATTACAGCTCTTCTAGGATTATAGCTTGCTTGCTATTTGCTTGCTTGCTTACTTGCTTGTCTTAATCTAATAAAGTTTTCCACTAGTTTTTTTTTTTTAGTCCATTCTTAAATTCTTTTATTAATGAGACTAAGATCCCCAGGAAGGGAGCCTGATTTCCAACCTCACTCTGACGTCTTTGACCCTGTCCTGGTGGTTCTTCATCTTGATTAGTACACTGGGATCATATGAGAAGCTTTAAAAATAGAGAGTTGATGAGATCCCACCCCTGGAGATGTGGATGTAATAAGCCTGGGTATGGCTGGAAAGTTTCTCAGTTCCCCTAAGGTGATCTTAATGCTCAGCTGGGGTTGAGAATCACTGCTCTTCCTTATAGAACACCAGCACCTCCATGAAGTGGCATATATAGTTAGCAATGCAAAACATGTCAAGAGGAATCATGATGTAACCCATTCACATCATCCATACCCTCCCAAGATACACATGTGTGTATCTCACAGCCTCCGTCTCCTACCCTCTCAAGATGCACACCTGCCCTCATTGGCTCCCATACACTTTTTTTTCTTTTTTTTCTTTTTTCTTTTTTTCGGAGCTGGGGACCAAACTCAGGGCCTTGCGCTTGCTAGGCAAGTGCTCTACCACTGAGCTAAATCCCCAACCCCACTCCCATACACTTGATCAGCTCAGTGATTTCTCCTCCCCAAATCAAAGCCCAAAGTGAGTGCAGAGGGCCAGGAATTTAAACCTTATTTATATTTGTCATATAAAAGTACTTCCTCAGATCTAATACCAAACAGAAGTTAGGAACTTAGTGTGCAAGGTGAGGACAGCTTACATTCTACGCAGGTAAACCTTTCTCTCCGTCTCCCTCCTTCCCCTCCTCTTTCTTCTTCTTCTTCTTCTTCTTCTTCTTCTTCTTCTTCTTCTTCTTCTTCTTCTTCTTCTTCTTCTTCCTCCTCCTCCTCCTCCTCCCCCTCCTCCCCCTCCTCCTCCTTTTCCTCCTCCTCCTTTTCCTCCTCCTCCTTTTCCTCCTCCTCCTTTTCCCTCTCCTTCTCTTCCTCCCTCTCCTCCCTCTCCCCTCTCTCTCTCTATCTCTCTCCCCCTCCTTTACTACCTTTCTCCCTTCTCTCTTCCCTCCCTCTCTTCATCCCTTAACCTGTCTCAAGCTATAGGTAGATCTGTGCAGTTGTCTAGGGTAGTTTGGGGAACTCCACTGGACAGGGCTCTAGTCCAACCCTTTATCTATTCACACATACCTCAGCAAATGAAACAATCAAGAAAGGAAACCATATTTAAAGTGGACCCTCATGGAATAGCCTCATTGCTAGAACAATGACAGAAGGCTCTCAAAAGGATTCTGTGACTACCTTCTAGATGCCTCTCACAGCCTAAGGGATGGAATAACAAGATTTAATTGTAACAGGACCATGTGCAGAGCTGACAGTCCATCCTCCTCCATGCTATGCATGGGTGAAGCTTGGGCTAAGGTAATGAGGAAGATGTGATGTGGAACTTTCTCATCCACCCACAGTGTTCCAAGTCTCCAAGAGCCAGGAGGGGCAGAGATAGTCACCTTGCCAATGACTCTCTTATTTCCCACTCTGTGCTAATCCTGCTGAGCTGTGCACAGACTCGGCAGTCTGAGCCATCTAGCCCTTTGAGTTGAGTCAGAGTGAACGGTTGAGTAGTCTGTATTCTCTTCCAGCTGAGATCTGGTCTTTTATTTCCATTGAGAGCAAGGAGATGAGTTTCCACCACCTCTTTGGAGAAGGAGACCCAATTATCTACCATATAGCCGAAGCTGTGCTAGTACATAGATCTGATATCTAGCCATCCCTCCTGCCTTCGCCTAATCCAGAAGTGTCTACATACAGGTGAGGGAGGGTGGTCTTACCTTCTGAGCAGAGTGTGCCGCCATAGCCAGTGGTAGAACAGTCACAGGTGGGATGACCATCCAAGAGGAAGCAGATCCCACCATTTTCACAGGGACGCTCGCCACAGGGTCCCTCTGCTTCTAACTGGACACTCTGGCTCCCGAGAAGCCGAGGTTCCGAGTTGCCATACTTGAGATCCAGCATTAATCCCTTAAAGCCAGGCATGTTCTGTACTCCATCAAGGGTCAGGGCAGAAGGTCGAATGTCAGCGGGGACGCCACCGAGGAACAAATCACTGACCACATCCATGTAGGGCCGCTGGGGCCGTAGCTCGCCAGACTGGCCCTCACCATCAATCACCAGCCCAGTGCGCACACGGTCACGGCTCACCATGAGGAAGTGCCAACTGCTGTCGTTCACCTGCTTGTTGGACAACACAGTGGTCTCGGCGCAGTCCATGCTAAAGCGGAGCTGAACACGGCCATCCACCAGGGAGAGGCAGAGGAAGTCACAGACACCACCATCATCCAAATACAGGAGCAGCCCAGTGGAAACATTGGTCTTGAACTGGAAGCTCAGGTCACTGCGCGTGCTAGCATCCCAGCGCAGATAGCGGGCCCACTGGTTAGGGAGGCCCATGAACTCCAGACCCAGGCAGAGCCCCACCAGGGAGCCCAGAAAGATGCTCACCTTCAGGGTGAAGAAAACTGAGTGGAGGGTAAAGCTCATGTTGGCTGCTGGGTGGGAGCAGAGAGGAGCAGGCAGGCCAGGGAACGGCCCTGGGGGCGGGAGTTAGGGGATAGGCGTTGGTGAGGGAAAGGAAAGAAAACAGAGTGGTACAAGAAAAGACAAGAAGAACACACACGGGAATGCTAGGAGGAAAGGGGAAGGAGAAAAAAAAAACAACACGGCCCTAGATAGGCACACAGGCAAGAAATTCAATAAAGAGGCAGAAGAAACAGACAGAGAATGTCGGTCGGGTGAGGCAAACCAGGGATGAGGCAAGGAGGAAGTATCTTTCTCCAAGAAAAGATCTCAGCTATCCATGTGGATCCGGAGGCCTTGATTCAAGGAGAAGTAGCCCAGGATGGGAACAAGCCTTCAGCAATGTCTTCCTCCCAGCAAATATGTCCTAGCCAGGGAAACCAAGGACCGGGCTGGAGCTCAGGGTGCCGTAAGAGGGAAGTGAGCCAGGTGAAAGGTAGCCCCAAACCAAGGACCAGTGCTGAGGTTTGACTGTCTACCAGCAGCAGACCCTGGGAAGGGGAACCGCAAGCAACTGAGTACTCAGGTGGAGTGAGGCCCCGAGCGGAGCGGAAGCTGATTCAGGCTTCATGGTGCTGGCCAGAGGCAGTGCTGCCCATAACAGAGCTCCCAGGATGCCACAGAAAAGACCTGTTGAGGAAGAGAGAGAAGAGATGAAGATCAGGGCTAAGCACCAACTATTACACCCTCTGGCACAAAGATGGATGGAGTGCTGATATCCCCAAACTGTTCTAGATGTTTCTCTCAATGCTACTTCACACAGGACAGGGACCCAGTTCTCCCGTGCCACGGGAAACCCCAAGTCCAGCTCCTAAGTACACAGTTAATTTTTCCAAATTTAAAATGCAAACGTTGTAGAATGTCCCCAACGCTATGTCAGCACATTTTTGGAAACAGCCAGACTTGAAACATTAACACTTAAAAACATGCAAACACCCATGTAGATATTTGCTTACTTATCTATTGAAATCATTTTTTTCTTTTTCAACTTTACCATCCATTACTTAAGTATAAGATGCCCAGTTCCTTAAATTTTAGAAATATATATATATTTTTTTTTCAGGGAAAGTACATTACTAGACAAAAAGGACACAGTCTCTAACCAAATATTAGGGATACCTTCTTTAAAATACAAACTTTAAGGTTAAAAATACTTGAAAGGCTGAGTTTGGATTCTAATTCCTGTTCATTAAACTTAAAATTATATTCTAAGCCTGTTTGCATTTCTACTTAATAATTTGAAAAATGGATGAAATAATGGCCCCTTTCCAAGATTGAGGCAAAAAGAGGTGAGATTAGTGTGGTATGACCCTAGCATAAGTTTTGTACCTCATAGGCGATCAACATATACTAGGTTGGTTTTGTTCTTATCTCTAAAATGAAAAGGAACAGGTGCTACATGAGGTAGGTGTGTGTGTGTGTGTGTGTGTGTGTGTGTGTGTGTGTGTGTGTGTGTGTGTGTGTGTGCGTGTGTGTATGTGTCTGGTGAGGGCAATGTATATGTGCACAATATTCAAAAGTTATGAATAGCTAATTGTCAGACACAGAGTGAATCAAGTGCATTTGATTCTGACCAGAAAGGCAGCAACATCCATTGAGCTTAGGACCTGGTTCCTGAAGGGAGTTGCTGATCTACCTAACCAAGCTGCTGAGTTCTCTGTTCAGATGAAGCAGTCGGCATAATTTCCAAGGGCTGTGCAATTTGCTTCTTACTCCTTGTCACAGTTGGCAATTCACAGCGATCCTCAGTGGTCTCCTCAGAGCATTGATGCTAACTTTAGTTGCAATGAAAACATCAGCAAAAGCTAGCTCATTCTGTTCTTTGAAAAGAAAAGATGCTATTCCTTTAATCAGGGATAAATCCCTGTTCTGCATGAACAACCAGCCTATATCCACAACAGCCTGGTCAAATCTATCATCAGAAAAGTCTTGGTTCTATGAAAGTGTTTTACCCAAAATTATTTCCTGGAGTGTGGTATAGGAACACCCCATAGACTAAAGGGATACCCAATGTGGACATAGAAATATATTAATGCTGGGTAGTAAGTGTGGTGTGTGTGTGTGTGTGTGTGTGTGTGTGTGTGTGTGTGTGTGTGTGTGTGTGTGTGTGTGTTAGTGCTGCTTTGGTAAAAAAGAAAGTCAACTATACTCATGTCAACACTACCAGCAACATCTTGTCACAGACAATATGTAATTTAGGCTTGTAAACATCCAGGAAGAAGAGTCCAGAATAATAGGAAGTAATGGCAGGGGACTTGACAAGCATTCTCCAAGAGAAGGGAAACTCTAGTCTACGTAACTCTACCTCATCCCAGGCACTACCAAATCAGCTCAGCATAGCATAAGTCACTGTTATATCTAAGGGCATCACAAACTGGTTGAGGACAAGTTGATTTTGGAGACAGTAAATTACAGAAATAAGTCAGGTACTGGAACCAGATTTTTTGTTGTGGTGATACTCTGGGGACTGAGGAAAGCAACTTCTTCATTACAGTGCCTACCATAGGACATTGTCATGTAACAGAAACCATGAAATGTCTATACAAAGACTGAACCATAAACAGAATTTAAGACCCACTATAAAGTCCTTTGACTTCTATTCCATGCTGAAGCCTCTACATGGCCCCACTGTATACAAGGACAACAGTGCAAGGTATGGGTTCAAGTTTTCAAGATGCCAGCCCCAAGGGGTCCTAGAGGGCAAAACAATACCTGACAAACTGTGGAACCCTGTGAATGAATGAAGAACCTCACTGCCCAGGTGTCCACCTATGAGAGTGGATAGTGGGAATTTACCCATCTTGCTTTACAGTAGCCACACTAATCCATGCAGATGGAATCCACCTTCAGATTCTTGTCCTTCCTCCTCAGTCAGATTAGCATTGCCGATACCAACATCCCTACACTGTACATCAGAAGGGATCAAAGGGTCTGAATGAGAAGAGCCAAGCTTTTAATCCCAGAGGTGCCAGACAGGCCTCATGTAGGAATGGCATCATTAGAACCAGTTTGTCAAGGCTCAACACGCTATTGACTAGCCACATTCTCTCCTCAAGCTTGTTTCTTGAGCTGGAAACATTCCTATGACCTTTGGGAATTTGTTCAACTGACCAAAAGCTATATATGACCTTATATTAAGTACTCAAGGCCCCCACCCAACTGCTGCTAGCAACTGTACTATAGCTTTCTCCAGTCATCTAGTAGAGAATGACAGGCTCAAGAAATTGAACAAAGGAGAACAAAAATTCTTTATGACCCAGTCAGCCAATGGCCATCCATCCCTGAGTTCCAGGTCATCACAGGCAGTTGGGGTTCAGGTGATTGGCTTCAGAACCCAGAAGGAAGGATGAGGATGGTACTGAAGTTCCAAACACTTATCTGTTGTGTGGGAACCAAGCTAGAGAGGGAAAGTGAGTGACATTATCTAATTGCCAGCTAATTTACATAATTGTCGAACAGCACCGTTTTTAATGTTGGGTGAACATCTTTGCAAATGTCTCATATTCCGGCTGCTTAGGATACAAGGGAGACCTTGCACAACTCTGACATGTGGGCTATTTGCCACAGCGATGGTTCAGAAGATCTGACTGCCATTTGCCCTCCCCACCCACTCCTTTCTTTTTTCAATGGCCATGGAGGTTTCATTGACCTTGAAACAAACTCAAGAGATAAGACAGTGTCTAAAACTAGAACGGTTGGGATAGCATGATGACAGCCATCCTCTACTCATAACTACAATGCCCAGGTGGGGTTTTCGATCTTTCCTCTAGAGTCTAGAACCTTCTTAACTGTTTCATTTCTTGGATTCCTCACCAGACTCTAAGGGTTTATGGTCCTTTGATCCCCCTCACTACACCTTTCATCCCATAGGTAGAAGTCCTAGTCTGTACCATGTATATGAGATTCAAGTGACTCTCAGATCACATGACCCAGGATGACCCATTAGGGTATTCCAGCCTCTTGATCACAGTAAATGATTTAGAGATAAGTATGCCATCAAACCTAGTCAAATTAGAATTAATGCTAGAACTTTAATTGAAATTATTGGGAACATGACCCTCTTACTCTTTTTTGCCATGTTATTAAACTCTCAAAGTCAATACTTGGTGACAAATACCACTCTCACTATTAAAGATAATTGTTTCTGAATGAAGAGCCAAGACAAGTAGAAAGACATATTTCAAATGGCATTCTTTTGAAATCTACGTCTAATGAGGTCTGGCAAGGAGAGAGTTCTAGGACTGTACATAAGCTAAACTTGTTTTTTATTTAAACAAATTTGAGTTGATGCAAGACCAAGCATCCTGACAAATACTATTCTAGTAACGCTGGGCTATCAAAAGTTCTATCCTTGGTAAGTTGACAAAAACTCCCATCTCATACTGCCTCATCCATATCTGAAGGAACTCTCTGTGGTTTGAGACTCACATGCTGCCCTCTCCCAGCAACAAAGCTCTGGATGCCCATCACCCATTATCTTGGGCAAAGGCATAAGACACAGTGCTTCTCTCACTTTGAAGATAGATGGAGGTTTGTTATGAATAGTCTCAGAAATATACTCCTTCAACTAAGTTACAACCCACCCACCTACCCACTCACTCCCAACATTGTGCCTACTTTAATACATAAATAAGGTCCTGCTGCAGGCAAAGAGAGGGCAAGGCAGATTCTTCTAAGATATGAAATAGAGAATATAACAATAGAGATATAACAATAGAGAATAATGCAGAACATGGGCATTTGAATCAGGCAGAGCTGTATCTAAATCCAGACTCCTATTATTATAGGTACTTAACATTGGGCAACTCCTTTGAGTCTTTGTGCATCCAAAAGAAGGAAAGGGTTGATATTACTTACCCAATATTGTAATTTTGAACTCTATCAATTGTAAAACTGTATATAAACACAACTTTTAAACTGTGATGACATATCTAATAAAGCTGAATGTTATTTAGATTTTCATAATTTCATAATTCCCCTGCTAAGTAGATACCAACAGAAATGCTTATATGTCCAAAGACATCCAAGAATGGTCATAGCCTTATTCTCCATAGTAGATCACCAAAGTCTATCTGCAGCACAGACTACACATAAATTTTAATCTATTCACACAAAGTAATGTCCAAATTTGAAGGTGACTAGTCTTCATTTCTAGACACAACATGGATGACTCTTACAAACAGAATATTGAAACAAGTATAAGGCATGGATGGAAGGGAATGTACTGTATATGTTTCATTTATATAAAATAGAAAAGAGACAAAAAAGTATGCAATGCTGTTGGTCATCAGATTGGTGGTTACAAAGAAGAAGAGAGCAGAAGAGATAATGGAATTCATTTCAGAATCTCAGTAATGCTTCAAGGTGTTTAGTGTTTGCAAACTCATAAACTGAGCATTACCTTCTATTTGTGTATACATTTATGTTCCCTTGTGTCTGTGTATTTCAATTAAGAACACATAAAAATACTGCCTCGCATGTACTATATATCTATCCACTTTCCTATGACACCTAGATGTTTGTTTGGGAAGGGTGTTTGTGTGTGTGTGTGTGTGTGTGTGTGTGTGTGTGTGTGTGTGTGTGTGTGTGTGTTCGTGTGTGTCTGGAGATGGTTTTAAGGAAAACTATTGCTGCTTTTGTGTTGGTAAACTGGAACCCCTTACTCACACTTCCCACGGTAAAGCCAATCTCTCATCTCAGAAAAGAAGAACCAACCTCCATCTACCAGGCTTTGCAACCATCCCCATCTTTCCTAGTCTTTTCATATGTTGTTGCTCCCTTTCACAATTTCTCATGTCTAAGAAAACAACTTCGCCTTCTATGGCTGTGTTTTCCACTAGAGTATGCTGAACCACTTCTAGACACACACACCAAGTTACCCCATTTTAGAGGTGTCTATGCTTCCCATTCAGGTCAGGAAGGGGACAAGAGTCCCTGAAGCTCTCCACTCCAGTTCATCAAAAGAACTTACAAAAAGGGAATGTGTTCATTCTGAGAAAGGATGACAGACAGAGAGAAAGAGAAAAGAAACTTTTCCTTTAATTTTCAACATTCATATCCTTTTTTACTTTAAAAATAATTTCCACTGAAAATGAGAAGTAGGGACTGGAGAGATGGCTAGGCATAAGCACACTTCCTGCTCTTCCAGAGGACCTAGGTTAGGTTCCTAGCACCCAATTTGGATGATTCTCAATGCCCTGTAACTCCAGTTCCAGGAGATCTGACACCCTCTGCTGGCCTCCTCAGGCACCTGTGGCTTACACTCACACAGACACGAACACATAAATAAAAATAAATTAATACTGAACCAATTTCCATTCTTGTCAGGAATACTAATCTATTATAGAAGAGATACCAGAATAATTTGTGGGCCCTAACCAATCTTCTAGACAACTTTCTCGCCAAATAAGGAAAATGAGGTATAGTAACTAAGACTTGCCACTTTCTAAGGAGCAGAAAGCTAAGAAAGTGAGACCCGCTTGAGAGTCAGGAAGAGGTAGAAGAACAGGCCATGCTCATTGCTCATTTTCATCAAGTGCTTGGATGAAATGGAAGAG